>NW_024081064.1:740260-820086 GCF_003009895.1 Hyaena hyaena | reverse complement strand
CTCCTCACAGGGGTCCTCCCCTCTCCTCACAGGGGGCTCCTCCCCACTCCTCACAGGGGGCTCCTCCCCACGCCTCACAGGGGTCCTCCCCTCTCCTCACAGGGGTCCTCCCCTCTCCTCACAGGGGGCTCCTCCCCACTCCTCACAGGGGTCCTCCCCCCTCCTCACAGGGGTCCTCCCCACTCCTCACAGGGGGCTCCTCCCCACTCCTCACAGGGGTCCTCCCTGTTCCTCATGGGGGGCTCCTCTCTGTTCCTTATGTGGGGACTCTCTTCCCTGCTCCTCATGGGGGGCTCCTCCCTGCTCCTCACGGGCTCCTCCCTGCTCTTCACGAGGGGCTCCTCCCTGCTCCTTGCGGGCCTCTCCTTCTGCCCCCAGCGGCTGGGGTGGTGGGCACAAGCTCTGGATCTTGGGCAAGTGCCTGTCGGTGGCCGACCAGAGGGTAGATGCTGTTCACCACTGAGGCCTTGCGGAAGCGTAGACAGAAGTAGCGGTGCGTAGGCCGGGCTCGGGACTGAGCCGCTGCCCTGGCAACGCCGGTCACTGGAGGCGTGTGTGACCTTGGGTGTCTGTCCACCCTTTCTGAGCCTCAGTTTCCCCACCTATGAGGGGTCTCCTAGGCCCCGCCCTGGATAGTTGAGCAGATTAATGACAAAATCACTTCGTGACTCTCACTGTAAGGGTGTGATGTATTTTTATTGCACTTCGTTGTTTGAGATTCTTCTCAAGGTTTGCTCTGTGTCCTGAAGTGAGCTTGTTGGGAAACAGAGAACAGTTACTTTACCTGCAAGGCGAGTGGCCTGGGACGCACAGCCTGGGTGGAAGAGGCAGGCTGGCTGGCATGTCCTGGCCTGGGCGTTGGGAGCCTGGGTCCCAGGCCCCACCCCCACCCCCACTAGCAAGCCCACCCTTTCCCTGGGCCTCAGGAGCCCCATGCAGCAGGATAGGGACGGAAGTGGGTGCTCACCAGCACCCAGGCCAGCCCAGGGCAAAGGCCTGTCCTCTCTATGCTCCAGGTGGGTGCATCTCACCATGTGGCCTTTCCGGAACACAGTCCCCGCATCTACGCTGGCTGCCCCTCCAGGTCTACCGGTCGTTAGATGCTGGCCTCTCTGATGCAGCTCCAGACATTGGTCACCATGGGGTGACGGTTGAACCATAACTGGGGGGCTTAGGAATGAGGGTCTGTTACAGGAGTCCAGTGGGCGACAGCTGGCTCTGGTGATCCGAGTAAAACAATACGGGAGCTCAGGCATCAGCCCCGCCGTGAGCCTCGAATCCCTAGGAAGGCCTTGGCAGGAAAGGCACTGGAAGTCGGCCTGGGTACCGTTAGGCAAGCAGCTGAACTGCCTCTCGTCCTTTGACGAAGAAGATGCCAGGAGGTGGCCGTCAGGGTTTGTGTGCTGCTGAGCCAAACCCAGGAGGCAGGCTCAGCACCGCCACCCCGCCTCCTAAGCGCAAAGATGCAGAGACGGCTGCTTGTCCAGCCAGAGCCCTGGGCTAGGAGACCTTGGTCCCAGGTGCCAGTCCCAGCCCTGCCACCAACTCCTGTGTGGCCTTGGCGAGGCGCCTCTGAAGACTCAGGCCCAGATCGCAGACTCCGTTCCCGCCTGGACACTAGCCTGCTCGCAGCAGAGCCTTGAGACGAGAGGGAAGGAATGCTACGGAATTGGTCTGGCAAGCCTGCCCCTTTTCGGAGTGCTGCTCTGAGTCCGTCCCCAAATGCAGGGACCCTCCAGAGAGAGAAGGAACCAGCTAGAGAGACGGCAGAGGGGGGGGGGGGCGGGGGGGGGCAGAGGCTTGGGACCCTGCCCAGCCCAGATTAGGTAGCTGTCCTTCACTGGCCAGAAACCCCATCGGGCGTCACTGAGCAGGTGCTGGACCCTTTGTCCTGGCGCTCCTAGGAGCTCAGGTTCCCCTGCTTCAGGAGGCCCTGGGGGTGCCTTTCCTATAGAGGCCAGCTCGAAACCCAGCCTGTCCCTTCTGTCCCAGAGGAGCGGAGGCTGGTGTCCCAGAGCCTCATGAATGTTAATGGACGGGCAGAAGGACAGCCTCTCTCGGGAGGAGGTGTTGGCAACGCCTCGGCTTATCTGCCCACCGGAGGCTGTATAATTTAAAGTGGGCGCCCGGGCCAGGAGTTCTAGCCCCACCCCCCGCGGCACCAGGGGTGGAGGCACAGAGGAGCACTTGTCCCTCCCTGGGGACTCTCCGTCCTGTGTGGCGTTATTATAAGGTAGTGCATCCTACTCGTACGTTGTTTGGAAGTTCAGAAAGAGGGAAAGAATCCCGTCTCCCGATTACCACTCTTCCCATATTGGTATGTTTCCTTCTCTGTCCTTTTAAATTGTTGAGATTTAGAACCGTGTGATCCTCGGTTCCATCCTTCTCACTTTATGGTAAACTGAGGCCCAGAGAGAGGGGAGGGACTCCCTGAGACACCTACCCACTTAGAGCAGAGATCCAGCAAGAACCAGGGTGTTCGGCCCCCAGGCTCGCCCTGAAGGGGATTTGTGTACACTGGGCCAGTCCCGACAAGGCCGGCCAGGAACGGGAGGGACTGGAAAATGGGAATGAGGGGTAGTGGGAGGACTGGGCCGTCTTCCCTGGGGTGGGCCCTGGAGGGGGCGTGAGCGCTGTCCACCACCCAGAGGCCTCTAGGCCAGCGCCTGGAAGAGGGCCTGTGTGGTCCCACGGGGGACCCTGGGGAGCTGGGCCCTCGGGGCTCAGCACAGAGCCTGTGCACAGAGCGTAGTGGCTGCTCGGCAAACCTGGGCCCCCTCTTCCTTACTCCTTCTGTGCTGTTTTCCAAGCACAGCTCCGCTGGTGACCTGCGGTGTCTCTGCTGCCAGAGTGCCTCCGGGCTTACGCGGCGTGGTCCCGGCCTGGCCGCTGTTTCCAGCCGCGAGATGAGAGCTTTAAGAATGTGCCGCCCACCGTAGTCTCAGCATTTGGCTAGAGAGCCTCACACAGTCTGCCTGGGGCCTAATCGCTCATTTATTCAACAAATATTTGCTGAGTGTTGACCGTAGGCCAAGAACGACATTGTGTGCTGGGAATATAGAGAACAAAACAGTTAAGTCCCTGGAGAGTGAAAGCTGGAGCGCTCTGGTGGCCTGAGTCCGTGTTGCTGTCTGTCCTGGTACGTGCAGGCAGAGCGGACAGGGAGCTCCGCGCCAGCAGGGTCCCCACGAGGAGGTGACCTGCAACCGAGCAGCAAGGATGGGGGCGCGCGAGCGGGGCATCGCACATCTGGTTCGTTCTCCTGGAGCCGGGTCACGCCAGCACGTTTTCCTCTTTGAGCTGCTCTCCCCTGCCCCTCTCTGCTAAACACGGGTGGCTCTCCCGAGGGCGGTCACATCATCGTTTGAAGCCCCTGTCAGATCCTAACATCATGACAAAAGGTATAGAAGCCTTTGGAAAGTACCAGTGCCAGGTGTGGTCTCATCCCACCGCGGGGCAGCCGTGGGGAGGGTGTGGTGATGGTTAACAGAGAAACCGAGTGGGGGTGGCGTCCCCAAGTCCCCCAGGAGTGGGGAGAGGCACCATCCCTCAGACCCCCGACCCCACCTTCCCCTTTGGTCCGGCCGACTTCAGTGCCTCAGGTCGGTCGCACTGACTCTCCCTTCGGTCCCTCAGACTCTGTGGCGCGGGCGCCCGCCCTGTCCCTGCCGGCCAGGCTCCCGCGTCGCCCCTCCCCGGTGGGCTCATGGCTGACGTCCGTGGCTCTGGTTTTGTTTTGTCCCCTGTCTCCCCACCTCGCTGACCCCAGGGCTGAACAGCCCTCCTCCGGGTCACCCCCGTGTTCTGTAGAAGCAGATGTTTGGTGGGACTTCACGCCATCTGGCAAGTGGGCCTCCGGGACGGCAGCAAGTCCGCGCCTTCCCCAGCAAGCGTCCCCGTCCCGCGGAGGGACAGGCCTGGATGCGAGTGTCAGCGTGGGCCGCACCCTCCGTCCCCTGCCCCCTCTCGGTGTTCAGACAGGAGGCACCCTCTGCCCTGGCATGCCCCCCTTTGCTGCCCCACCTCACGTCTCCCTGGCTCCTGCCCGCGGGTGTGTCATGCCGACAGGGTCTTCATTTTGACTTTGGCAACACTTGTCGGAGGCGAGTGAGAAAGCGCGAGGGTTGACTTGGTGGGTGCCCCGGACCACCTCCCACACACAACGAGCTGTGACACTGGGGCCGTGGTGAGGAGCCCCCTGGCCTGGGCGCGTCCAGCACCCCTTCTGCGGGGCCACGGAGGCGGCAGGGGTGGCAGCGCCCTGTCAGTGGACAGCGAGCGCCTTCCGGAAAGCACCAAGTGGGACGAAGGGCTGTCCGAGCGCGCAGGACGCAGGCAGGCCGGTGACCGGCAGGAGAGGCCGCCCAGACCGTTGCCTTCAGTGCTAAGGACGAGCATCGTGCGGGCCTTTGCGCCTCACGGAGCGCTTTGTGCAGTTCAGGTCTTCCCCACGGCAGCTGCGTCAGGCTTCAGGGTTCGTACTGATGCTCGTTTCATGGGCCAGGAGGCCCAGCCCGTGCGCGGGGCAGAGCTCCGGCCAGGCCTTCTCCCTCCTGGCCGCGGGCCACCCCCCGCCTGCCCGCGGCAGTACCTGCGGGGACAGGGCAGTTCAGCGTGGTCTCTCCCAACAAGCGTTGGCCGTCCGTGCGCAAAGGGGCACCGCGCGACCGAAGGTGAGCACAAGTGCACGCACAGCTGGTGCGGAGCTGGGGGCGTCTTGTGCTGAGGAGCACGTCAAACAGAATGCCCTGCGACAAAGGCTGGGGCGGGTGACAAAGGCTGGGGGGGGCGGGCTGTCCCTGCAGTTTGCCCCCGGGCGTCCTGGTGCTGCTGCGAACCACCCCCCGGCGGCCTCCTCTCTGAACAAGCCTGAACTGGAGAGTCACTTGTGTTCCACGGCTTTTATCTTTTATCTCGTCGGTGACTTTTATCTGAGCGAGTCCAGCGCCATCCCTTCCTGTGCTTCCCCCGCCTGTGCTGGCGGTCACGAGTTCTCTCTAACCATCCCGACTCACGTCAGCCAAATATCCGCGGCGTCCGGCGCAAGCCAGGGACTGCGCATGCAGTGATGGGGAAGGGATGTGGTCTCTGCCCTCAAGAAGCTCAAGACCTCACGGGGAAGAGAGGATTGCTTCCAAAGTGCCGTCGTCTTAGTGAGAAAGTTGTGACAGAGGCCCTTGCGTATGGAGCAGTGAGGAGCAGGAAATGCTTCCTGGAAGAGGCAGCCGTGGAGTTGACCCTCACAGACGGTACCCCGCGCAGGGACAGAGAGGTGGGGAGCAGATGCGCAGGGTCCGCTGCATTGGTGGGGACAGGAGCGGCGGCTGCGGGGCTGGGCTGGGGTCCTCTCCCACGGAGCGTGGGCCCAGCCCCCTGCGGGTCAGGCTTGTGTTTTCCACAGACCACGGAGGCTGTGAAGTCAGTGTGGAAAGGGGCGGGAAGCAGGGGTGGGGGGGGAGAGCGGAGCCCAGGGTCCTGTCGGTTGACCGAGGCATCCAGCCTGGCAGAGAGACCGAGGCAGCCCCGTGGGGGTGGGGAGGCGGGGGACTCTCAGGACCCCCGACAGCACTGCACTGAGATCCTGCAACCACCTCCAAGCAGGCGGCGGGAGAGCGGGGTTCCCCCCTCCTCCCTCAGTGGGGTCCTGAAGGCAGAGGTGCGGCTGGCCTGAGGTGACTCCGTGCCCTGGGGGGCTCTGCGCGCCTCCATCCTGGCTTCCGGTCTCACCGCACGGGGCTTGTCGGAAACAACAGGACAGATAGGGGTGGCGGACAGCCCCCCAGTGCCCCCACCCCGTGGCTTCCCCTGAAGAAGCACGTGGGCTGTGCCAGGAGGTTTCCCACGGAGCCTCAGGGGGTTCTGAGCCTCCTCCCTGTGCCCCCCGCCCCCTGCCTCTGCCGCTGGGGCCACCGCGGCCAGTGCGTGGGACAGGCCAGGAGTACGGAGATGGTGAGAACCTCCCGTCTGCTGCAGACACCCGTGTGACCCTGGCGGGCCCTTCCCTGCGCCTCAGCGCCCGCCTCCGAGGTGAAGGGACCATGCTTCCTGATGCTAAGGATCCTCACGGCACAAAACAGACCGAGTTTTCTTAGTTTGAGAAGAATGGAAGGCCTCACGCAGCCAAGCGGTGTCTCTCCCTGCTCTGTCGTGTCTGAAATTCCACCTGTTTTGAAATCTGTCCTTAGTGCAGGACTCCGGTCCCCTGGGAACAGCCAGGCTCCTGACGGATGTCCTGCACCCTTGGGAAGGACGGGCTGGCTGAGGGTGTCAGGAGGAAGGCCAGCCCAGCAGGCAGAGTGAGGGACCCCAGCACGGGACCCCACACGGACCGCTGTGCAGGCTGTCAGCTGCTCTCTGGGGCCCTGACAAACGGTCCCAGTGACGGAGGCCAGACCAGGCCGGCGGATGAAGAGATCTCTGAGTGGCTAGCAGAGCCCAGGCATCCCACAACTTCGGTGCCAGGGTGGGCCTGGCTATCCAGACTTCAGACCAAGTGCCGGACAGGGTCTCGGCCCTGGAAGAAGGGCGACTCCAGGGTCAGGCATGGGCTTGGCAGCGGAGGCCACACCCCCGGAGCAAGGCAGGGGCCAGTTTTCCAGAAGTCCAGCCAGCACCCGAGCAGCTCGGGCCCGATTCCCAGAACCAGGGGCTGAGATGTCTTGAATCCCTCATGCCTCAGCCAGGACAAGTGGGTGGAGGCAGAGCCCCTGGGTCAGGGTCAGAGGACCCCCGTCCAGCCTGCGGGAATGCAGCCCCTTGCCCCGTGCCCTGGCGTGCCCACCTGCCACCTTTCTTCTTCTAAGCTGGTCTCCATCTGAACCCACGGTATGACTGGACAGAAGGAAGACAGCGGCCTTTTGCAGGTCGTTTGAGTCTGCCTCCGCCACCTGCTGTCAGGGAGGCCCTGAGCAAGTCACCTCCCCTTTCCAGGCCACGCCCTCACCTGTTACAGGTTCTCACAGGGGCCGTTGCCAGGGCTGTGACCGTGAGATGAGTTCACACCAAACCAGGAAAGGGCCTGCGCCATGCACCCGGCAGCGTGTTCCTGCCTCTGCTCCTGAGAACCAGGAGGAAGCAGCCCCCAGACCCGGGCCTTGCCCAGAAGGAGAGAGAAGGTCCCCGACAAGGATTTGTCCTGTAATGTGTTGTGATTGCTGTGACGTGTACACTGAACATCTATCACGTGCTAGTTATAATCAGAAAAACCAATTTTTTAAAAAGAGCAAAATTGTATGTTAAAGTAATTAACTTTAAAGATGTGTTTAGAAATGGGAAGGAAAGCTGGCATTGATTCCGGGCCTGTCAGGTGAGATCACCACCCCAGGTCCTTATGAAGGTCACGTCTGTAAAAGCCTATGAGCACCTTCTCTACTGGCCGCCCTGTGACAGCCACCGAAGGCACTCATGAGCACAGGCAATGCCGGGCAGGGGCCCCCACCCACCCCGGGGAAGCATTTTCCCTGGAGCCCCGCAAGGCCAGCTCCTCCCAGCAAGCAGCGGGCCCGCTGCCCCGCGTCCGGATCCGCCTCCTTCCCGAGCCCAAACATTCGCCCAGAGCTGGGACGCCGGTGAGGCACTGCTCACTAGAAACTAGACCAGAGCGGATCGTGAGGCCCAGGACAGCAAGGTCTGGAGAGAGCCGAACACGGATGCTCACTCTGGGCATGAAGAGTGCCACCCATGCTGTGTCCCACCCGGTGGCAGAGACCTCAGTGTGAGAGAGCACGTGGTCCCGTGGGAGGCGGTGACTTCCGTTGCTATGATCCTGCCGGACCGCCTGCCCAGGAGACACACAAGACGCTGCAGTGCTGGGCGGGCGGCCGCCCTAGAATCAGATGATCTGTTTCAGCCTGGAGATTCTGTTGCTCTCTGTCCCGCCGTGCCCCTGACCCAGGGGACAACCTGCTAATCCCTCGGCGGCTGAAAGCGCCTGTGCAAGAAGCCTTCCGTATGACGTGGAGTTTGCCATGGGCTGAGCTCAGCTGCCACTGTCTCCTGGGAGGAGTTGAGCCCCTACCCCATGTGGTCAGCGAAGTATGAGACCCGCTTGCCCAGTCTCTGCCCTGTCGCTGTGACTCTGCACAGCGCCCCAGTGACACCTGAGCTGGCAAAGGCCAGGAGCCATCAGCTCTTTCTCAGCCCTGCCTTTTCCCGTGAACGTGCCCTGGCCGCTGCCCAGACATCGGGCACGAGCAGCAGGCCTGAACTGCTCTGGGCCCTGCCTTCAGGGTCCAGGGCGAGGCTTGGCCCGGAAGGCTTCGCGGTCACTCAGTCAGTGAGCAGCCACAGCCACAGGCTCCGGGATGCAGGCAGCGGGGATCCCCACGGCCGTGAGGAGCCCGGGCTGTGTCCCCACCGGCCCAGGTGTGACCCCCCTCCCCCGGCTCTAACACTTAACCTGCTGTGGGGGGCCTTCCTGTGCTCGCAGGGCGCGACAGAGAAGGGGGTGGGACTGGATCCACTGGGCTTGGCGATGCCGAGCACACTGGCGGTTCCGGTTGGAACAGCTCTGTAGGATGCGCAGAGGCCAAGCCGCTGAGGGTGCGAGGATGCGGCTGGTGCACCTTGAGAGGAAGGAGGCATCTCAGCCGTGTGAGCCATGCGGTCCCGTTCGTTGGCTCTGAGAGAAGAGCACTGAGACGGGGAGAGAGGCGGCCGAGGGGGCAGGAGGGGGACGGTGGGGTGCCTGTTGAGAGGCCAGGGGGTTGCCTGTGGGCCAGGGAGCAGAGACGAGGAGAGCTTCAGGTTGTTCTGCCGGGGCCTTTCTTCCCCACTAACCCCTGTGCTTCTCTGCCCACAGGCCCCTCCACCCAGCGCCAGGTGCAGAATGGCCCCTCCCCTGACGAGATGGACATCCAGAGAAGGTAACCCCCACCCCGCCCAGCAGGGCCCCCAGAGGCACACATGGGGGCGTAGGGGTGGGGGGAGCTGGATAGGCCTGACCAAAAGGAAGAGGGAGCACGTGTGTGGCTCTTGGCCAGAGTGACAGAGGGATCGTGTGGTCTCGTGGAGGTCTACAGCCTTCCGGGTGTGGGTCACTCTGAGTTAACTCAGCCCGCCCGCATGTGGCAGGGGCGGCGGCTGTCACCACATGGGGGCCGCGGTAACATCGCCAAGGCCACCCCCTCAGGCTGTCAGCCTGGGGCCTGGGGCAGGTGCCGCAGCCCCTCGGGAGGACCCTAAGCCCCTGCGTACTCCCTTCCCAGCTGAGGTGGGGGTGGATAGAGACCGTGGGCGCCCTTCGGGGATCGCAATGGCTCTTCGACAGCATGGCCGGGGCTGCACTGTTGTTGTCATTTGCCAGCCCGTGGAGGAGGCAGCTCCTAGAATATGGGCCATAAGATGACACCACTGCCTCCAAGGAGACTCCCAAGTGCTCAGGCTGGGAGGAAGGGCCAGTGCCGTTGTTCTGAGGTTACAGAGAGGCAGTGGTGGCCAAGGAGCAACCTCTCAGCGTACGTCGCCAGGGGTTCTGCCTCTCTGATAGGCTCGCAGCCAGGCTGTGAGGGTCTCAGCAGAGGGGCTGCACCAGGGCCTGGGCTGGGGGTCAGGGAGGCCATGTCCCCACCCCTCAGCTGGCTTCGAGGGTCTTCCTCTAGCCTCTTGCCCACTCTGGGGAGCGAAAGCCACAGCTCCGTCACCTCTGGGCGCCTTCTGGCCCCGACAGTGTACTTTGTAACCCAGGGCAAGTTCCTGCTTTCAGCCTCAGTTTCCCACTGGGTGAGAACAGCGGCAATCCTTGCTCTGCTCGCCTCCAAGAAATGTGGCGAGGATCGCAATGCTCTTCTGGTCTGCCTGCAGGCTAGACTTTTATCAGTTCCCGATCATCTCTGGATCCCCTGGGCCTATCTCCCGGCCTCTCAGGATCGGGCCTGTTGCAGTTCATGAAGGGCTTTTCCAGGCTTTGCCTCGTGTGCCCCCCACGCTAACCCTCCGGGCTTCCTGTTGCTGGTACGGTTCTCACACCAGCCCGCTGAAGCTCAGAGAGTGGAAAGGACTTGCCCAAAGTAACCAGGACTGACAGTTCGTGTGGCCCCAGCTCAGCCCTCTGCAGGGAGCCGGGGCTGCCTCCACCCCGAGGCGGGCGTGGTGAGTCCAAACAGATCTCTCAGGACTGGTTAAAGCCACACTGCGTGTGTCCCTGACCCACCACCCAAGCCCAGCGTTCCTTCGTGAGGCCACCTCCAGTCCGTAGTCCATGGGCCTGTCTGTGAACTGCGGGACTCAACACAAGCCTCAGGGCAGGGGACCCTGCTCCTCCACGTCCCTACTGGTCACCTCACATGGAGGGAGGCCAGGGAGGCAGGACTCACGTGGGGCCAGACACGAGGTGGGGATTCCAAGCACAGGAACCTTCTGTTCGCTCCCAAACAGGGTCTTAAGTCCACACCTGGTTTTTAAGTATTTCCAGAAGCCTCCACTTTGCCAAGGGCTTCTGAGCACATGGATCCTGCCTGGTGGGCTGGGGCTTCGGGTGATGCTGCAGCAGTGCGGACAGGGACGCCAGATACCTCTCCCACCAGTAGGGCCCCTCCCGTTATTTCATCGGGCTCACATGTAGTCTGGGAACCATGCTCCCAGAGTGGGAGCCAGAGGCCCTGTACCCCTGAACAGGTCCCACTGGAGGAGATGCGGTGTAAGGGCCGCCGGACAGGGTGCCGGTTGAGGGCCACTGGACAGGGTGCCATGAGGGTTGCTGGATGGGGTGTCCTGTGAGGGCCACCGGAGGAGGTGCCATGTGAGGGCTGCCGGACAGGGTGCCGTGTGAGGGCCGCCGGAGAAGGTGCCCTGTGAGGCCCGCCGGAGGAGGTGCCGTGTGAGGGCTGCTGGACAAGGTACTCGTTCCTTCACAAAGCGCTGACTGAGCAGCTGCTACAGGCCAGACGCGGAACCAGCTCGCCGTAGACCAAGGGTGCGGTACAGACCCGTGGCCACCAGCCTCCCGCCCGCGGGAACCCCTCCCGCCTCCCCTGCCCACGCCTGGGCCCCCACGCACCTGTGGTGTGTTCTCCCGAGGAGCCTGGGGGAGGCATGAGATCACTGCCCACCCCATGCTTTGCCTCAGAGCTAATGGCACTTGGGTCACAGCCGCTAAAGCCTCACTGCCGTCCTCGGTCAGCTCCAGCACCTCAGTCCCAGATTTTAGGGACAGATCTGTGGGTCAGTATCCTCTCTCGACCTGCCTTTAAGAGCGCCCAAGGTCACTCTGCCTGGAGGAGCTAGGAGGTCAGTTCCCACCGCGGCACACACAGCACTGGCGCACCAGACAGCCCTGACAGGAGGCTGGCCTGGGGCTGGCTCTGTTCGAAGGAGTGAGGATGGGCAGCCTGAGCACTTCACCTGCCAACCGGCAAGGCCTAACAATTCTCCCAGGGAATGTAGTCAGGTGTCCTAAGCATGAGCGACCCAGAGGTCAGGGGTGCTGAGGCCACAGGGCCCCCCAAAGCCACATGGGCACGTCCAGCCTGGGCAAAGCTGGGGCACTCAGCCGGACGGTCTCCTGAGCCTTCCTGAGGGGCTCTCCCCATCCAGGTGTGCCTGGGACCATCCAAGGGGACCCGCCAGCACTCACCCATCTGGGGACCTAGAACCAGTCACGAGTCCCACCTCCCTGAAGTGCGGGCAGGCAGCCCAGCCGTCAGGGCCAGGGCGGGCGAGGTGAGCTCACTACCCAGGCCCCCAGCCCGGGGCTCTTGGGGCGTGCCAGCGGAACCTGACTCTGCAGCCTGCCGTTCATGGTGCCCAGAACAACACGGAGCTGCGCTGTTCTGGGCACCGTGAGGTCAGATGCTCTCTGCCATTGTCTTGCAGACAAGTGATGGAGCAGCACCAGCACCAGCACCAGCGTCAGGAGTCTCTAGAGAGAAGAACCTCAGCCCCAGGTGAGGGCACCCCCCCAGGGTCCGCTTCTCCCCCTGCCCCCAGCCCTCCCTGGGGCACCTTGGGGCTCTGGCAAGAGCGGCTGTTTGCCCAGAGCTCCATGTGTCACGGTCACATCCGGTGAAACCAGACGACAGGGCTGGGGGAAGGGGCTCCGCTCAGCCAGGCCCGGCCCTCGCCTGCCAGCCTCGGGCCCCCCACCCCTCGCTGGCTGAGCAGACACTGAGCGAGCACGGGCCTTGTCTCCGGCACTGTGCTAGGGGCTAGGGACACGCAGGGACAGACAAGGCAGACGCCGCCCCTGCCCCAGGGCGCCCAGGGTCCAGCCAAGGGCCCCGGATCATCCCAGTGCCACCGTGGCCACCAAGTTGGCATGCAGGGCGCAGACACACAGAGGAGGGGCCCGGCCACCCCAGGAGTCAGAAGCCCTCCAGAGACTCAGGGTTACCCCAGCAGCACAGGACGCGGAACGAGGTTCCCTGAAGAGTGACAGTGTTGATTAGTAAGCCCAGGACTTCACAGCTCGCAGAGTCCCCCCAGCCTACTGATGAGGAAACCAGGCACCGGCCCGGGAGCCCCCACGTGTGCCAATGCTGGCTTCTAGCACCCCCTGTCACCGCGGACCCCCCACCCCGCTCTGGTCCGCCCTCCACGCTAACGGGCAGCCAACGCTGTCCTGTGCGCCCCCTTCCCCATGCTCCCTAGCACGGGCCTGGTCCCGGCAGACCTGGCGGCTCCCCCACCTCTCCGGGGCCTCCCCAGCACTCCCCGCCCTCTTTTCCCTCATGCTTGCTGTCACCGACCCAGCAGGGTGGTCCCCTCCCTGAGGAAGTCCTCTCTGAACTGGCTCTGAAGCTGAGCCCAGGCGGCGCCACCTGCCTTCTCCCAGTAGCACTGGCCTTCCTGCCACAGCTGCGTCTGCGCGTCTGCGAGGCCATGAGCAGGGATCCCGGGGCCTCTTCCCCCAGTGCCCGGCACTCAGCATTGCTCCCTAGCGCATGCCTTGGTCAGCCCTGTGGCCACGGGCACCTGCCACAGTCCCCCGAGGCCACGGTCAGTCCCAGCGGTCTCTCAGGGCCCTGCAGCAGCCGGTGCCCAGGATGATGCTAGGTGCAGAGGAGGAGATTGAGACACGGTTGGGGCATCAGAGCGCTTTCTCTCTCACGGAAAGGGCACGACAGGAACAAGTTAGCTGCGCTCAAGGGATGGTGAATGTGTGACACCGTGGGTCCAGCCAACCCCCAGAATGCTGGGAAGACCAGCATAGGGACTAACTGAACCAGGGCTAGGCATGTCCCGCAGGGGCTTCCTGGAAGAGGCAACCCGGGGAGCAGGCTGCCCTGTGTCCCTCCTCCCAGGGGAGCACCAGCTGGGGACTGGCAACTGACTGAGCCCCACTCTTGTATTTCAGGACCTACCCTCCCACCGGGGCACCCCTCGTCTGCAGCCAGCGCCCCCCTCTCCTGTAGTGGGCCCCCACCGCCGCCTCCGCCCCCCGTCCCACCTCCACCCACAGGGGCCACTCCGCCTCCCCCACCCCCACTGCCAGCCGGAGGCGCGCAGGGCTCCAGCCACGACGAGGGCTCCGTGTCAGGACTGGCCGCCGCCTTGGCCGGGGCCAAGCTGAGGAGGGTCCAGAGGGTAAGCGTCCCTGGGCGTGGGCTGTCAGGCCCCTGGGTCTGCATCCACCGTGCTCCCCCCACGCGGCTCCCTGTCCCAGCACATCTGCGGTGGCCCGGAGCGGGCGGGGGTGGCCTCAGGGCAGCTGAGGGTGGCTGTGATTCTGAGAGCACCTCCCAGACAGAATTTAGCTTCCTTCCCCAGAGCTGCCTCTCCTCCTGGACATGTCACACCCGCCTCGGCAAGGGTGCTGAGGGGCCACAGACCTGGGGCGTGTCTGCCCGCCATGGCCGGCTGGTGCCGGTGCCCCGCTGAACTCCGGGGTTGAGTCGCCTGTGGGGCTGGGGGAATGGGCCCCGAGGGCCTCTTCCAGCGCCTCCCTCGTAGGAGTCCCGTCCACGCTTGGGTGCACCCCCCACCCTCCAGTGATGTCCTGCTGCAGACGCCGGACCAAAACGTTGCGTCCTTGCCCTTTAGCCAGAAGATGCATCTGGAGGCTCCAGCCCCAGCGGGGCCTCCAAGTCTGACGCCAACCGGGCGAGCAGTGGGGGTGGAGGAGGAGGCCTCATGGAAGAAATGAACAAGCTGCTGGCCAAGAGGTGGGTGTCCCGTCCCCCACCCCCGACTCAGCCGCTTGTCAGGGATCCCCTGCTCCTTGGCCTCAAAGCGCTGTGCTGGCCCGGCCTCAGGGCCCGCTGCCACCTGGGCTCAGCCAACCCCGGGATGTTAATCGAGCTCCCCTCCTCAGGGGGTCAGCCTGCGGCATCAAGCCCGGAGGAGTCCCCTCCCGTCTCAGTCCCAGTCCTTCCTCGGGTCGGTGTGACAGCACTTACTGACGCGTCCTCTGCGTTCCAGCCTCGTCCACGGTGGACAGAGATTTGGAGATAATTTCAGAGACCAGCTCGGGGAAGAGCAGCGCATGCCCCACGCTTGAGATCCCGACATAAATGACACATAGTCTTGCCGCTGGAGCCGCTCAGTCCACGGCGGTGAACGTGCGTGGGGGGCGGGGCCTGTGGGGCCATTCTGGAGGGCGTGGGACAGCCTTCGGAAGTGGCGGGAGCCCCAAGGACACCTCCCTGGGGGATGGAATGAGAGTGGCACCCGTGTCACGGCTCTGGGCCCGGGGCCTGGCCATCCCCTTCTCCGTCCACACCAGTTCCGTGGCTGCAGCTTGCCCAAGGCTGTCAGCCTGTCCCTGTGCTGCTGGGTGTCCCCAGCTGAGACCGCAGCGTGCAGAGAGGCCACATGGCTCCTTCGCAGAGGATTGCAGAGCCTGGATTTTACCTGCACGTGTGGGGTGGCGGCAGGAATGTGCTGACGGAGGCTGCCAATGCCGCAGCTCCCCCAGGCACCGGAGGGCTCAGGAGCAGACCGCCCCTGTCAGAAGGCCCCTTCGTGTCCCGTGAGCGGCCTTGGGGCCTCGCTACCACAGGGACCCCGCCCCTAGCTTCTCTCACTGTCAGGGCACCCCCACTGCCCTCCAGGCGGGCTGCCCCAGAGTGGGAGCTTCCCTATGTCGTCCTGGTCCCAGCTCGGTGAGGGCGTGGGGGAGACAGGCCCCCAGAGCCCAGGTGGTCAGTCTGACGCTTTGTGGCAGGGGCAGAGCTGTCCAGGGGCGCTGGAGGGAGCCGGGAGGTTGATCCACAATCACACAGGTCACCAAGGGCAGGGACAGCCTGCGAGCAGTAGTCCCACAGCAGGCCAGTTCCGCCCGCTCCCTGGGGCTAGCCGGGAGGGCCACACAGAGGAGGCTCACCGTGAGCACTGTGGAAGGAGAGCTCGAGTGGGCAGTGCTCCCCCACTGGGGGGACCCAGGGACCCACCGGGCCAAGAGCCCGGGGCACAGAGGCAGGTGACGGAAGGTAAGCCTGCGAGAACTAACCTTGTCTGCAGGCGCGGGGCTCCTTCCCTGAGAGGTGGATGGGCCTTCTGTAAAAATAGATGTTGTTCAAAAAGAAAACAGTCACACTTCTCTCAGGTCCAAACCCAGAGCGTTAACAATAAGAGGCCTAGGTGGTTCAGACCTAACACAGAGGAAGTTCCCGAGGACAGGAAAAGACCCATGTCACCAGGAGCCGGTGAGACGCCCAGATGCTGGCGTGACAGTCGGGGCCCTGCCAAGAACCAGCTTGTGTGCACCGCGCCCACAGCATTCGCGGAGCCACTCTTTGAAGCCCAGCCCATGGCAGGGGCTGCTTGGACTCCGTAGTGAGGAAGTCCAAGTGAGGACTTCTTTTGAGGAAGGTTCGAAGGGACTTTCTGCCTCTCCCAGGGCCTGTCTCTCCCTCCCCACAGCAGTGTCTCCCTCCCAGGGGCGGGGTCTCCTTCCCACAGCGGGGTCCCAGCGGTGGGCTCTCCCCCCCAGCGGCCGGGCTCAGATGGGAAACTCAGCGTGGACGAGAGCTGTGTGCTGGGCCCTCCTGGGACTGCAGGCCTGCCCGCTCCATAGCTTTAGAAAATTAAATGCTGGCTCTGGGCGAGGACAGAGTGTCGTCAAGCAGAGCGGCCGTGGGTGGCCCAGCGAAGGGACAGCTGCCATCCAGGAAGGGACACCAGGTGTCGGAAGTGAAGACAGGAGTACAGACTTGAACTAGGAACTAGGAGGCACAGGCAGAATTGGCTCCACTCTTGTGAGGAAGAGGTTGGTGGGGAGGATCCCTCAGTCGCTCTGGGAGGAGCGGCTCCCGGTGGGGCCATGTCTCGGCCGTGACAGCCTAACCTCCTGATCTCCAAGAGTTGAGTGCTGGGGCAGCTTCCCAGAGCGGAACATCCCCAACAGCACTTCTCTGGGGCATATTAAGGGCCTGCGATTACACATTTGGGAGTTAGCCAGGTACAGGTGGCCCCTGAGGCCAAAACGGGGTTGGGGGGTCCATGCAGGTAGGGAGTGTGCAGAGTGACCCGAGGGCATCAGCTGGAGCTATTCAGGGTCCTACCCTCTCTGAGCAGGGGCAGGGGCAGGCTCACAGTGGGGTTCCAGATCAGGGCCGGGGGTGGGTGGGAAGGGGGGGGCCGGGGGGCCGTGGCTGCAGGACTGAGGCCCGAGATGGGAAGAGGTCACGGAAACAGGTTTCCCACCGGTAGCGGGGTCCGCTTACCTAAGCCAGTCCGCCTGAAGACAGAACGCCCCCACAGCCCCAGCCTGTGACCCAGGGGTACCTCTTCCCGTCCCACAGGACCCGACCTTGAGTGTCCCAGGAGAATGGCCACCACCCCAGTGGAGCCCAGTCCCCTGGGGAACCCAGACGGGATACAGACGGGCTTCTTCCACTCCTCGGGTGCCATAAACAGAGATTGGAATGTCCCCCAGACCCTGTTCTGCCTGCCCAGACTGGTTTTGTGTCCAGGGTCATGGACAGAAAGCCTGGACGCTCACCTAGGCGTTGCCGTGGCTGCTCAAACAATTGCCTCCTTCACATAAAATGGGTCAGACCCCTCCCCCCAGGTTCCTCTGAGGGCCAGGCAGGGTCCAGCAGAGGCATCTAGGTCAGCGTGAGAACCTTCAGGAACTCACGTGTACCTTCTTCCCCTCGCGCTAGGAGAAAAGCAGCCTCCCAGACAGACAAGCCGGCTGATAAAAAGGAAGATGAAAGCCAAACGGTAAGCAGACCCCAGCCCTCGCCCACCCTGGGCTTCCCCACCAGGGTGAGGAGACCAGGCCTCCAGGGCACTAAAGCGCGGCTGGTGTGGACGTACCTGTGGTAGAAACTTTACCAGGTGATTTGTAGGAGGGACGGGGAAGTTTGAGGGGGGGGGCAAGGGGGCCAGAAAAGCCCGTGGAGCATTCACGTCTGCCCCTCCCCTTCCTCCGGGTGGCAGGCCCTTGCAGAAGCAGAGAGGCGGGATCGAGCCGGAGCCACGAGGGGAGAGCTCGGAGCCTGGGAGCGCAGAGGGGCCCCGCACGCAGACGGGCTAGCGTCTCCCGGGCACGCGGGCTCAGGGACTCGGGGGTCAGAGAGTGCGCTCACGGTAGGCAGCGTGCGCTGGGGGTCCAGGGCGGGTTTCATTCTCAAGTCACTTCCCAAGTGGCTGTTAAAGACCCCACTCGAGCCCATCGATTCCAGCAGGAGCCGCAGGGGTGAGCAGAGCAGAGGCTGCGGGGCTCCAGCTGTTGCCCTCAGGCCTCCCGGAACCCTGTCTGGCCACACAGGCCCCAGGCAGCTGCTGCCCCTAGAGGTGGCTAACCCCCCCCACCCCCGCCCCATCGGCTGAGGCGAACCCAGGACAGCCCTGGGCTCCAGCCCCACCAGCCAGCTTTCTCCTCTGACCCCCGTGCCAGGGGACACACAGTCCGTCAGCCCCTCCAGCTGGCTCCTCCTCGCTCACACTTCTCTGCGTGAACGCTGATCCCCAAAAGATAGCCTCTCGGCCCCCAGGCTGAGTAAGGCTCCCCACTGCTTGATCCTTAGCACACACACTTTTGCTTGTTCAGACTCACTCTTACCCTGTGTCCCACCCTGCCTCGCACGGTGTCCGGAGTCGGCTCCGGTAACTCCCCGGGAATTTCTGCAACTGCAGAAGCCTGTCGGGCCGGGAGCCACAGGGCAGTCACCGGTGCCACAAGCCTGGGTGGCCTTGCTTGGGCGGGAGAGCCCAGAGTTGGTCGTGCCTCCCAGCCTCCCCCAGTCCCTGGCTCCCAGAAGAGCGGGTTCAAATCCCAGGGACTTCTGGGAGAAACCTCCCATCCCCGGTGGGGGGTCCTCATCCCCTAACCCCCCACTTTCTTTCCATTTGTGATAAGCCTCGGGTTACTGCTGGGTCCACTTGCTGGGGTCCCACACGCGGTCAGGAGGCCCCTCCCCACATGCCGAGCAGATGCACATGGGCGCTGGCTCTCCTTTTTCGTGCTTTTCAGTATTTTCCAGAGTCTCTTCACTGCTCCTCGCTGAGCACAGACTAGGTTCCCTAATGAACGGAACACAAGCAAGCATTGTTTAAAAGAAGGAAATAGCCCCGAATTTCGGAGGCGGCGGGAGGAGGTAGGGAGGGGACTCTGCCACCCGCTGGCACTGAGGACAGGCCGGGGTCCAGGGCAGGAGGGTGTGAGCCCCGGCCACAGCGGGACATCATGCTCTCCTTCCAAGCTTGGGCAGAAGGGGTATCTTCTTTGTGGAGGGAGCATTTGTTTGAATTACTTTGAAAGAGTAACAGGATGGGATTGAAGGAAAACTCCTAGGGTCTCAGTTATCCTGGTTTAACCCCCGCGGCCTCCATTCTTGCCCATCTCCTTCGCGTCCTGGTCCCCATGCACGCGTGTGGGTGCCCACAGTTTCAGGTGCTCAGCCCTCCCTTAAATGAGAGGCCCGAGGAGACTCTTGCCGAGACCCGGAGCCCCGCACATCATTCCGTCTCTGGAGCAGAGGCTCTGGGAGTTCATTCATTCATCCCACAGGTACCTGGGGGCCTCCTGATGGCTGCCGGGTCTGTTCCCAGTCTGGGGACAAGTGGCTCTTACAGGTTCACGTTGCCCGGGCGCGGGGTGCAGGGGGGCCTCCCGCTTGGAGCACTGAGCCCAGCGTCCTGGTCCCCGGAGGTAGCTGAGGGGCCCACACCTCAGATGGACCAGAGGGGAGGGAAGCAGAGAGCCGACAGAGAATGAGGCACAGGCGATCCCACAAGGCAGTTCTTGGCTTCAGATCAGAATCATACTAGTTCAGTCTCATCAGGCTCTTTGGCTCTGCCTGGTCTAAAGCTCCACATAGCAATCGTGTGTGTGTGTTTCTTCATACAAATGGAGCAACTATTAGTACCTAATAAATGCCACTTTCTTAATAGTATAAAATCTTTCCAAAACGTGCATGTGCGCACGTGTAACGAGCATCAGCACTTTTTAAAAAATGTGTACTTATTTATTTGGAATGGGGAGGGGCAGAGAGAGGGGGACAGAGGATCTGAAGCAGGCTGTGGGTCGACAGGCTGAGAGCAGTGAGCCTGATGCAAGGCTCGAACTCAGGAACCGCGAGATCATGACCTGAGCCGAAGTCAGGCACTCAACCGACTGAGCCACCCAGGGCCCCGCAAACATCAGCTTTTTTATTGTTGAGTTATTCACCTCCTTTATTTGCGTTTCACCCCACACGCTCCCCAGGCAGAGCAGACACGCATTTGCCGGGCTCCATGGAGCCCCGCCGTGGGCCAGGCGTGCCAGGGCCCAGAGCTGGGGGCTGTCCTGGAGAGAGAGGGCACAGCAGGCAGACAGAGTGCTAAGGGCAGAGAGAGAAGGGGCAGCGGGGCCCGGGGAGTGCAGGGCAAGGAGAGAGGGGTCCTGAAGCCGTGCCCAGAGCCCCAGGAGGAGTGGTGTCTGCCCCGAGCTCTAAAGGCCGAGCCGGGGTTTGCAGGGCAGAGGCCCAGCAGTCAGTGTGTCCTAGAGACGTAGGCAGAGGCACGGGGAGGAGAGCACACCCGCTGGGAGGCGGCCGGGCTCGGGTTCCTGCCTGCCCCAGCAGGTGGGTGCTGGCGCAGAGGGGCACGGAGGACAGAGCCCGGCTCTAGCCCCACTTTGGCAGCAACATGCATGAACTTGTGGGCTGGTTGGATAGAGAGAAGGGGTTCTTACCACATCCTCCCCTCTTGGTAAAAGAGAAGTGAAGGGGGTCTCGCCTCCAGGTGTCTGGGGCGAAGGCAGTGCGGGGGGCGGGGGCAACCTGACCCTCAGGACTGACTGGATGTCTTCTCCCAGCCCCCGCCCTGCAGCAGCCCACCTGCACGGCCCATGGGGCCACCTGTCACCTGGTCCCACCCCCGGCCAGTGGAGCGGTGAGCCGGGCCCGGCGAGGGAGGCCCTTCTGTGGTCCTGCCCGGCTACCGCCCCTCACCAGGGCCGCCCAAGGCTGCCCACGGACAACAGGGCAGCAGCTCCCCGGGCCTCAGGCCACAGCGGTGGGCTGGGTGACGGGAAGGGCTCTTGCGGACCGCAGGGAAAGCCTGCCCCACTCCGCAGGAGCCTGTGTCTCCGTGCGGCCTTCTCCTCCCCCGACTGTCCCCTGACTGTCCAGGTGGCCCGGACCACCTCCCCACCAGGGTCAGGGGCTTTCACTTGCTAACGAGGATGTTGGCTGCTCTGCCAATTACAAAAGTAACGCGGGCTCCTTAGAAAACGGGGGGAGGCGTCCTGCCCTTGCCCGACTGGCGCTCTGAGGGCACAGCTTCTCTTTTCTGTTTCAGGAGGAGCCGAGCACCTCTCCGTCTCCGGGGACCCGAGCAGCCAGCCAGCCACCTAACTCCTCAGGTAGGGGACCCCGTCCCGCCCCGCACCAGAGGCCTTAGAGCAGGAGGGGGCTCCTCCGGGAAGTGACTCAACCCAACCGCCTCCTCCACAGAGGAGCGGTGAGGCCGATGAGGTGGCACCGGCAGTGTCTCCCCGAGATCTTCTGGAAGGCCTGAGCCTCCGGGAGGAACGGGGCAGGTGCTGCGGCGGCGCCTGTGCTGACCCTGAGGGCATCATAACCCCCCCACGTCCAGTCCTCTCATTTCCCACATGGGGGGGGGGGAGCTGGGGCTCGCGTGCCCGGCCTTGGGCCAGAGCTCTGGAGAGGAATGCGTGCCTGTCACACCCCTGTCTCCCCACAAAGTGCCCGTCGTGGTAGATGAAACGGTAATCACCCTGAGGCTCCCTCACGGTGGTGCTCCTGAGTCCACCAGTAATGGGTTGGGGGAAAAACACAGCCCCAGACCCTGCCCAGAAGCCCTGTGGGATCCGGGGTGCAGGGGCTGGGTCACTTCGGAATGCCGTGAGGCTGGGAAGGAGGTGCTGGTGGGTCACTCAGCAAACCTTTGTTCAGCATCTGCTCCAAGCCGGTGCTCTTGGTGGCAGGGACAGAGAGGAGACAGGCCCCGCGCCCCAGCAGAGGGAGGCCCTGGCCAACTGCCCTCGCCTCCCGTCCAGCTGCTCTGCGGGCCAGGCTGCCTCCCTGTGACCCTGCACACCGTGACCTCCCCTTCTGAGAAGGTGCCACAGTGGAGTTTGGTGAATGACTACATGAACACCACACAGCCTAGGCAATGGTTATGTGTTTTCCAGCTTGTCCGGGCCACGCACCTGGAGTCTGGATGTGGCCCCAGCTCTTGGGCCTGCAGGCCCCGCATGAGCCCCAAAGCAAGGGTTTGGGGAGACCCCCTCAGGTGACCTCCCTGCCACCCCTGGGGACTTTGCTTCTCCCTCTGCTCATCCTACCAAGTCAGGGAGCTCAGTTCAGTCCAAGCAATCTTGAGTTAAAACGAAGTATGGATTTACCACCATTTAAACAAGAAAATGGAAGGAGAAAACAGCGTTCAGGGCCAGAGCAGGAAGGGACCAGCTCCAGACGGGGGGAGACGAGCAGTCCCTGGGCTGCCCTGACGGCATCGGGGCCGAGGGCTTCCTCTGCTCCACTCGGCCCTTTGCCGGAGCCGCGGCTCTACCGTAGGGGTCATGGTTAAGAAGCCCCCCTCCCAGAAGAGACCTAGCCATGGGAGAGGACTCAGAGCCAGGCCACCAGTCAGGGCCAGCCAGGGCCAGGGCGTAGGAACTGCGTCCTGAGGGGGCAGTGCTGGGTGACCGCAATGCCATCCACAACCCCGCAAGGGCCGCCTGGGCCGAAGGGAGCCTGGGAACGTGCCGGAAGCAGACCTCCCTGACAGGGCAGCTCTGCACCCTCCACGTCGGGCACGGGCAGGGGGGAGGTGCCCCCGAGCGTCCTCCCAGCGCTGAGGCTCTCCGTGTACTGTCTGAATCGACAGAGGCTGGCCGGAAGCCCTGGGAGCGGAGCAACTCGGTGGAGAAACCCGTGTCCTCGTTACTGTCCAGGTGAGCTGCCCCGGGGAGGCCGCGCGGCGAGTCCGGTGGGGCCGAGGCGGGCGACGGGCAATTCACGTGTGTTTCATTCCATGCCGTAGAACCCCGTCTGTGGCAAAGAGCCCCGAAGCTAAGAGCCCCCTTCAGGCGCAGCCTCACTCTAGGTACTGAACAACCCCGTCCCCACGGCCTCCACTGTCTGCCGCCCGTGACTAACACTCCCATACTCCCCCCGTGTCCTGTCACCTAACAGTTTGCTCCGGGAAAGGGTGGCCTGTTCCTCAGACCCGGGGAAGGCAGGGCCGGAGGGCCTTCAGGAGCTGTGCAGACCTGCCTCTTGCTGTCCCCTCACAGAGCAAGGGATGGGGCCCCCAGGAGGGCAGTAACATGGGGCAGACCTTGAACCCCACCTCTGAGCTCACCAACTGTGACTTTGGGCCAGCCAGGTGGCCTCTCCAGGCCTCCATTCCTCCCGCACCCGTAAAGAGGTCTGTTGGGGCCTGTGTACTGTGACAGCTGAGCAGACGGCAGCTGGACACAGGATGTGCTCGCTTAGCCGTGGCCGCATCCCGCAGCTCGACTGATCCCGGGACCCGCGGCACCTGCCTCCTCTCCCTCCTTCCTCTGCCCACAGTTTTCCCGCAGAGAAGCGCTCGCTGTTTCCCAGACCCAAAGCTGGTGTGGTAATGGATGGAATATTCGAAACTGAGGTGTCCCCGAAAGTCAGAGGCCAACAGCCACATGGCCTGAATTTGCAGGTCTCTGGGACTCATATTAAGAAAGGTCCCCGTGGCCCGTGACAAACTGAAGGGGCCCCGCTCTTAGCGCAGAACAGGTGGCATTAGAGCCTGAGGGTGCAGAGCAGACAGGGCTGTCCGAGGAGCTCCGGCCCGGCTCTGGCGGGCATGGTGGGGCAGGTGCCAGCGATCAGGAACGCCTCTCATCGCCAGCCAGGTGGGCAGCCGGGCCCGCAGGTCTCTGCCTGCAAGGAGCCCACATGGGGCAGCTGTGGGCTCTGCAGAAGACAGTGGGGATGGAGGTGCCATAGCGTGTGGGCGGGGGCAGGCCCCTCAGAGGTGGCATTGGACTTGACCCGGATGAGGAGCCTGCCCTGCAAAGAGCGTGGGGACAGCCTTCCCAGCAGGAGGAACGGTGAGTGCCGAGGCCCCGTGGCCAACCTGGCAAATCCAAAGGACAGAGCCGGCCAGCGTGGCTAGCAGGTGGCCTGAGGTGGGGAGGGCTGAGGGCGGTGCGCATAGAGGGGCCAGGAGGGGTCACGTGGCTGGAAGTCTGGGTGTCGCTCTGTGTACGGGACCCCCGTCCTGGAGCTCTCAATGCCGAACACCATGAGGGACCAGCGCCTTCGCTCCCGCTATGAAGGGACAGGGACCGGAGTGGGGGGAGGCTAGGCCGCCAGGGCAGCCCCAGGCCCCTCCCCGGGCAAGGACGCTGTCAAGGGCGTCCCCACCGGGAATGGGCTCTGCACCTCCAACACCAGTCCGTACCCTGGCTTCCCTGATGGCTCTGACAAGGGTGTGGGGAGCGCTCCCTCTCAGGGGGACTGCGGGGACCGAGGCGGGTTGCCTCGGGGACCCGGAAAATTGCTGCTAGAACAGACACGTGAGCCACGGGAGGAACGCTACGCCTCTTCCCCTGTTGGGACCCAAACCCCCTCAGCCTCCCTCAGAGCCACCCCTGGCCTTGATCTCGAGTTCAGCCAGGAGGGACCGGGAGCACCTTCTCTTCCTTTGCTTTTTTCTTTTTTTAATCCAGGATTGGGCCCTGGGCCACTAAACATTTATTCAGTGGTTTGCTTTCCCTGCTTTGTTGGGGTACAGTCGGCACCTAACGCTTTAGAAGTCTGAGGTGTGCACCGTGGTGATTGAGGTCTGTGCATCTATCGTGCGGTGCTCACCCCGACAGGGTCCGTCTTAGCTGCTCTGAAGCGGATGGCACAGCCCTGGACCCTCTGCAGCCGGAGGGTGTGCCCTCTGACCTCCCTCCCCCGCCCCCGGCCCCCAGGCAGCCACCGACTCTGTCCGTGCTTGCGCGTCAGCGAGATCACACAGCGTCCGTCTTTCTCTGCCTGATGTCACTCGGCGTCGTGCCCTCCCGTCATCCCTGGTGTCACACATAGCAGACCCCCTTCTTTGTGGCTGGTAGTGTTCCGCCATGTGTGGACACATCTTCACCCATCCGTCTGTCAGCAGACCCTTGGGTTGTCCCCACGTCGCACCTACCGTCAGTAACGCTGCCGTGACCCTGGGGGCCTGTCTTCGGGACAGCCAAGTCCTGCCCTGCAGCTACACACCCCAGAGTGGCTCTGCTTTCAGATTTTGAGGGGCCTCCATGGTTTTCCACAGTGGCTGCCGCGTGCTTCCTGCCCTCACTCTCCCTGGAGCTGACCGCTGCCAGGTCGATGTGTGTCTGCCGGGCTCGAGACTCCCCACTTCCCTGGACCCACGGGCTCCTGCCGCTCTTCTCCCCACGGGAGACAAGTGGGATCCAGAAAGCGCACTGCCTCACCACTGCCCCGCTCTAAAATGCCGAGGGGCCAGATGAGCATTTTCTCCAGGTTTTCCCAGCGACGGTTCATGGGCAGCTAGCCTGAGTTCAGCCGCTTTTCAGAGAAGTTCGATCCGTGAGACTGAAACCTTTGCCTCAAAGGAGCCAAACCACATGCAAACACATTTCCTGGGGAAAAGCTAATTACACCCGAGACACGGGTTTGCGTGGAAGTGGATGCCTGTAGGACGAGTGGTCCCCGTGTGGTTTTTGTGACCCTGCGTGTATTTAACGCCATTGTTACCGGTCCGCCCCAAGCTGCAGTTCAGCCCGAACATAGACCCCTCACCGGGTAGCTCGCCAGTGTGGTTTTCCGGAGGTGGGAGTGTGTGATCTGTAACTGCCGTGTTGCCACGTGCGTGGACGAGCTCCCAAATCCGCAAACAACCCCTTCATTGAGCCCCAGTGACCCCCGGGTTGGGAAATACGCTCACAGTGTCCGTGCGACCCTGTTGAGGTGGACACAGGCCGTCAGAATCCTTTTAGCATAGTTCCGGAGTGGCCCGGGGTAGAAGTGAGGGCCTCGGCTGAGCTTGGAGGCCTGGCACGCCCAGCCTGCCTCCTCCCCACGGTCCCGGCTGGAGGGCGCCCCCAGGCTCCCCACCTTACCGCACCCTGCCACCCTCTGCAGGATGAAGCCGGTGGGGGGTGTGAACGACGCGGCCCTGGATGCCTTAGATTTGGATCGGATGAAACAGGTGAGTGTGTCCTTTCCTGAGAGGCCGGGAAGGAGGCGGAGGCGGGGCCCGTTGGGTGCACGCGGTAGGCAGGCCCGTGGGGGTGGCCGGCAGTGGGGGGGTGGGGGTGCCCACGCTCATCAGGAAAGCATCCCTCTGCCCTTCAGGACACTCCAGCCCGCCCTGGGGCTCCCCGCGCCCCCGGGGCCGCCCCTGCTTTCTGCAGCAGGACTGGGTGGGGGCCCATCCCCCATTCACACTCCACCCTTGCCTTGTGGGATCTCGGGTGAGGGCCCTTCCCATAGAGGCTCTGCCCCCCAACAGGAGATCCTCGAGGAGGTGGTGCGGGAGCTCCACAAAGTGAAGGAGGAGATCATCGATGGTGAGTGGAGGTTGTGCCCTGGCCGTCCCCCAGGGGCCTGGAGGGGCGGTGGGACCCCGTGGGGAGGCCGTCCTGGGCCCGGCGGTTCCGCGCGGACACTCCCGTCCCCCCTCCCGACCCCCACGTGACCCCCACCCGCCGGTCAAGCAAACCGAGGCTCAGACGAGTTAGGTGACCTGCCTGAGACACGCGCCTCCGTGCCGGCTCCCCGCGCTCCCCCCTGGGGTGAGCTGCGAGTGCGAGTGCGTGGAAGGGGCGGGGGAGCGGAGGGTGCGTGCCGGAGCGAGACCGCCCAGCGGCCCGAGCCCTCTGCCCCTCGCTGCGCTCTCGGACTGCCTTTGTCGATTCCGCCACCTCTGGTCACCGGGCTCGGGTTATGGAGGCCACTGCTGCCCTCCCGGGAGGTTATGGGGACCACGAAGCCACGGAACGACCTCTGGGCCTGACCCAGTTCCCAGCTTGCTTGGCCCTGGGCTGGGGGAGCAGACGCATGGCTCCTTCTCAAAGAGCCTGTGGCTCCGGAGGGCAGGGTCCCGCCACAGTGGGTCACGTCCGTCCTTCCGGTTCCTGCCAGAGCCTTTGATACAGCTGGCTCAGGCCTGGAGCCAGAGGAACAGGAGAGGTCTGGGCAGAGCTGGCTCGCCCGGGGACAGAGCAGTGAGGTGCGGCCTGGGCCCCCCCCCCCACGCCCTCCCCAAGGCCAGCCTGGCCCCCGTGCCCGCAGGGTGGCTGGGCAGGAGAGGGCTCCGTGCACTCAAAGGGGTGGGCCGGGTGGCAGACGGCCGGGCAGAGGGGAGCCCCGCAGCCCCCGCTCACCTGGACCCCTGCCCACGGCTGCGTGACGGGCCGCACCCTGTCCTCGCACAGTTGAGGACACTCGGTTCTTGTTTGTCCAGCCCCCCCACGGGCCTGGGCTGGGCAGATAAGGAGTTAATGAGTGAAGAGCAAGGCCTCCCTGGAGCCAGAGAGGAGACACAGGCCAACTGTGAACTCTGCTTTATTGTGGGGAAGGGGGGCGGGGTCCCTGCCCAGGAGGTGCCGGCCGGCTGGCCCCAGGGACAGAAGCAGAGGGCACAGCCAGCCTGTGCAGGGGGGACGGGCAGGGATGGAGGCAGGGGGTGCGGACGGAACCACATCTCCAGGTCTCGCTCTCCCGTCTGCTGTCGGTGCAGCCGCAGGTGGGAGCTGCCTTGTGGGCGGGCCCCCACGCAGGGCCGTGGGCGCTCTGAGGGGCATCCCCTTGTTAGTAAGTGCCCGGCCTTTGGCTCCAGGCCCAGTGGGGTCTGTCCAGGGAAAGGCCTGAAGCCGGGGGAGAACGGGGGGGGGGGGGGGGGGGGGGGGGGGGGGGGGGGCAGGAGGAAGCTGGGCCTGACACGCAAGAGGCGGTAGGTGCCTTCCACCCTGCTCAGGGCCAGGCCCTTTCTGCTGCCGCTGCCAGGAGCAGCGCCTGGGACCTCGGAGCAGGACCCAGCGCCCACCTGCCCGGAACTGCCCAGGGCTCCTGCTGGCCCAGGCCCCCTCCCCAGCTCCCAGGCAGGTCAAGCCCCCCATCCCCACCACAGCTTGTCCTCCCCCTTGGAGGGGGGGGCTTTGTCGTCACCCCAAAGTCTGTACAGAGTCTGCTGCCCCGCTTGACCTCTAGCTGTGCCTCGCGACCTCTGGGAGCCCGGGTGAGGCTCTCAGGAGAGCAGGGCACACACCGGAAAGGACCTCCCGCGGGGAGTGGGCACAGGGCCCTGCAGAGAATCGGGCAGGGCTTGTCGCTGCTGCGCCTGAGCCTGTCCGTCCTGTCCCTCAGCCATCAGGCAGGAGCTAAGCGGGATCAGCACCTCATAGTGCCCTCGGCCCCTGCCGCTGCCGCCCGAGAGACACCCCAGGCCACCTGCCGGCGGGGGACAGCGAGGAGCCCGGCCCCGGGCCCCCGGCGCACGCAGGCGCTCACCACGCTGGGAGGTGCTCCGGTCGCAAGTGTTACCGTGTGATAAAATATTAAAATGAGGAAACGAGTTCAAGTTCCGGATTTTTTTAGATTCTACCTGACACAGAGCACCGGTCTACTCGCCTTGTTTTGTATTTTATATTTGCCTATTTAAGCGTCCATTTCTTTTGGTTTATAGAGGACTCCCCAGATCACACGCTTCCGTAGGTGGTTTCCGAGTTTTCTCCTAGGTGACGGCCCCCAGCGTCGTGGTGGTTGAAGTCTGTCCACGCACCGCGGTGTCTGTGTCCACGTGCTAATAAACGCTTACTGTCCACACCCCTGGCTCCGGCTCGCTCTCTCACGCCGGCTCCAGGCCGCTCCTGGAGGAGGCCGCTGCTTCCAGGGGAAGGGGCCCCAAAAGTGGCCGGGAGCCGATGAGTGAGAGGAGGTGGCCTCGGCAGGTGGTCCCTGCCCACAGGGGTGGTGGCTTGGGCTCAGCAAGGACCACCGGCCTGGCCCACCCGTGGCAGAGCCCAGCACTTCTCAGGCCACGAATGTTCCCCTTTGGAGCCGGAGAGGGTCTGACCCCAGGCAGCGGGCAGGCCTGGGAATCCTGGACCATCTCATGGATGCGCCCAGCCACCCTCCGAGGGCCTCGGTGGGAGGGGAGGAGACAGGGCCCCCCGTCTGACTGATGACCGGGGACTGTTTTCTGGCCAGGCTCTGAACAACCCCCGCCCCGCCCCCGCCCAATCTCCTCGAGTGTTCCCAGCAGCCCTACAGACGGGGGCGGGAGGGTCCCGTCAGGAGAGCCGACGCCCCATCTCCCAGCGGCCCCCCCCAGGCATCCTGCTGTCTAGGGTCTGGGGCATAGCAGGTGGCTGGTGACAGCAACGTCCTCCTTGGGACAGCTCTGTAGACAGGGTGCTGGCAGAGCCTGAGGAGCCCCCAGGCCGGCCTCGGGAGGCGCGGCGCTCACCTGGCCCTGGCCGACCTGTTTGCACAGGGAGGGGCCCCTGTCCGGGCTCAAAGTGCGCCCGCCAAGCCGCACTTCCTCCCACAACAGCCCCTGGCACCCGGGCCTCTTCCCAGGGCCATTTCGGTGTCAGACCATTCTCAGACAGGGGTGCCTGGCACAGCAGGCCACCCCCAGCCCTGGGCAGGAAGTTAGCGCTCGGCGCCGGCCAGGTCTCAGGCACGGGGGGGCTGCAACATGCCCTCCCCCCAGCCCTCCCTCTCCTGGGGCAGCTGCCACAGCCCGTAACACCCATGGGGGGGCTGATCCTCAGCCTCCCCAGCCTTACAGCACCCCTTGCTACTGCCTGCCAGCCTCTGGGAGACCCAGACCCTACCCCCTGCAGCCCCCCAGGGCCAAGGGGCTAATGAGCAACCTGCTTCCCTAGGCCCCAGCCATGCGCCCACCGGTAAGGAAAGGGCCATCACCAGGGACCCCAGCCAGCTTCCCTCGGGCCGTAGTTCTCGGGCATCCGCCCGTCCATCCTGCCGCGCGTCTACCCTGTGCGCATCTGGCCTACGGCACCCATTTATGAAGGAAGACCTCAAGTCCTTGGGGAGCTGGTCAGGGAGACCCCACCCTGTCCAGGCAAAAACCTCTGGGGTCAGGGAGGGCTTCCTTCAGGCCAAAGCCTCGAGGTGTGGCAGGAGCACAGCTCGGGACAGTGTCCGCAGTACTCACCCAGGCTGGAGACAGGGACGGTGTCCCATGAGGGGCCTCGGGGCCACGTGGACCCCCACGCGGGACCCGCAGGAGTGCCGCCCAAGCACAAGGTGTGGAGCAGCCGCAGTCCCCTGGGGTGGGGGGCCGATGGGGCGCGGCCTGGGATGGCCAGGAAGGAGACCCGCTGGCCCAAGGCTGGCAGGGTCCAGCCAAGGGGGCTCAGTCTGAGGCCGGGCTAGAGGCACGACCGGCCCCGGGAAGCACAATCTGCGGCTGTGAAGACAAAACACTGAACTGAATTTAGGGCCTGGGAGCACCAGGGACATCAGCCCCACGGTGGCCGGGCGCAGAGCACGCAGGGCAGGGCTGCCTCCCTCCCCGAGGCCCAGAAGAGGAGGGCCCGGCCTGGGCCGACGGTGCACGTGCAGGCCACGCTTCTCCAGGCCGCAGGCTGTGCCCGCTGTGGCCCAACGCGGTCCCAGGTTTGGGGGAAACAAGAGCGCAGTCAGGGTGCAGGAGCCAGATGCAGCCCCATGGGCTCTGGGACTGGGGGCTGGGACAGGCAGTGACACCGGCTCGGTGGCAGGGGCGGGCAGGCAGGGCAGCAGGCCGCCAGGGTTCCGCGGGGTCGTGCGCTCCGGGCTCACAGTCGCTCCTCTGCCAGCTTGTACGTCCGCTTCACGCGGGCGTAAGGCCCCAGGGAGTCCTCAAGCACGAAGTCCCAGAGCACCTTCACCCACGAGTGGTGCTGCGGCAGGTGGTCGTAGTACTCGGGCGCGATCTTCCGCACCTGCAGAGAGGGCGAGCGGGGTCAGAGGTCACGGCCTGGCGCGTGCTCTCTGCCACACACATGCACACACGTCTGCACACACCCTGTCACTGTCCAGGGCACCCCTGTCTAGCTCAGCCAGAGTGCTGCCTGATGTAGAGGGGCCACTGGCTGACACCCGCCCCCGCCCCAGTGGGAGGTGAGTGGTTAAAACTGCACCCCCTCCCCTCCGCGGAGCCCATGCCCAGTTTCTGCCCCAGGAGCCCCGGGTGGGCAGCTCTCATTCCCTCAAGCGCCTGCGGGGTTCTGAGATGAAGCCTGGCTGGAGTTCGGCTGAGCCGCGTTCATGCCCAGCATCCCTCCTGGCCCCCAAACCCTCCGGCCTCGCTCCCACCAGGCCCCCCCTCCATCACCTGCCTTCCTCCCAGCCGGTGTTTCCCATTTCCCAAGTGCGTATCACGCACCTCTCCCTCTAGCCGCCTGTCCCCTCTGCCTGGACACCCTCAGCCCTCCTCCTCCAGGAAGCACGCCCAGCCTGAGCGCTAGCATGGACATACACCACTCCACCGCCCGCCAACCTCAGGGGATGCCCTTCCCGCCCCGTGCTCAAGGCCTGCTTTATAGCTGAAGACCCGGCCTGAGAGCCCAGGCGACCCGCGTGGGGCATGCGCAGGGAGCCTGACCCGGGGAGAAGTAAAGGCTCACAGCTAACAAACCCCACGTGTTTCCGCGACCACCTTGGGTCCAGGTTCTGGCCCTGCTACTTCCCGAGGCAGGGACCTGCCCTGTCTGTGCCTGGGCCCCGTGTGTGAAACGCAGACGACGGGGAATGGGGGCACTCACAGCACGGCTTGCGGTCAGGCTGAAGGGACAAGGGGCCACGGTGCCTGGCACACAGGCGCTGACTTGCCCGCGTCAGCAGGAAAGGGGGGGGGATGTGGGAGGGGGTCAGCACGGCCAGGGCTGGACACAGACTGTCAACACAACCAGGGCACAAACACCTGCGCGCCCAGCCAAGTGCTCACACATAAGCACACGCACAAACACGTGGACACGTGGCGGCGCAGATGCACACACGGACCCAAACACTCCGACGTACTCGCCGCCGATGCCTCCCTGCAGCCACTGTGCCTCGCGTCACCTCAGCTCTTTCTAACCCCCAGCACAGACCCAAACTCCCTACCCCCTACCCCCTACCCTCCCCTCCCCCCCTTCAGAAATTCCCAGGCTCCCAAGGCAGAGGAAGCAGCTCAGGCCAAGCCACTTGGGTCCCAAAGGGCAAAGCCCACCCCGTCCTCTCTGTGCGAAGACGGCGCTCCAGAGGCTCACAGAGCAGTGACAAGAAGTGAGCAGAGATGAGGGAGGGAGGCAGGGGCCAGGAACGGCGGTGTGGCGCATGCAGTGGGGCTGTGCCCCCCTATTTAAGGAAGAGGAAGCTGAGGCACAGAGAGGGCGAGTGGCCTGCTGGAGGGCATACAGCCTGGAAACCGTGGAGGTAGCTGCGTTCTAACAGGTCTTCCATAAACCAAGCGGCCTAAACCACAAAATGCCCCTGGAGCCCCCGGCCTCCCCGAATTCACCCCTTCATTCAGCAGCCGGGCACTCGTCTATACCGTGCTGCCTCTTGCACGCCATGTGAGAGCCAGCCCATGACCAGCCCCCGCCTCCCTGCCCCACCCCTGCACCCCTCCCCTCTCACACCCCTCTCCCCGCCCCCCCAAGGCACCTGCCCCGCCCCCACCCCCCCACTGTCTCCCCACCCCCCCCTAGAGTGCCTGCAGGGGAGGGGCCTGCACCCCTCCCCCCCATCTCCTCGCGCCCCCCCCCCACCCGGACGCCCTTACCAGGGGCAGGTTGCAGCCGGGGATGCTGGGGAAGTCGTGATGCTCCATGTGGTAGCCCACGTTGAAGGTGATCCAGTTGAGGGGCCCGTAGTAGGAGTAGGTCTCGTGGCCCCTGAGGAACATGTAGTGCTCGGCCACGAAGTGGCCCGAGATAGGGTGCAGGCCCAGGCCCAGCAGCGAGCTGGCCAGCAGGTAGGCCACGGGCTTGAGCCCCCAGAGGGCGAAGAGGGCGGCGTCGGCGGCCAGCTGCACCAGCGCGTTCATCACCTCCATGCGGGTCACGGCCTTGGGGTGCACGCAGAGCGGCCGCAGCGAGTAGAAGAAGGGCTGCAACGCCAGCCAGAGCAGCTTGCGGGCCGGCGTGCAGAAGAGCCAGCCCTCGAAGCGCGTGGGCACGTCCACGTCCAGCCCGTCGCCGCCCAGGTAGCGGTGGTGGTCCACGTGGTACTTCTTGAAGGAGGCGGCGTAGGGCACCCCCACCGGCAGGTTGGCGAACACGGCGAGCCAGCGGTTGTGGGCGGCGCGGCCCGTGCCGAAGGCGGCATTGTGCGAGATGTCGTGGATGGCGAGCGTCAGCGAGTGGTTGACGCAGCCGCCGAAGGCGTAGGCCCAGAAGAGCAGCCAGCGCCACTCCAGGCCCCGCACCAGCCAGCAGGCCAGCAGCTGCGCCAGCACCAGCCCCAGCACCGTCCACTTGAGGCGGGGGTCGGGCCGCATCAGGGCCTTGATGGCCGGGTACTTGGCTGCAGGTAGGGGCCAGGAGAGAAGGAAGGCGGTGAGGGCGGGCAGCCACGCGGCTCGGCCTCCCCTCCCCTCCCCTCCCCCCCGTCGCCGCCACCTTCCATCCCTCCCTCCCTCCTTCCACCAGCAACTAAGCCGCAGGCAGCCACTGGGGGAGGAGGGGGGTCACCCGAAGGCGAGGCCCTGCGTCCGGGCACCTAGGATCAGCCTGGCCCGTTGGGGCCGCAGAGGCAGCGGACCTGCCGCCCCCACTACCTGGGGGCTCCCACGGGAGGTCCGGGGTAGGGGGCTCTGCTGCCCACCTGAGAGCGAGCTGCACAGCCCACTGCGTGCTGGGGGAGGGTTGTGGGGGGGGGGTACTTCGGTGAGGCCCCAGGGACAGGGTGCACACAGAGCCCAGACTCATCGGGAGCCCCAGAGTGCGCAGGGGAGGGGGCGCAGAGGGCTCTGGCTTTGTCTCCGTGTTTCGTGTTTTGGTTCCTACGCAAGATCTGAAGAAACATGATAAAATGGTGAGTGCGTGCGTTTGGGGTGGGGGGTGTTTGTTATAGAAGCTTTGGTACTTCTCTGTATTTTGTTCTACAGGAAAGAAAAAGACAATGACAGTGGGGGGGGGGGCCAAGCCGGGGAGGGCGTTCCAGCCAACAAGCAGCCGGACCTGGCACACAGGACAGGAGTGGGGGGCAGGAGGGGAGAAGAGGGGGAGAATGCCTTCTAGAAACCTCCCTGGCTGCTCTGTGGGAGGGGGTAAGGAGTCTGGCGCTGTCTGCAGGGATGGGGAGGGACAGCACCAGCGGTCACCACATGCTCAGCGTGACAGGTGCTCCTCAGGTCTGCTCTGTCCCCCGGTTCCCAGGGCACAGCAGATGGGCCCTCGGAGGCCAGTAACGACGCGGGTTTATCCCAGGCACACTCGGGACGGCCTGTGCCAGTCTCCTGGCAGCCTCAGGCTCACCCTCCAAAGGCTGGCACCCAAATAGGTCCCCAGGACCACGGCGGAGGCTGGGTCCCCACTGGAACTGGCCAGACCAAGAGCAAATCCTGCCTAGCCCGTTCCTCCAACTGACCCAGGAAGTCACTTCCCTTTTGTGCCCAGAAGGGAAGAACGTGACAGCTCAGCTCAGCCGCCCGAGGCCCCCGTGGCCAGGCCCCTCCACCCTCCTCCCGGCCCACAGAACTTTCTGTCAGAGCCACCCCGCAGTGGAACAGGCTGCTTCAGAGGTGGTGAGCTGCCCGTCCCTGGGAGTCTGCAAAGAGAAACACAGCGATAGGAGCAAAGGGGTTCGGCCCCAGTCAGAAGGGAAACCCAGGCTCAAAATCCTCCTGCCCAAGCGGCCACGCTACAAGCCCGTCTTGGCGACAGTCTTGATGTTGCTGTGTGGCCAGAGGTGCGTTCCCACCCTCTCTGGACCTCAGCGTCCCAGTGTGTGATGGCAAGGGTGTGACGCGCTTCACAGGCTGGCTGTCCCCACAGAAGGATCCTGGCTCCAGCAAACAGCCCCCCTCTGCTTGATACGCTGGGGGCGTTGGGTTCCCAGTGCTAGAACCTCGGGCCGCCTCTGCCCAGAGGCCAACAGAGTCCCCCCGAGGCAGCACTTACACCAGCTGCCCTGACCCTGCACTCAGGGGCCACCACGCTTCTCGGACAGTGACAGTCCCCCAGGCCTCCAAGCTCCGCAAAGCCACCTGGACCCTCTGATCCCGGGACCTCTCTCCCTGAAGCTCGGCCAAGGACCGCGCAGGACCGTGGTCACAGCACCAGTGTAAAAGCAGAACTCGGGGGGCGCGTGGGTGGCTTAGTCGGTTAAGCGTCCGACTTTCACTTGGGTCATGATCTCGCGGTTCGTGGGTTCGAGCCCCGCGTCGGGCTCTGTGCTGACTGCCAGCTCAGAGCCTGGAGCCTGTTTCAGAGTCTGTGTCTCTCCCTCTCTCTGACCCTCCCCTGCTCACGCTGTCTCTCTCTCTCTCTCTCTCTCTCTCTCCTAGAAATAAATAAAACATTAAAAAAAAAAAAAAAAAAAAGCAGAACTCGGAACAAGTAGGCAAGGCAGGCAACAGGTGACAAACCTCAGCTCCACCCAACGGGAACACAGCGGCCACGGCATCCCAGGGGTGGGGAAGAGCGGCATTCGGAGCAGGTTCAGACCCTCGCTCTGGATGAGGGTTGAATATCCACAATATATAAAGAGCTCCTACAACTCAGCAACAAAGGCAGACAACCTGATTTAAAACGGGCGAACATGGGGCGCCTGGGTGGCTTAGTCGGTTAAGCGTCCGACTTTCTCTTTGGTCTTGATCTCGCGGTTCGTGGGTTCGTGCCCCGTGTCGGGCTCTGTGCTGACTGCCAGCTCAGAGCCTGGAGCCTGTTTCAGTCTGTGACTGTTTCAGTCTGTTTCAGTCTGTGACTCCCTCTCTCTGACCCTCCCCTGCTCACGCTGTCTCTCTCTCTCTCTCTCTCTCTCTCTCCTAGAAATAAATAAAACATTAAAAAAAAATAAAATAAAAAAAATAAAACGGGCGAACAACCTGAACAGACGTCTCCCCCGAGCCGTGCAGCTGGCCGATGAGCGCGTGAGAAGACGCTCCGCGTCAGCCACAGGGAAACGCAAACCAGAGCCACCAGTGAGATAGCACTTCGCGCCCACTAGGGTGGCACACTAAAACCAGTGAACACCAAGTGTCGGTGAGGGTGCGGACAAGCCGGAGCCCTCGTTCGTGCTCTGCTGGTGGGAACGCGACATGGCGCGCGCGCTGTGGAAGACAGTTGGGCGGTTCCTCAAAAAGCTAAAGGTAGGCTTAGCGGATCCCCCAGCAAGTTGCTTCTAAGTATGCACCCCAAAGAATTTAAATCAGGGACACAGAGACCTGTACACCAGCGTCCATCAAACTAGTCACAGCGTCTGAAAGCAGAAAACAACCCACGGGTCCAACACAAGTGGGTAAACAAATCAGGGTCCGGCCACACGGTGGGATATTACTCAGCCATCGGAACAAAACTTCCAGTCAAAACACAGTTAAGTCCCGGGGGTCTAATACACAGCACGGCGAGTGTAGTCAATAACACCGTGCTGTAGATTTGAAACTCACTTTGAAAGTCGATCTTTTTTTTTTTTATGTTTTATTTATTTTTGAGAGAGAGAGACCGCATGAGCAGGAGAGGGTCAGAGAGAGAGGGAGTCACAGAATCTGAAGCAGCTCCAGGCTCCGAGCTGTCAGCACAGAGCCCGACCCGGGGCTTGAACCCATGAACCGTGAGCTCATGACCTGAGCCAAAGTCGGACGCTCAACCGACTGAGCCACCCAGGCGCCCCCGAAAGTCGATCTTAAAGGTTCTCGTCAAGAACTTCTCTCATCCGGGAACGTAACCACAGAAGTGATTAGAAGTACAGACAGTGACGGATATTAAGGAGATAGGCCGTGGCGGCCCTGTTGCGATACACAGATGTCGGGTCCTAGTGTCATACGCCTGACACTAATATCGTGTCATGTGTAACTCTACCTCGATTTAAAACTTTCCTGTAATGGGGGGCGCCTGGGGGGCTCAGTCAGTTAAGCGTCTGGCTTTGGCTCAGGTCATGATCTCACAGTTCGTGGGTGCGAGCCCCGCGTCGGGCTCTGTGCTGACAGCTCAGAGCCTGGAGCTGCTGCGGATTCTGTGTCTCCCTCTCTCTCTGCCCCTCCCCCGCATGCACTCTTTCTCAGGAATAAACAAACATTAAAAAAAACCCCAACAACCCCAGCTCTGGCCGGGCTGGCTCGGCCACAGGCCTCCACCTGTGGCAGGGTCACTAGCAGAACTAACAGATAAGGCACGGGGCAGCTCCGGCTGACCGGCCAGGGCGGGCGCACCGACCAGCCTCGAGTCGGGGGGGTGGGTGCACCGGGGAGGCTGGCCCTGGGACGCAGGTCACTGCACACGGCCGGAGGCTTGCAGCTGTGCGAATGGGACACAGGGGACCCACCTGCACCCCCGGGGCCAGCCCGCGTCGCCTAACAGCCGCCGACCTTGTGCCCGCGTCACACTGGGCTCCCCACTCGGGCAGAAGCCCCGCGGGGCGCACGCGGCCAGAGGGTGCTCAGGACGGGTGCGAAGGCCATGCCACCTCAAGCCGGGAGAGCCCCTTCACAAGATGGAGGGAGCTACCACAACAGGGGGCGGGGGACAGAATGATGGCCCCCCAAAGACATCCATCCCGGAACCCGTGAGTAGTTTCGACGACACAGGTTACTGGGAACTGACCGTCTACAGGAGAACTGCCCTGGGTGACCCGGTGGCCCAGGGTCATCCCAGGGCCCTACCAGTGGGTAAGCAGGCAGGAGACGGGGTCCCAGGGGGCACCATCTGCCCCTGCTGGTTGGGAAGGGGGAGGCAGAGGAGGGGCCGAGAGCCCAGGAGCACAGGTGCCTACAAAGCCAGAAAGGCCTGGAAACAGATTCTGCCGCAGAGCCCCCCAGAGGGAGCCAGGCCCTGGGACACCCCCACTTCAGCCGGGTGAGCCCTGAGTCAGACTCGTGGCCTCCAGAACTGTAAGAGGACGCATGGGGTGTTCGAAGCCCCCCGGTTTGTGGCAATCTCACCACGGCCCAAGGCAACTCCCACGGCACCAAGACCAGGGACAAGGAAGCCCGCCCACAGCTGGGCCAGCCCCCCGGGGCCCCCCTCCTCTGCCCTGGCACCTGGCCACTCACACTCGGCCCTGCCCCTGAGGCCCCACTGGGCCCCACGGCCCCGGCCAAGGGGGACAAGCCAGCACTGCACTTGCCCAGGCCGTCCCACCAGGCGGGTCAAGGACCAAAGGACCCGAGCCTGGGAGCCGGGACTGCCGTGGGGGCCCCACGCAGAAGTGGGGACAGGGGGCAGGCCTCATCCAAGCTTGCTCCTCTCCCAAGACGGGGTCAGAGTGACAGGGGACACTTCCGAATGTAGGCCTGTATTTCCTGGGAAGATCAGTGGGGGGAGGGGGAGATGTTGCTGGGGGTGGGGGGCTGGGAACCCAGCAGCACAGCGGGGTGAAGCCAGAGAAAGGAGAGATGTTCTCACGATGGCCCGGAAGTGCTGGCCATCTCCACCGTCAGGAACAGGCTCACCCACAGCCTGGGGCCAGGGACACGGCGCAGAGCACCCCCAAGCTTTGCACACCTGGTATCAGGTCGGGACCACAGGGCACAGGGCTCCGCCAGCCTCCCTCTCACCAGGGGCAGCCCGTGGGCACCAGCCCTCCCCCCGGGCAACCAGGGGCCCCGCCTGCACCTGCCACGGCGCACCTGGGAGCCACCCGAGGAGCGGAAGGCCACCTGCTTCTACGGGGTTAGTTCCCATGCTTCTCCTTGGAAGGAGGCCAAGTATGGGCCCGGAGGGTAGGGCAGGCCACACCTGTCCCAGGTGAGCAGCCTGGCAAGCTCTGGGACACTGGGGACCAGGACCCCGGCTCCGGGACCGAGGCCAGCAAACAGGCCAGTCCCGTTCCAGGCTCCTTCCTTGGAGGCCGCTGCGACCTTGGACGGTGGGCACCAGATGCCCCGTCTGTCGAACAAAGGCAGTGAGTTGACCTGTGAGGACCCACCCCTGCGAGCTCACTTCCAGGGAGTCCGGTGCCCCTTCTCCTTTACCTGACAGTGTCCCCAAAACTCACCCGCCCCCGGCCCAGGTGGCCGCACTCCCTCCCCAGCCTTGGCTCCACATCTGAGAAATGGGGGTGATGCCCCGACCTGGGCTGCCGTGCAGCTGGGACGATGGCTCGGGGCCCCGGGTGCTGTTTTATTGTTATTAAATGCGGTTTTCCTATCTGAGGATAAAAACATCCTACTTCTGACCTGTGGGGGCCCGGGTGCCGCTCCTGGAGGCTGATCTGGCCCAGCCCGCTTTGACCTGTGAGAACAGGCCCGGCGCACCCAGGCCGGGAGGGTCACGGGGCCCCGCCGTCCTACTGGAAGCCGGAAAAACGGGGCCGGTGTCCAAGCTGGACTCCAGGCAGGGCAGGGGTGATGCCTACAAAGGGCCAAGCACGTAAGCCCCACATCACCTCCACTGCCTGCCTGGAGGCACTTCCTGGACACGGGGCAAGGAGGAGGCACCCAGCAGCCATCAAGGAGAAGGCAGAGCCCAGGGGCCTCGGCTGAAAGTGGACAGGTGGGGGTGGGGTGGGGCGAGACACCGGAGGGCTCAGAGACCGCGCTCGGGGAGCTGGGCCCCAGCCTGGGAGCGGGGATGCTCTGCACCTGCCCGTCGCGGGAGAACTCAACCCTCACTCAAGGAAAAGAGCAAACACCTAACTTTTCAGTTCCAGAGCTTCCGGGTCCCAGAATGCTCTGGGGACTGCCATGAGCAACACTCATTGTTAGAAGTCCCGGCGCCCGGCCCTGCCGCGGAAAGGAGGGTCCCGGGTCCCAGGAGGCTGGGGAGGAGGCTGACGGTGCCAGGACTCAGCCTGGGGACTCCCACTCCAGGCCTGCAGGATGCACGCGGGGCCCAGGTGAGGCCCGGGACACCAGTGAGCACGCCGCGCAGGGAGTCTGACCCACACGGACCCAGCCGTCACCACCCTGCCTGGGAGGGGCCATCCCGCCATGTCATAGAGAGGAGGAAGCAGGGCCACCCCCGAGACGGACACGCCTAGTTCCCGGAGCCACCCCTGCGAACCCAGAGAGCCAGAAAGAGCACTGTGAGGTGCCCAGCCCCGGGGAGCACTTCCCCAGGGCTGGGTATGGCCGTGAGGGCAAAGCGCCCAGAGACAGTCCTGGGTCCCAGCGCCACCCCACAGCACTGTGCCCCCGGGCACACCCCCTCCCGGGGGCCTGCTTCTCACTGTCCACCTCGAAGCCGCTGGATGTGGTGGCGCTGGGGCTGTGAGCACGTGGAGGTGTTCCCCAAGGCATCCGGTGTGGGGAAGCTTGGCTCAGGAGGCTTGCACACATTACACAGATCGACACGCATGGCAGACGCGTTCGTAGGACCCAGAGAGCAAGGAGGATGGGCCTGTGGGACCCAAAGGGCCCCCACCCCGGCCCCCTGCAACAGTGTCGCCATGGATACCGGGCTAGCCCGCACTTCTCCTGAGAAACGCCCGCTGGGCCGGGCCAGAGGAGGTGGCAGGTGGGGGAGGCTATGGGCCCTCAGCCTCCAGAGGTGGCCAAGGAGGTCCCAAGGCCGCCCGGGCCCCTCCTCCTGCCCCTGCTGACCACTGGCCTGGGGCAGGGCCCCCAGGAGCACATGGGGCTTCTTCCCGCCCACACTCTGGACCCTTCCACGTGCCAGGCCCGGCACCACCCGGGACTGCATATCCCTACCACCTCCCCAAGGAGGCCGAACAGCACCGCGTGGCGGTCTCGACGCCGTAGGGAAGGTCCCGGTCATCACCTCTCATCACCGAATGTTCTCATTGCCTAGAACATTCCATGGCACACAGCAACTCATGCTGCCCACCAGCTTTCTACCCAGGTGCCCAGAGCTCTTTCCCTCACTCCCCACCTGCGGCGGGTAACCTGACTCCCCTCCCAACAAAGGTCCTTAAAGCCCTCTTAATCCCCTCCTTCCTAAACCGCTTCCTCTCACAGCCCTGGCCCGCGGCCTTCCCTCAGTGACCCCCACCTCCTGTCCCTTTCAGTGCCAGGAGGCAGGCCCCACCCTGTCTGGTCAGCGTGGAAGGCACTGTGGGGACCCGGTGTGACACAGAAAACGTGGAAAGCGGCCCAGAGTGCTCTCAGCCTCTCGCGAAACCTGCCTTTGTTCATCAACAAATACTTGCTGAAGGCCTGTGGCGGCCAGGCCCCGGCCCGGACACGGGAGGGCTTTGGCCTGGGGCACGGCCCTTCTCGGGCATGTATGTACTGGGTCCCAAAAGATGGACACACGCGTACGCACCCACCGTCTGTGACATCAGGGCAGAAATCTGAAACACAAGATCTGGATGCAAGAACTTGAGAGGGACGGCACCTTCCAGGCAATGAAAACACTCCCAAAGTGGATTATACAACTTCAGTCAAGTCACTGGCCTGTGCCTTTCAAATGAAGGAATTTATGACATGTAAATCACATCTCATAAAAGCTGGTACAAATTAACAAGCAAGGAGTGAGGGAGCGGGGGAGGCCGGGCCACATGCCATGGTGCAGAGGCTGGAAATGGGAGCTGGAACCTGCTCGCGAGTCATCTGTCAGAGACAGAGGCTGTGTCCTCGGGGCCCCGGGGCCAGGAAGGAGAGGCCCGGGCCCTGACTGGCTGTGTCACCACACAAGCAACTTAACACTTGGGGAAGGGGACAGGGAAGGGGACGGGGAGGGGAAGGGAAGGGAAGGGAAGGGAAGGGAAGGGTAGGGAAGGGTAAGGTGCTTTGACACATAGCAAGTGTGGGTCACTGTAAGTAACACACGACACCCCCAGGAATCATAAACAAGGGCCACTCCAGTGGGAAAAGGCGCGCAGGACAGTGAGCTCAAGGAAGAATCCTCAGCCTCACTAATCAGCTTTGAAGTGCCTGTTCCTTGGGGGGGGGGTCCCCCAGCTCCCTTGCTGGCGAGGATGGAGGAGGAGACTGCAGGTGAAGAGCTCACAGGTCCCTGGCAGCGCTGGACGGAGGGAAACCGAGGGCCTTCCCAGCAGCCTTTGTGCTGGCTGCACCAAAGCGCTGTGCAGGTGCCCGTCTGGTCCTGTCTGGGCAGCGCTGAGGGCCAGGCCCGAGGAAACAATGGGGGGGGGGGGTCAGCCTTGCCCTCAAAGGCTCCATGGAAGCCCTCAAAAGCCCACAGACGCCTACAGAGTTACAGGAGGGGCAAAGGCCTGGTGGTGCGGGCACTCTGGGGGGAGGGGCGGGGGGCGGGGGCAGGGCAAGGACGACAGTTGAGGGGCTCAGAGGCAATGTCAGGGCCGCAGACGCCACACACTCCTCTTTCCACATCCGTGCTCAGCACCGCGTGTTGGTGGCTTGACATTGGCCATGAGAGAAACATGTCCAGAAACTGCCAAATGCCTGATTTGCAAACCAGGACTTTTCATTCCTTCCAGAGAACACCAGCCTCATGCTGTGTGTGTGCACCTGCGCGCACGGGCGATAGGAGTCTGGTACGTAAAGGGGAGGGGACAAGAATTCAAGCAGAGGGAACAGCATTTGCAAAAGCCATGAAGAGGGAGGTGAGCGGATGGGGTGCGTCTCCCAAAGTGGCCAGAGAGCAAAACGTAAGGGGATGGGGCCCCCCCCCGCGGCCAGGGCAGAGATGAGATTTTAGAAAGAGAAGCCTGTGGCGCAGTTCGGCAGGAGAGGACATAGGTCAAAGAGGGTCCCCGAGGAACCCCTTAGGGATCACCTGTCATCTGTGCTGTGTACCCCAAATACCCAGCATGCCTCCTTCTGGCCCCATTGAGCTTAGGGTCACAGAACCCCTTCCTGCCCATGCACAGCCGCTTCTCCCCACCCTTACGCCGCGACACTGTGGGGCACCTGCCTATCACAGCCCCCAGCCCACTGACCAGCCACAGGACCCGCAGCTCCCTCCAGCCAGAGATGACCTTACCGGGCTCCAGGCCTCGCTGCTACTCGGGGCAGGTGGGGAGGGGGCTGTCTTCTTTAGAATCTCAGAGCTGGAGGGCTGAGTGCTCCCCACTCCCCGCAGCCCGCCCGGCAGAGGAGAAGGCCTCTATGGTGACGCAGGCACGGAGAGAAGGGCCCTGGGGCCTGCCTGCCCCCCACCCCCCCCCGCCGCAGGTTCTGGAATACCCCCTTGCCAGGGATAAAGCCCCAGCGAGGGTTTCTTTCCTAAGCAAATAATCCAACGATTGCCAAGAGTCTTACTTCCTTGTTTCCTCCTTTGTTTTCCTTTGATTATTTGAATTTGCGAGTGTGTGTGTTTTGTTTGGTTTCATCATGTGTGTGCCCTGTTTTCATAAGAAAACAGAAATCACAAAGCTATTTGTTTTTCAAGACAAACCCCAAGCCAGCTTCTGAGTCCACGGCAGGGCCTGGCCTCCGGTCCGCCGGGATCCGTCCTCTGGCTCCAAATACAGGGAGTCTCGGCCGGGGCCCCAGGAGACACGGCTCTTAGGGGCTGCGTGGGACCCCATTTTCTTAGGACCCTGTGCCCTGAGGAACATGTCCCCATCTAGGCAGGGGCTGGAGATGGACTGCGGCCCTGCCCCAAGGGCACTACGGCCAGCTCTGGGCAAGGGCTTCCCGGGCTCTGACTCCCTCCCCGATTAGGATCTTTCTCGAGCATCCACTGGCCCCTCCGGAGCTTGGCACGAGCTGCAACGACTAGCTTGCCAAGCGGGACCTCATCCCCTGACCTCCGCAGCCTCCGGCCCGTGTGGTCCCATACAAGTCACCGCCCTTCGCTGAGCCCACCTCTTCTGTGCAAAGAGATACTGGCGGTCACACACCGAAGGGCTCTGGCTGGGCGAGCAGGGATGGAAAGGCCTCTCCCCTGTCCTTGGGGGAGGGCTCGCCTGTCTGCCGGAGGGAACAGCGACCATCGACCATCCATCGTGGCTACCAGTCACTGAGCGCTGGGCGGAGCACTTAACACTACCTCATTTAATCTGCCCAGCAACTCTGTAAGGAGGAAGAACCCCTTTGAACTCCACCACGGCCCAACTCGTTCCTCTGTTCGTTGACCTGCCCAGGGCCCACACGGCTGACGAGCGAGGGCGGAGGGTGGACTCCACGGCCGAGCTCTACAGCCTGCCACCCGCCCCAGAGAGATAAGAGCCTGCTGGGTCAGAGTCACGGAGGGAAATCCTGGAGGAAGGGCCTCCCCAGCCGAGACCAAAGTCCAGGAGGGCAGCCAGCAGCCAGGGGACCTTCCTGCAGGAAATGGAAAGGAACAGGAGCCCTAACAAAATGCCGGGGGCATTTTTCACAGAACTAGAAGAAATAGTTCTAAAACGGCTATGGATTATATACACAATGGAATACTACTTGGCAACGAGAAAGAGTGAAATCCTGCCATTTGCAGCGACGTGGATGGAACTGGGGGGTGTTACGCCAAGTGAAATAAGTCAGGCGGAGGACAGAGAGCATATGTTTTCACTCGTATGTGGAACTTGAGAAACTTAATAGAAGATGATGGGAGAAGGGAAGGAGGAAAAGAGTTTCAAACAGAGAGGGAGGGAGGCAAACCATAAAGGACCTTTAAATACAGAGCACAAACTGAGGGTGGATGGGGGGGGCGAGAGGGGGAAATGGGGGATGGGCACGGAGGAGGGCACTTGCTGGGATGAGCACTGGGTGTTGTATGTAAGCGATGAATCACGGGAGTCTACCCCCAAAACCAAGAGCGAACTGTGTACACTGCATGTTAGCCAACTTGACAATATATTATGTTAATAAATAAAAATAAAGCACACAGGAAAAAAAAAAAAAGGATCTATGGAAGCACAAAAGACTCTGAATGGCCAGAGCAATCTAGAGAAACAAAAGAACAAAGTTAGAAGTATCACGCTCCTGGGCGGCTCAGTCGGTTGGGCGTCGGACTTCGGCTCAGGTCATGATCTCGCGTTCGGGAGTTTGAGCCGCGCATCAGGCTCTGTGCTGACAGTTCGGAGCCTGGAGCCCACTTTGGATTCTGTGTCTCCCTTTCTCTCTGCCCCTCCCCTACATGCACTCTGTCTTTCTGTCTCTCTCAAAAATAAATAAAAACATTAAAAAAGTAAAAAAAATATTATCATGTTCCTGGATTTCAAACCATACTGCAAAGCCGTGGTAATCAAAACAGTATAAATTAGCATAAAAATAGACACACAGATCAATGGAACAGAATAGAGAGCTCAGAAATAAACCCACGCGCATATGGTCAATTAATTTATGACAAAGGAGGCAAGTATATGCAATGGGGAAAAGAAGGTCTCTTCAGTGACTGATACTGGGGACACTGGCCAACACGCAAAACAATGAAACGGGACCACTTTCTTACACGATGCAGAAAAATAAACTCAAAATGGATTAAAGACTTGAAGGTAAGCCCAGCTCTCCAAAAACTCCTAGAAAAAATATAGGCAGTGAGCTCCCTGACATTGATCTGGGCGATGATTTTTTTGGATTTCACACCAGCAGTAAAGGCAACACACACAAAAATAAAACAAACGGGATTGCAGCGTGCTAAAAAGCTTCTGCACAGCGGAGGAAACCATCTACGAAACAAAAAGGCATCTACGGAATGGAAGAAGATATTTACAAATCACATATCCCACAAGGGGTTAATATCCAAAGTATATAAAGAACTGATACAACTCAAGAGCAAACAAAATTTGGTTAAAAATGGGCAGAGCGCTTGAATGAATAGACGTTTCTCCAAAGAAGACATCCAGATGGCCAACAGACAGATGAAAAGATGCTCAACGTCACTCCTCATCATGGAAATGCAAATCGAAGCTACAAAGAGAAATCACCTCACTTCTGTCGGAATCCAACAACACAAGAAACGACAAGTGGTGGGAGGGCGTGAGCAAAGGGGGCGTCGTGCACTGCTGGTGGGAACACAAACTGCTGTGGCCACCGTGGGAAACAGCATGGAGAGCCCTCAGAATATTAAAACTAGAACTACTATATGATCCAGTAATTCCACAGCTCAGTATTTATTTATCCAAAGACAATGAAAACACAAAAAGATAAATGCACTACGCTGTTCGTTGCAGCATTATTACAATAACCAAGCTACGTAAACAACGCGCAGCTCTTTCTGCCCACAGGTCCTATCCCCGTGCTTTAATAAAACCACCTTTTTGCACTGAAAAAAAAAAAAAAAGATATGAAAACAACATGTCCGTCAACACATGAATGGATGAAGCAGGTGTGTTATATATACGATCAAATACAACTCAGCCACATAAAAGAACGAAACTTTGGGGTGCCTGGGTGGCTCAGTCAGTTAAGGGTCTGACTTTGGCTCAGGTCATGATCTCATGGTTCGGGAGTTTGAGCCCCGCGTCCCCTGCTTGGATTTCTCTCTCTCCCTCTCTCTCTGCCCTTCCCCCACTCAAGCGCTGTCTCTCTTTCTCTCTCTCTCTCTCTCTCTCTAAAACAAACATTAAAAAAGATTGTGTCTCCTCCTCTCTCTCCCCCTTCCCAGCTTGTGCACCAGCTCTCGCTTTCTCTCTCGCTCTCTCTCCCCACTCTCGAAAATAATAAACATTAAAAAAAAAAAAAAAAAGAATGGAATTTTGTGACATGATGGCTACAACAGAGGGGATTAGTGAAATAAGTCAGACAAAGACAAATACCACGTGATTCCACTTAGATGGGGAATCTAAAAGACAAAACAAAACAGACCCCAGATTGATAGATAGAGATCAGTGGTTGCCAGATGGGGAGGGGTATGGGGAAATGGGTGAAAGGAATCAAGAAGTACAACTTCCAGTTATAAAGTAAATAAGTGATGGGGATGAAATGTACAGCACAGAAACTGTAGTCAACAAAACTGTAGCAAAAATAGGAAGTAGGTTTACTGAGGTGGTAATCCCAGGCGCATACAAAAGTTGAATCACTATGTTGCACACCTGAAACTTACTAACATAATATTGTACTTCAATTACACTTCAGCAAAACAAAATAAAAAGTCAAAGAGCAACAAAGGGCAGAGCAGGAAGGAAGGACATCTAGGCAGGGCAGGAACTGTCAAATGCCTGTGATTGAGGGAAAATGGCATCTTCCAAGTTCATGGGTTCAAAACTAGGCAGTGCCTGGAGGAAACGGTACAGAGGAATCCACAGCACCCATGCAAACTGGGAACGAGCGAAGCTCCCTGGAGAGTCAGCCCCTGAGCCCTGGTTCTGTCCCTGCGTAGGCCCAGACCACCTCCTCTCTTCCAAGTCTCCCAGCCTTCCTCACCACTTTGCCCAGGAAGCTCCCTCTCAGGGCTCCAGGCCGGTGGCTCCTCTCTCTCATGTCCTGGAGTGCTGGCTACCACACTGGGCTGCTTTTAATATCTAAGATCTCCTTTTAACATCGCACCCTCTCCGCCAGACAAGACTGTGCCCATTTTGCAGATTCAGAAAGTGAGTCTCCAGCCCAGAGTGTCTGGACCCCTCCAGGTGGCTCTGTGGGCCAGGATATGTCTCCTAGCCTTCTCCACCTGGGGCCAGGTGCCCAGTGAATCCTGTAAGGGCAAGGTAGGGGACAGGTGGGGAAAGGAAAGGAAACGGAGCCCTGCCTCGGCCCTGCTATAGGAGTGAAGATGCCTGTCCTCTAGGGAGACGCAGGACCAGATGATCACCAAGACCCCTCTGAGCCACCCAAAGCAGCCCACAGGTGTGGGAGAGGATACTGCCACAGGTAAAACCACACTAGTGCTGGGCTATTGTTCACCTCACAGCAGAAAACCACGAAAGCCACAAACCCACCCACCCAAGGGTCTCCAGCCCATGTACCCCCAGCCACAGCAGACAGTGTACGGCTGTCTCTGTGCACTAACCACTCCGTGCACCGGGTGTCTGAAAGCTTTAAATGTAATAAGACAGATATTTCCATAGTCTCGGAGCAGAGCAGGAAGACACCAAGCAGAAAACTCTAAAGAAAAAAAGCCAATCCATTTGAATATATTGAAAGAAAGAAAGAAAGAAAAGAAAAGAAAGAAAGAAAGAAAGAAAGAAAGAAAGAAAGAAAGAAAGAAAGAAAGAAAGAAAGAAAGAAAAAGAGAGAGAAAGGAAAAGAAAAGAAAGAAGCTTCCACAATAGCAAAAAAACAAATTGTTAAAGGGAAAAAAATATTCCCAACATGTGAGCCAAAGAGTTAAAAGCCTCCAATACAAAGAACTCTAACAGTGGACAAGCAAAAGACCATCCCAAGAGAAAAAAAGAAATGAAAATGTCCACTTAAATGTTGGAAACAATCATCCAAAAACTTGCAAATTAAACACAATGAAATAGTATGTGTCACCTGGTCGATCTGATTAAAAGCTTTGCCAACCGCAGGTGTAGGCGAGGGCGTGGGGAAACCGTGACCTGGACATTTCTTGGAAGGGAGGGGGGCAAGTCCACGCTGCTGGACTCCGGCCTGGCGCCGTGGAGGTGACTGGGTGGCATCTAGTGAAAACCACCGTGCAGGTGAGAGCGCTTTAACCTGAAAACTGCTTGCAGGTGTGAGCCCTTGAACCTGTAATCCCCAGGAAAGGGGCCCAACATCCCAGGTGTCGCTGGCTTGAAGGGGTCGCTGGCTTGAATGAGGGCGTCTACATTGGTAAAAATGACTTCGTAGGACACTAAATGACAGCGAAGGGCAGCCACCGTTGTTAAGCTATAAAACACAGGATAGAATGGGGCAAACGGGCTTCTTTCGTATAATCTTTTTTTTTTTTTTTCCAAGTGTGTCTCGCTCCGCATCTGCTTCCCTCCAGGCGCTCACCCTGCGCCAAACTCCCCCAGCTCAGCGGCCTCTACGGACCCAGGACGTGGGCCTTCGCGGGCAGGACGGCGCATGCCGCACACTCAGGGTCCCCGCGCCCCAAGTTCACGCCCAGTCCCCGCTCAGCGAGTGACTGGCGCCCCACAGCCGGGATGCGGCAGTGGAGACGCGCTCCCCAGGCACCCGGATCCGGGCTCAGGTCCTCGGATCCTGGATCCCAGGACGGAGGCAGACACGCCAGGGGAGTTCCGGACCCGGGCAGGGGGGCGCCGTCAGAGCCCCGGGGCAGGGGCCCCTCGAGGAGGCGAGATGGCGCTCCCACCCTCCCCAAAGCGGGGGCCGAGGAGACCCGGGCCGGTGCGGGAGCAATCCCGGGGCTCCCCCAGCCCGCGCCTCCTGCCCGCCCCGCGGGGCTGTCCCCACGCGCGGGAGGGACCGAGCTGCGCTCACCGAGCATCTCTTTGCGCCGCTGCGTGTGCGGCTGGTCCGTGTAGACCCACTCGAAATCGGTGCGACCCTCGCAGTTGCCCATGGTGGGTCCGGAGCGCAGCACAGAGCGCGGCTCCGTTCCACCTGTCTGCCCGCCGGCGCCGCGGCGCGGGGACCAGATTGCCACTCGGGGCGGGGCGGGGCCGGGGGCGGGGCAAGGGGCGGGGCCAGCTGCGTCCGGGAGGCGCGAGGGCGCGGGCACCGCGGGCCCGGGGGCGGGGCCGGGGGCGGGGCCAGCTGCGCCCGGGAGGCGCGAGGGCGCGGGCACCGCGGGGCTGGGGCGCTGTCCAGAGCTGAGCCGGGGGGCGCCGGCTCCCGGAGCCCGGGTTACGTCGGTTCGAAATGGGACTATCCGCGCGCGACCCGCGGGAGTCCCGGCCGCCGGGTGGTGCGGGGACCTGCCCCACGCGCTCGCTGCCCCACCGCGGGCCGCCGCCTGGCTCGCCCGGGGCGGGTCGTCGGGTTTCACGCAGGCCCCACCCCGCGGGGCGCCCGCTCTCTCCGCGGCCCCTGTCCCCACCGACCGGCGCGTGACAGCGCCCCCTCCGGGTGGGGTCGGGAGCCAGGAGCCTAGAGATTTAGATGGATGCCACAGAGCCAGTAAACGGAAGGTGCTCGGGAAGGATTGACCCCAGCGATTGTCCCTCGCCTACGGAGTCCCGACTCAGCCTTTTCACGCAATAACGCAATGAGCAGACGATGTGTTTGTGGCGACTTCATTCGGGTGAGTCAGCCCCACCCCTGCCTTCAGGAAAGCCGAGGGACACAGGGCCGCAGGCCCGGAAGAGGCCTATTATGAGTCAGGGTGAAACATGCCATGACACAGGTAGCGACAGCTAGCTAGCTAGGGTCCGGAAGAGGGGTCTTTTGCATTGGGCCTTAAAGGATGCATAGGAGTCAACAGCTAGGAAAGGGGAAGGGCACTGGTGGTGGAGGGAACAGCAGGTGCGAAGGCTCAGGAGCCGCAAGAACCCTGACATTGTTAAAATAGAGAGTTCAAGGTTGGGGGGGGCATGGGGCTCTTCATTTTCCGCTTTTCAGGGATTGCTCTCTCTTCTTCCTCTCACTCCCCCAGAGCCTTGGAGGGAGTGGCTGCCGACCTGAGGACCAGGGCCTGGCCTGAGCTGGGAGCTGCCTGGGTACCGGCTGGCCTGGCAGCTGAAGGTGCCACAAGGCGGGGAGGTGAGAATGGTGGGTTTCCCTCCCGTCTCCGGGAAGTCCGTGGCGCGGGGATGCGGTGCACTCGGCAGACCTCCCTTAGCCCAGAGCCGAAGGCAGTTGTGGCAGGAGCTGGAAAGGAAAGCAGGGGTGGAGGGGCGTCCTGCAGCCTCTGGCCGCCTTCCCGGGGTCAGGGGTGGGGAGGTGAACAGGCACAGAGGAGGGGTCCCCATCCGACAGGAAGCCATCAGAGCTGCCCTTGCAGCACCCACCAGGGGCGCCCGGCCCAGCTTGCACACCCTCAAAAACAGAGGACTCACCGATCCCCACGGCCACCTGTTCTTTTCTCAGCCAGAGGGACTGTCCCACCAGCTGGCCCTTTACGAATGGGTAAACCGAGGCTCAGAGCTGAAGAGGGCCTTGCCGAAGTACGCAAGAAGCAGCAGCAAAGCAGGGACAGGTCCCTGATCTTCAACAACGTCAGAGTCTCAGCCCCCGTGTCGCTCGCAGGGAGATCTGGGTCCCGGCTCTGCCCTCCGGGACGCCGTCATGCCTGCCGGCTCCCTCCACCCTGGGCCAGGGATCGGAAAACCTCATTCGTACATCCAGCCCAGGACGCAACCTGTGCAGACGCAACTAGCCCAGTGCCCCTATTTGATAGCCAAAATTTGATCAAAATTTGATACGCCAAAGTGGAGACAAGTCACAGGGCACCTGGACAGAGACTTGAGAGCATGACTCCCAATCTGACGCCCTGGCCGAGTAATTCCCAAGTCCCCGAGGCCACCAGAACCACAGAAACTGCCCTCGCGACGGCAACCTTGCTCCTAGCACACGCGGGAGCCTCCCCATCATGCTCCTGGTCCCAGCAACCGAAGAGAAGACATATTCGTCGGGAAGGGGGTGCCCTGGGTGGGAGAGGGGCGTTAGGTAAAAACTTAGAGAATCTGAATAAACTATGAGCTTCAGTTAATAATCATGTTTCAGGGGGCGCCTGGGGGACCCAGTCGGTTAAACGTCTGACTCATGATTTCAGCTCACGGTTCGTGAGTTCAAGCCCTGCATCAGGCTCTGCACCGATGGTGTGGAGCCTGCTTTGGATTCTCTCTCTCTCTTTGCCCGTCACCCACTTCTTCTCTTTCAAAATAAACTGCAAAAAAAGAATATATCAGTAGTGATTCTTTAATGATAACAAAGGCATCATACTATTATAAGATCTTAAAAGATATTGGGTGTGGAAGCCATGTGAATTCTTGATACTAGGTTTCCAGTATTTCTGTAAATCATAAGGTTTATTTTTTAAAACAAAGTTGAGTCTTCAAAATTCCTTATTGTGTATGGTCTTTAGAGCCGCTCTTCTGACTTCTCCATGACCTTCCCTGCCCCATTTCCCCTGGAAGGTGCAGCAGCCTAGTTGGGGGGCTCACCGACTCTCAGGAGGGACCCCAACAGCAGCCCCTGTGTCTTCCACTGCCTGTGAGGCCCGGGGGGCACCGACCCCCACCCCAAGTCTTCCCTGTAGCGTGTGCCATCCCAGCACAAAGGCCACTTCTGCCGCGCACGTTTGCAGAGAACAGGCCAGAATGCATTCCGAGGCCAACAGCCCGTGAGTCACAGCCTGCCCACACGGACTCCCCTCCCTTCGGGAAAGTGACTTCCCTCCCTTCGAGAAGGAAGGGCAAGCATCCCCGAGGAAGGGAAGAACTCCCCACCTGGGAAAACAGAGCTATTGGAAAAGCAGAACCAGACTGAGAAATGACAATAGCGTTTTTCAGGAGACACAAAAGGCTATACTGCCATTTCCCCCATAAAGTAAAGAAATAAATAAACCAGAGATGGACATGTATAAATTGCTTGTTTAAAAAAAAAAAAATAGGGGCGCCTGGGTGGCTCAGTCGGTTGAGCGTCCAACTTCGGCTCAGGTCATGATCTCGCGGTTCGTGGGTTCGAGCCCCGCGTCGGGCTCTGTGCTGACAGCTCAGAGCCTGGAGCCTGTTTCAGATTCTGTGCCTCCCTCTCTCTCTGATCCTCCCCTGCTCATGCTGTCTCTCTCTCTCTCTCAAAAATAAATAAAATATTTAAAAAAAAAATACAGGAGTGCTTGGGTGGCTCAGTCGGTTAAGCGTCTGACTTTGGCTCAGGTCATGATCTCGTGGTTTGTGAGTTCAGGCCTAGAGCCTGCTTCGGATTCTGGGTCTCCCTCTCTCTCTGCCCCTCCCCGGCTTGCTCTCTCTCTCTCTCTCTCAAAAATCAATAAACTTTAAACATACATACATATATACTGAAGGTGCCTGGGTGGCTCTGTGCATTGGATGTCTGGCTTTGATTTTGGCTCAGGTCATGATCTCCCAGTTGTAAGATCAAGCCCCACATAGGGCTCTGCACTTGAGATTCTCTTTCTCCCCCTCTCTCTGTCTCTCTCCTGCTCCCTGGCTCTTTTGCTCTCTCTCTCTCTCTGAGTAAATAAGCTTAAACAATTGTCGTAATAAGTTAAATTTTTTTTTAAAAAACTCCTCTATTAAAATAGAAGTATGTGAAAGAAAAGAGACGTGAGGACAGGTACAGAATCCAAAAATCGAACCCAAGAGATTTCTAGAAGGATGGAGAAAATGGAGGAGTGCAATACTTGTACCTCCATAGTCTTATTTTCCTCACAGAAGTCATCTCTCACTGGAATTATAATTTAATTATAGGTGAATATGACTATCCCATAAATCTTTATAGCATATACTTACTTACCTAATTATTGTCTGTTCCCTCCTGTCTGTGCTCTCGGATTCTGCCCTGGTATCCCTAATGCCTACAATATGGATGCCCTTCATCACAATTTACTAAATGAAATGCAACACCCAAAAAACAAGTAACACCCAGTGAAGCAATGGGCAAAAGACATGAATAGACACTTTTCTAAAGAAGACATCCAGAAGGCCAACAGACAAAAAAAGATGCTCAACATCACTCATCATCAGGGAAACACAAATCAAAACCACAGTGAGATACCACCTCATACCCGTCAGAGTGGCTAAAATGAACAACTCAGATGTTGGCGAGGATGTGGAGAAAGAGGCTCTCTTCTGTACGGCTGATGGGAACGCAAACTGGTGCGACCACTCTGGGAAACAGTACGGAGGTTCCTCAAAACATTAAAAATAGAACTACTCAGGGCGCCGGGGCGGTGAGGGAGGGGGGCGCAGTCAGTTAAGCGTCCGACTTCGGCTCAGGTCATGATCTCACTGTTCGTGGGTTTTAGCCCCACGTCGGGCTCTGTGCTGACAGCTAGCTCAGGGCCTGGAGCCTGCTTCCGATTCTGTGTCTCCCTCTCTCTCTGACCCTCCCCTGCTCACACTGTCTCTCTCTCTCTCTCTCTCTCTCTCTCTCTCTCAGAAATAAATAAAACATAAAAAAGAAAAAAAAAAAAAAGAACTACCCTATGACCCAGCAGTTGCACTATTAGGTATTTATCCAAAGAATATAAAAATGCTGATTCGAAGAGCACATGCACCCAATGTTTATAGCAGCACTATCAACAATAACCAAATTATGGAAAGAGCCCAAATGTCCATTGACTGACAGATGGATAAAGAAGATGTGGTGTATATATATACAACGGAATACTACTCAGTGATTAAAAAGAATGAAATCGTGCCATATGCAACAGCGTGGAGAGAACTAGAATGTATTATGCTAAGCGAAATAAGTCAGAAAAAGATAAATATCACATGATTGCACTCATATGTGGAATTTAAGAAACACAACAGATGAACATAGGGGAAGGGAAGGAAACATAAGAAAAAACAGAGGGAGACAAACCATAAGAGACTCTTATATACAGAGAACAAACTGAGGGCTGCTGGAGGGGAGGTGGATGAGGGGATGGGCTAAATGGGTGGTGGGCATTGAGGAGGGCACCTGACGGGATGAGCACTGGGTGTTGTATGTAAGTGATGAATCACTAAATTCTATTCCTGAAAAAAAATAATAAATCATGCAAAACAAGAAAAAAGAAAGCTAGCACACTACTTGGTTCTGAAGCTAAAAATAGTGAAATAATAAAATGTATTTAGAATTTAAAAAATAACAATTTACTAAATGAAAGAATGGATGAATCCTATCAAACAAGAAATAGATAGGGATTCCTAAGATCAGAAGAAAGACATGAGTCTTCAGACTGAAAATATTTAAGGGTGTCCACAAGACTGAAACTTGGTTCAACCACTTTGGATAGTGGCAGCAATCTCTCTCTTTTTTTTTTTTTTTAATTTTTTAAATGTTTATTTATTTTTGAGAGAGAGACTGGGTGTCAGCAGGGGAGGGGCGGAGACCCGGAGATACAGAATCCAAAGCAGGCTCCAGGCTCCGAGCTGTCAGCATCAGCACAGAGCCCGACGCGGGGCTCGAACCCACGCACAGCACAGCGAGATCATGACCTGAGTTGAAGTCAGATGCTCAATCGACTGAGCCGCCCGGGGGCCCCACCCCCAACACAGTGCAGTAATAGCTCTTAAAGCACCATGCACCCCTGCCTATGATCTAGGAATTTCACTGCTGGGCACATAACTCAAAGAAATGAAAATATATATCCACCAAAGGCACGTATAGGAATGTTCCTAACAGCTTTCCTGGTAAAAGCCCGAGCCTGGGGATCATCCCCACCTCCAAGCACAGCAGACTGCATAGACGAGCGCCCACGGTCATTCACGCACTGAACTACAACAGGAAGTGCTCTGTACAGCCAACACGGTGTATCATTCACGCCTTTTGGTTTTCTGTATTTTCCCTTTTTTTAAGTAATCTCTCCATCCAATGTTGGGGATTGAACTCCCAACTCGGAGACCCAGAGTCGCATGCTCTTCTGGCCCAGCCAGCCGGGCGCCCCTGGTTTTCTGTATTTCTGATGCTGACATCCGCAGGCCCTGAAGAGGCTGCCCCTCCCAGGCCAGACTGGTTCCTAGTGACAGCAAGTGCCTGGCCTGGGAGCCGTGCCGTGTGCAAGGCGGCCAACGCCTCCCCCTCCACCCACCGCCTCCCCCTCCACACACCTCCCCGGACGACTGAATACAATGATTCAGGCCGACAGTCCTACGCCTGTTCACCCTGCCTCACCACACCTGCCGGTGGAAACCATGCTCAAGGCCCCTGGCGGCCCCGCCCCAGCCTCCGGGGTGGCCCCGGGTGGCCCCGTGACCTCGGTGTCTCGTCTCGGTGTGCTCCCTCCTCCCGGGAACCATACATAGCAGTGGCAGTTGTCCCCGATCTGTGGGCCCCAGCACACGTGCATAATAATAAAAGAATGGGGGTGGGGGGCAGGGGAAGGGGGGTGACAGGCATGGGGGAGGGCACTTGTGGGGATGAGCATGGAGTGTTATATGCGGGGCCGTCGCTGGCGCGTTTGCCTGGGGTGGCCCCAGACTCCCACCCGGACCTCCTCAGGCTCTGGTCTGAGCTGTGACCTGCATACATTCCAGGGTGGCGTTCCCGGGCACCCCGTTTTTGGGGAGCTCGCCGAGTTTACGGCCAGGCCAGGGCGCGCGGCGCTGACACGGGGTGGGCGAACTGAGGCGCCCTGCTCCCTGCTGATCAGCCTGCCCGGCGGAGCGCACGGTAACACTGCGTGCAGGCACCCGTGAATCGGAGCCACACACCGAGTCGATGCGAGGGCACCCCCTCGGGGACCACGGCACCCCACGGGTCCTGCGGGAAAGGCCGTAATTGTGTTGTTTGCCTGCTAAGGTCCCAAGCCCTCGCCTGCCTCAGTGGGGCAGGAGGGACCACATCCACGGAGAATCTGGAGGGGGGAGATGACAGGGAGGAGGGAGGGGAGGCCACGGGGGAGGAGGGAAGAGGGGGGAAAAGAAGGAACCAGGCCGCTGGGCCCCCATCCCCCATCCCCAACGTAACTAAAATTACGACCTCCACCCAATCAATTGCAGGAGAGATTTTGCCCGTACAGACTTGGCTAATGTGTTCTCTGCCCAGCTCCCATTTCAGTGTCCCCTCAGCCTGGCTGCCTGCACCCCTGAAACGACACACACCTTTTCCAGGCCACCCGTGGGCCTCAACAGCTTTGCCTTCACCCACCATCCTTCCTCCGGGAGCACAGGGGCGACATGACACGGGGGACATCTTCCTCTAGCGAAATTCATCCGACACAGTCCTTAAGGTCTCACAGAGCCACATCTGTTAGTCCCCTGGGCAACGTGTTCCTCATTTAGAAACTCTACCTAAATCTGGGGCACCTGGGTGGCTCGATTGGTTGAGCTTCAGAGTTCGGCTCAGGTCACGATCTTCTGTTCTATGAGGTCAAGCCCCGCATAGAGCTCGCTGCTATCGATGCAGGGCCTGCTTGGGATCCTCTGTCCCCTCTCTCTCTGCTCCTCCCCCACTCTCACTCCCTCTCTCATAAGTAAGTTCTACCTGGGGCGTCTGGGTGGCTCAGTTGGTTAAGCGTCCGACTTCCGCTCAGGTCATGATCTCAAGGTTCATGAGTTCGAGCCCCGCATCGGGCTCTGTGCTGCCAGCCTGGAGCCTGGAGCCTGCTTCGGAGTCTAGGTCTCCCTCTCTCTCTGCCCCTGCCCTGCTCATGCTCTGTCTCTGCCTCTCTCAAAAATAAAAGAACATTAAAAAAAATTTTAGGGGCACCTGGGAGGCCTGGGAGGCTCAGTCGGCTAAGCGTCCGACTTCAGCTCAGGGCATGATCTCACGGTTCCTGGGTTCAAGCCCTGCATCGGGCTCTGTGCTGACAGCTCAGAGCCCGGAGCCTGCTTACAATTCTGTGTCTCCTCTCTCTGACCCTCCCCTGCTCACACTGCCTCTCTCTCTCTCTCTCTCTCAGAAATAAATAAAATATTTTTAAAAATTTTTAATAAAAATAAATTCTACCTAAACCTGAGGCTGGTACCTAGAATCAGCTGAGCATCGGGGGGACCCCTCTATAACGAAAGGCTCTAAGATCTGTCCAAATTAAGTCAACAGGCACTCCCGCCGTGCCTCAAAGACCCCTTCCCCTCTTCCCCCCTTCGCTCTAGAGGCCCCATGGCCTCCTCTTGTGCCCCTGGGCTCTCTGGACCACCCACCTTGGCCATTAGTTGCCCCAAGGGCTTCTGATGCAAGAACCGCTGTCTTTGCCTCTGGCTAAATACCATTAAAGACAACATTACTGGCTACATATCGGGCTTTCCTGGTAATAGAGGGGCTCACAGACGCTGAGACTGGGACCCTCTAAATGCAGCTACCCCTCTGCTTGGGTCATGGAAGCGGTACCCCATGTCCCAGACAAAGGACCCAATGGTCAACATCCTTGGACGGACTTCGGGAGGTCATCTCCGCCCTGGTGCCCTGGCCGACAACTGATCCCACCTGCACGCTGATTGCACACTCTCGGGCCACTGACTGAGGGTAAAGAACCCTGGGAACCTCTCACTTCACAGATCCCCAAAACGTGACCAAACTCCTACATGTGTCCCCAGATCCGAAAGCCACAAAACAAGGTCTGGCCAGCCCACGCCTATCCCCTCTGGGGTTACCGACAAGCCCAGAAGGAAGCAGGCACGCATTTCACTTCTCAGCATACACAGTGCTGGGCTCTCGGAAGAGGCCCTCAGTAGAACTTTCCTGTCCATGACGGGCACCGGAGAAGTTAGCTGAGAGACGTTCCTTAAAGGTCTTCTTTTCGAATTCCGATAAAGCAAATGGACCCATACCAAGGCCTCTGTCTTGCCCCAGGCCTTAAACTCTCTTAATTCAAGGTTTTTGGCCAACTCAGAACTCAATGTTGAGTTTAAAAAATGGTCTACTCGGGGCGCCTGGGTGGCTTAGTCGGTTAAGCGTCCGACTTTCGCTTAGGTCATGATCTCGCGGTTCGTGGGTTCGGGCCCCGCGTCGGGCTCTGTGCTGACTGCCAGCTCAGAGCCTGGAGCCTGTTTCAGTCTGTGACTCCCTCTCTCTCTGACCCTCCCCTGCTCATGCTCTCTCTCTCTCTCTCTCTCTCTCCTAGAAATAAATAAAAAACATTAAAAAAAATTTTTTTTAAATGACATACTCTCCCTTTCCTACGTTTAACGTGGGTTTTGTCTCCCCTTGATGGACATAAAGACTCGTTGTATTTTATATACAGGCCCGTAGTAATGTCTCCCCCCATCTTTATACATTTCCAATCTTGCCCCCCTCCCAGAAGGGCTGGAGGCCAAGCAAGGACACCTGTTCTGGATCCATTAACTCCAGGTTGTCCCATGGGCCAGGCAGCTATTCATCTGATTGGGGGCCCATCCGAGCCTGACTCACACACTCACACATACACAGAATAAACACACCACCTGTCAAGTGTAAACACACCCATTCCGCGGACTTCCCGATGTCAGAAGTCTGTCTGGGGGCTTTCATTGGTTTGTAATCAGAGGCCCAAACCCTCCAAGTGAGCCATTGTTTTAACCAGGTATCGAGTTTGCTTAATCCGAGCCCTACAACCCAAAGATCTCACCACTTTGCTATCACCAACCGAACCGACAACTGAGCAAAGGGCCCGTATCATCGGCCAGACGGAAGGGCTTTGGGACACACTCACACAGGAGCCCCCGCTCAGCCTTGTCATAACAGCCCGGAGCCACAAGAACAACACCCTCATCTCCCCACTTGGAAAGCAGATCCCAGGCCCACATTGCAGACCGCTTCTCCGTGGCCCGGGGACTGGAGGTCACAGGGACAACTTCACGCAGACACTTGAACCCTCTGCCCGCGGACCACACCTGCTAAGGCACCTAGTGGACACGGACCCTGACTGCTTTTCTTCCTTTGATATTAGGGGTTCCATCGTGTTTATGAGCCTGCTGCCTGCTTAGCCAGGAAACCACACACCTATGTGCCTGTGCCAACACTCCCACGCCTAAAGGGAAGTCTGGCCAAGGTTACTACTGGCTGTGCCAGTCCACCGATTCGTGGAAAGACTGCTTTCCCCAGGCGCCACCTGCCTCTTACCAATTAACCCCTCACCCCCCTTGGGGAGAGGGCTCCTCCTTCCCCCCATCTTCGCCTCTTTTCCTACTACCCCCTCCGGCTTCCCGCCAAGACCTCTGGCCCTGAGGTTCGCACCATGACGGTGGCCACCCTTCTGCCTGATAACGCAGGACACCCCGCATCTTCACAGACTTTCCTAAACCAGCCGTTCGAACCCCAGCAGCATAACTGCTGGACCAGCCACGTTGACCCTCAAAAAAGACACCAAGATAGTGTTCTTGAAAGAAAACAAAATGAACACACACACACACACACACACACACACACACAGTAAAGCCTTGGGTTGGGAGTAACTTGTTCTGCGAGTATTCCACAAGGGGATCAAACATTTCTAATACATTTTAACTTGATAAACGAGCAATGTCTTACGATATGAGTAGGTGACACCAAACGTCACATGATCACAACTGAGCCAATGGTTCTTCTCTCTCTCTCTCTCTCTGTGGGATTGTAAGTGACACTGTCCATGCTCATATGCTCGGTCTCGCCCTGTGGTGTTCGGCAGAAATCGGTGATTTTTCAGAATGTTGGAAGGTAACCACAGTGGCACTAGTAATATATACTTTTTTTTTTTTTTTTTTTTTTTTGCTCCTTCCAAGCACCTACGGACTGTCCTTTGCTTTTCCATCCAAGAATGAGCTGAGGAAGGCTTTGCTTCATTCCAGGTCAGGCTGCCTGTGGATGGAGACCCTTTCCTCTGCTGCCTTAGTGCCGGTTCCATTACATAGAGTAGGAGACAGGAGTTTACTCATACTGTACCGAAGTCAACATCTGTTAGTGACAGTGAAAGTCGTCCCACACAAAGACCCTCCTCTCTCCCGTCTCCCTCACACCAGCCACAGAGGTTTTCAAAGGTAAGTGCAGGTTCATTTGTTTACTTTTCTTTATATTTCATGTTTTATTATTTTGTGTTGTATTTGTATTGCAGTATCGTAATTATTTTTAGATGAATATTTTTGGGTTGTGGAACGAATCACCTGAGTTTCCATTATTTCTTATGAGGAAATTTGCTTTGATATACAAGTGCTTTGGATGACAAGCATGTTTCTGGAATGATTTATGCTCGTAAACCAAGGTTTTGCTGTGTGTGTGTGTGTGCGTGTGTGTGTAAGTACGTATGTACATATACACTTTTCATGTTCATTTTTGAAGGGGGGATGCAAGCAAAGGAAGGGCAGAGAGAAAGAGGGACAGAGGATCGGAAGCAGGCTCCACGGTGACAGCACAGAGCCCCATGTAGAACTCAAACACAAGAGCCTCAAGTTCGCTACCTGAGCTGAAGTCAAACCCTCCACCAACGTAGCCACCACGGTGCCTATCTATCTATCTACCTACCTACCTACCTACCTACCTATCTATCTATCCACTTTTTTTTTAATATTTTTTATTTATTTCTAGGAGAGAGAGAGACATTGTGAGTAGGGGAGGGTCAGAGAGAGAGGGAGACACAGAATTGGAAACAGGCTCCAGGCTCTGAGCTAGCTGTCAGCACAGAGCTTGAGCGGGGCTTGAACCCACGAACTGTGAGATCATGACCTAAGCGAAAGTCGGACGCTTAACCGACTAAGCCGCCCAGGCACCCCCCTATCTATCCACTTTTAACAATCTACAAATCCACTGAGATATTGTTAGAAACCCTGGAAATTTCAGATCATCTTTCTTGGATAGCGCCATATAAAGGAGAAAGTGAGGCACGGGCCAGCCTAGAAGGGCTTCTAATAGTCCTACTTATGTCACTCTTTTCTATCCTTATAATAATTTTTTTCTATGTTGTTCAGGGACACTTAATGCCCTACACTCCCTAAGACTCCCTTTAACATCACTGGAAAGATTCCTTAACATAATGTCAAAGCCTCAGAGGGCCAGTCGTACTAATCGTGCCCATTTATTTTCTGTAATTCTGATGTTATGATATCTTGTTGATCTTGAAGAGACTGCCCCCCTGCCCAGGGCTATCCAGTTCTTAAGAGATAGTAAGTGGCTAGCTTCTAAGTGTGATTTCATATGTAAATGTATCTATTCAGAGTCACAATAGGAAAGAATAACAAAGTTGGAGGAATCAGGACCAGATTTTTTTCTTTTTTAAAAAAATGTTTATTTATTTATTTTTGAGAGTGAGCACAGGCCCACGCACCCAAGCAAGGGAGAGGCAGAGAGAATCCCAAGCAGGCTCCATGCTGTCAGAGCAGAGCCTGACGCAGGGCTTGATCCCACAAACCGCGAGATCATGACCTGAGCCAAAACCAAAAGTTGGACGCTTAACCGACTGGGCTACCCTGGTGCCCCTCATAACTATGATTTCTAGACTTAACTATAAGACGATGTGTCCCTGGTGAAAGAGCAGACACACAGATCAATGGAACATAACAGAAAGCCAAGAAATAGACTCACACAAATTTAGTCACCTGACCTTGGGTGTGAGAGGTAAGTGAGATGATTCACTATCAGAAATACCAAATAAAAGCTGTGCCGTCTAGTTAACAGTAGGTTTGCAACCTGTTGGAAATATGGACCGACACCCCACCCCTACAATGGAGTCCCAAACCCTTAGCCACGTCACTTCCTGGTTCCTCTTCCCCTCTCCATTTCATGAGTTTTATTTTTTGCCGGCTTTGCAATGAGCACACGCCAAAGACCTGGAGTCTCTGTGTCACATCAAGGAGTGTATATTTGTTCCAACCAGACTGCTTTTTGCCTTCCATGGACATAGGCAACTTCCAGGGAAGGCTGTGACCTCTGGTAGTGCTCAGCCAATGAGGAACCAGGGGAGGGATTTGCAGGCTAGGAGATAAATTGTCTGCTGTAACTGCCCAAGTATGTCGGTCCATCAGACACTCGCTCTTGCAAGAAGGTCAATTAAAGCCTCGCCTCACTGTGCTCCGAGTCTCCGCGTCCCTCCTTGACTGGGTCGGTGGGCTTATTTCTCACATTGGGCAACAGAGCAAAGGCAATTCAGTGGAAAAAAGATAGTCTCCTCAGAAAACGGTGCTACAACCACTGGACATCCAATTGCAAAAGAATAAATGAACCGAGACACAGACCTCACATGGAAACTGACTCAAAAGTGGGGCACCCACTCAGTAAGGCATGCGACTGACTCTCTGTCTCGGGGTTGTGAGTTCAAGCTTTACGTTAGGGGTAGAGATTACTTAAAAATAAAATCTTAAAAAAATACATAGTCAAAATGGATCGCAGACCTAAATGTAAAATGTAAAATGTCAAAACTTCTTGAGGAAAACATAAGAGAAATATCTGAATGACTTTGGGTTTGGTGATGAGTTTTTTCTGTTTTTTTTTCTTTAGCTTATCTATTTATTTTTGAGAGACAGAGAGCGGGTGGAAGAGGCAGAAAGAGAGAAGGAGAGAGAGAATCCCAAGCAGGCTCCTCACTGTTAGCACAGAGCCCAATGTGGGGGGTCGAACTCACGAACTGTGAGATCGTGACCTGAGCCAAAATCAAGAGTCAGACACTTAACTGACTGAGCCACCCAGGTGGCCCTTGGTGATGAGTTTTTAAATACAGCATACAGCATGGAGAGTACAATCCATGAAAGAGAAAAATTATGTGGTTTCAACTTTATTAAAATGTATAAATTTAAAAAATTTTTAATGTTTATTTATTTTTGAGAGAGAGATAGAGACAGCATGAGCAGGGGAGGGTCAGAGAGAGAGGGAGACACAGAATCTGAATACAGCCTCCAGGCTCTGAGCTGGCTGACAGCACAAAGCCTGACGCCAGGTCTGAACCAACGAACCGTGAGATCATGACCTGAGCCGAAGTCAGACGCTCAACCGACTGAGCCACCCAGGCACCCCTAAAATGTATAACTTTTGTTCTGTGAAAGACAATGTTAAAAGAATGAGACGAGCCACAGACTGGGAGAAAATATCTGTGAAACACAAATCTGAATCTAAAACTCAACAGTAGAAAACAAACAATTCAATTAGCAAGTGGGCAAAAGATGTGAACGGACACCTGGCCATAGGAGACACAGATGACAGATGAGTGTATGAAAAGACACTCCAATGTCATTTGTCAACAGGGAAATGCAAATTAGAGCAATAACGAGATACCACCACACACCTATCAGAAGGGATGCTACCCGGGCCGCTGACACCACCAGATACTGACGAGGATGTGGAGTGACAGGGACTCCCACTCATCACTGGGGAATTGCACAATGGTGCCGCCATTTTGGAAGACAGTCTGGCTGCGCCTTACAAAAGTAAACACGGTTTGACCACACAATACAGCAGTTGTGTTCCTTGGTGTTTACCTAAGGGATATGAAAACGTATGCCTATACAAAACCCAGATGTGAGTGTTTACAGCAGCTTTATTTGTCGTTACCTAAAACCTGAAGTAACCAAGGTACCCTGCAATAGGTGAATAGGTAAGCAAGCTGTGATACATCTAGACAAGGGAATATCAATCCGAGATAAAAGGAAATGAGCTGGGGGTGCCTGAATGGCTCCATGGGTTGAGCGTGTGACTCTCGATCTTGGGGTCATGAGTTGGAGCCCCATGTTGGGTGTAGAGATTACAAAAGAATAAATAAGTAAACTTTTAAAAAAAGAAATGAGGGGCTCCTGGGTGGCTCAGTCGGTTAAGCATCAGACTTTGGCTCAGGTCATGATCTTGAAGTTCATGAGTTTGAGTGTGGCTGGGGCTCTGTGCTGACAGCTCAGGGCCTGGAGCCTACTTCGGATTCTGTGTCTCCCCCCCAACCCCCCATCTTGGTTCCTCCCCCACTTGTGTACTCTGTCTCTCTCTCTCTCAAAAATAATTAACATTAAAAAATTTTTTAAAGATGTGCACATTTTATATGTTACACTTTAAAATATATTTTTAATGTTTATGTTTATTTTTAGAGAGAGTGTGCATGCACATGTGAGGGGGGGGCAGAGAGAGAGAGAGAGAGATAATCCCAAACCGACATGGGGTTCAATCTCACAAACCATGAGATCATGACCTGACCCGAAATCAAGAGGCAGAGGCTCAAGGACAGAGCCACCCAGGCGCCCCTGGATGTCACCCTTCAATGGAAAAGTGAACACAACGACAACCGGAAAGCTGGGCATCACTATCTAGAAACCCCATCGAGACATTTCCAAGCACCCGAGAAAGAGAGAAATCCCAAAGCCTTCCAAGAAGAAACGGAAAGGCCGTTACCTGCAGAAGGACAAGCAGCGGCCTGGCCACTGACCTGGCCAGCAACGCTGCGGGGGCAGGAAGGCGGCGGAGCAGGTCCCCGGCAGCCCACGTGTGCCTCTCCCACGGGAGCCCGGTGCGCGCATGCGTGGGCACACACCGCCGAGGACCCATCCCCTCGCTTCCAGTGTCCCCCGATCTCTTATCCCGCTCGCCTGCCTTGTCTCTTTCCAATGGCTCATGTCCTAGAGCCACCCCCTTCCAGAAGCTTCCTGATCTCCCAGCCCGAGCTAGAGCCTCATCTCTGCTTCCCCTCGCCCAGGCACTGGGCGCTGCCTCTCCGTGCCCTGGCACACAGGCCCTCGGTCATCGGCAGGGCTCAGCAGGGAGAACCAGGCTGCCGCGGCCCGGAGGGCACATGGGACCTTGTAGAAGTCATCAGCTCCCCGGGGAAGCTCGCCGGGTCACCAAAGGCCTCCTCTATGGGGCCCGGGAGGTTGGCCAGCAGAGAGCCCGGCCCTCAGGCTTAATTCGTGACACCTCTTTGACTCTGTCATTTCCAGACGTGTGCCTGAAGGACAAAATAAAAACCGGTTGGAGAAGTTGGCCCCGTTTGTGGGTTGGAGGCGGGGGGGGGGGGGGGGGGGGGGGGGGGGGGGGGGGGGGGGGGGGGGGGGGGGGGGGGGGGGGGAGCGGGGAGGGGGGGAGGGCTGGGGGGACGGATTTCAACTGCACACCCCATGCAAACATAATCGGGTCTGGGCATCTGGAGCATGGCACGTGGGAACAGCCCCTCTGGCAGGCACCAGGTCCAAGCCAGGCATCAAGCCCTGCTTCAGACCCAGGCGGGAGCCATCCTGGGTCAAAGGTGACAGTTCTCATCCTTCTGTGAGCTGGGAACCCTGTGTCCCATGTCACAGTGGACGACACAGGCCTGGTTAGAAGCAGAGGCATGAACTCCCACCCGGGGCTGTCTGGCTCGTCTGCACTCCTCCAGGGTAGGGACGTCCACGGAGCTGAGGCTTCCAGATCAAAGTTCTAGAATGTTCTTGGTCCCCAGGGCTGGGACCGTGTGGCAGCCAGGCACTGGAGCAGCCTGGGTTGACACCCGGCAGACTCCATCCCCTCCTGCCTCCCTCCTGCCATTGTCTGTGGGCCTTGTCAGGATTCACCTCCACAGGGCCGGCTCCTGGACCCCACAGTCTGCAGGGACCCGTCCCGGGGCTCCGATGGTGTGTGCGGGGCTGCCGGCACCACCCAGTGGAAACACTTTCCGGGCTGCGGCGTGGGGCTGGTCCTCGGACAGAGGCTGGCGGTTGAAGTGCTGTCAGGGAGGCCAGAAGATGCCCGGGTCCCCCACCCAACGCGCATCCTCACCGTGGAGGTCAGTGTCAACCACTCAGCCCACTGATGGCTCGGGGTCACCCTCCCCGTTGGAGCAGAGCGGGTTTGAAGAGGGAAGCCCCCTGGAACTCCGCAGACTGGAGGCTAATGTGGGACGTCAGGCAGAGTGAGTGGGGCCCCACCCGTTCAGATGACCCTGGACACGGGAGAGGCCTCTGCTTAGGGTCTCCGTTCAGCGGGATTGCACTTGCAGGCGATGATCAGTGTCTGCGGCCGACGCAAATCCGGAGAGCCCCGAAGATCTCAGGCGAGTCCCTTAAGAAGGTCAAGGGGCAGCCGCTGCCCAGCTGCTGGCCTCTGACTTCTCCCCGCGTGGGCTTTGCCCTGACCTCCTCACACCTTCCTGAATCCCAAGGCGTGGGTGACACCCCATGCCCGCACCCAGGACACCCTCTCACCCCCACCCAAACAGCCCTGGCCATGTGTCGGGCGTGTCAGCTGCATGCCGGAGCTTGGGCTGCTCGTCACCCACAGCACGAGGGATGGGATGGAAATGTGGCGTGCCTGTTGACGGCGTGTCAGGACGAGAGCCTGGGAACCTGCGGCAACACACTGTGTGTGTGTGTGTGTGTGTGTGTGTGTGTGCGCGCGCGTCTCCCACTCTGCTGATACCTGTACGTGAGCGTTCTTTGTGGCAGCAAATAAATGCCCTGGACAAAACCTGGATGGATGCGCCCAACCCCGAGTCACCCGAGTCACGGGTTACTTCCTGGAGGTGAGGCCGTGAGGCCGGGGTTTTACAAGCTGCTCCGCTCTGTTTTACAAGCGTGGGTCGTTTAAAGGAATAAAGGTATCTAACGTTTTAAAATGAGCGTCCCCCTCCCTCGGGGCCAGCATCCCTGGGACGCGCGCTCCTCCGGCTCCCGGCACAGCGCCCCCTGCCGGCCGGAGGTCCGTCAGCGCTGCGCTGCGCTCCGCTCCTGCGCCGGAGTGGAGACGGCCCCCGGGCCTTTGCGAAGCGGTTGTGCCCCTGCGAGTACCGCCCGCAGGCCCAGAGGCAGTGCGAGGCCCAGGAACCGGCCCCGCTTTCTGCCCCTGGGGCTCTCCTGGGGCCCGGATGTGTCTCCAGGCGGGCTCAAGGGCCCCCATCCCACCCTCCAGCGGTGGCGGGGCCAAGGAGGGGCAGAGAAACTAGCTTTTGAAATTCTTACTTTAACCTCTTTCCCTGCAGTCCATAGGTCCGCTGTAGGGAGAGGCAACACCCACCTCCCCGCCCTGTCCCCACCCTGGGACACAGTCAGGGCTCTGTGCGTCCATGCAGGTGGTGGGGGGCGGTAGAGGCGAGAATTGCTGGTGGCTAAGGCAGTGCCATGGCCTGGGGTGCGGTCGGGTGAATCCTGAAGGAGTGGGTGGGTTCGTGGGTTCAGGCCTCTAAGGACAGGGAAGAGAGAGTTCCTGATCCGAGAGAGCAAGAGCAAGGGAAAAGCGCCCAGCACAGGAAAGAGCTGCCGCTGGGAAGGAGCCGGCCTGCTGTGTTCCTGGGTGGGGAACGGCCCTCGCCTGAGGCTTGGGAGGGTCTCCAGCGGCTGGGAGGTGAGAGGATGCAGCCACAGGCAGGACCGTTAAAAGTCCTGTAAAACAGGGGCGCCTGGGGGGCTCAGTCGGTGAAGCGTCCGACTTAGGCTCAGGCCTGATCTCACGGTTCGTGGGTTCGAGCCCCGCGACAGGCTCTGTGCTGACTGCCAGCTCAGAGCCTGGAGCCTGTTTCAGATTCTGTGTCTCCCTCTCTCTCTGACCCTCCCCTGCTTGCGCTCTGTCTCTCTCTCTCTCTCTCTCTCTCAGAAATAAATAAAACATTAAAAAAAAATAAATAAAATTTTTTAAAAAGTCCTGTAAAACATCATCAGGGAAATACAAATTAAAACCACCACAAGATACCACCCCACCCCTGTCAGAACACCTAACACGAACACCTCGGGCAACACCAGATGCTGGCGAGGATGCGGAGAAAGAGCATCTCTTCTGCATGGCTGGTGGGGATGCAAACTGGTGCGGCCACTCTGGAAAACAGTATGGAGGTTCCTCAAAACCTTAAAAATAGAACTACCCTACGACCCAGCCATTGCACTCCTAGGTATGTACCCAAGGGATACAAGGGTGCTGTTTCGAAGGGGCACATGTACCCCAATGTGTATAGCGGTGGAATCGACAATAGCCAAAGTATGGGAAGAGCCCAAATGTCCATCGAAGGATGAATGGATAAGGAAGATGCGGTACGTATATACAATGGAGTGTTACTCGACCGTCAAAAAGAATGAAATCTTGCCATTTGCAACTACAGGGATGGAACTGGAGGGTATCATGCTAAGCGAAATCAGTTAAAGACAAATATCCTAGGACTTCACTCATATGAGGAATTTAAGATACAAAACAGATGAGCATAAGGGACGGGAAGCAAAAAATATAAAAATAATGAGGCGGACAAACCATAAGAGACTCTTAAATACCGAGAACAAAACTGAGGATTGCTGGGGGGGGTTGTGGGTGGGGGGATGGGCTAAATGGACATGGGATTAAGGAAGACACTTGCTTGGATGAGCCCTAGGTGGTCTACACAGGGGATGCATCACTGGAGTCTACTCCTGAAATCACTGTTGCATCATATGCTAACTAACTTGGATGTAAATTTTTTTCTAAAGTCCTATGAAACAAATCCACCAAGAGTGGATCCTCCTTGGACATTTCTTCCTGGGGCCCTGCTCCTGGGGCCAGCTGAGTTTGGGTTTGGGTCAGTGACACTTAGACCTCTGCAAACGGCAAAGGAAAACAGGGGACTGCAGCTGAGACCTTGAAAGACACAGGGACATGCAGCCTGCTGGTCACTGATCGAACCAGGGGCTGCCAAGCTTCTTGTTGGCCCCACCAGAGACTGGCTCCGCTGGAGAGTGGAGTGCAGGAATGGTCTGCTCCAGGAGGCGAGAATAGACAGCATGCCCAGGACTAATCCTTGTGCTGGTTTGATCACCCCGCGAGGGGCACCCAGGTGGCTCAGTGGGTTAAGCGTCTGACTTTGGCTCAGGTCATGGTCTCGCAGTTCGTGGGTTCAAGTCCTGCATTGGGCTCTGTGGTGACAGCGCAGAGCCTCCCTGGGATTCTCTCTCTCCCTCTCACTTTCCACCCCTTCCCTGTTCATGTGCTTAAATAAATAGTAAACTTAAGGGGGAAAAAATTACCTTGGGGCCCTAGGGGCCTGACTCATTCAATCCTGTCTACCTACCTGGCCCTGACTGCTTTTATTTTTATTTTTTTTAATGTTTTTTTTTTTTAAATTTATTTCTAGGAGAGAGAGAGAGAGAGACAGCGTGAGCAGGGGAGGGTCAGAGAGAGAGGCAGTCACAGACTCTGAAACAGGCTCCAGGCTCTGAGCTGGCAGTCAGCACAGAGCCCGACACGGGGCTCGAACCCACGAACCGTGAGATCATGACCTAAGCGAAAGTCGGACACTTAACCGACTAAGCCACCCAGGCGCCCCTGGCCCTGACTGCTTTTAAACCCCACTCACTGGCTCAGTGCATCCCACCCCCTGTTCATCTATCTGTCACAGAGAAGGATTTATTATGGGCCAGCACGGGGTCACATGGAGGGTGGGAGGAAGAGCCTGGGGTCCTGCATCTGCCCCCAAAGGAATCTCAGCAGTCACTGAGTCTTTGACCAGCTTCAGCCAAACCTCTGTCCTGAATGCTCGCTCATTGGTGTAGCCCAGTACCTTTCACCCCGGTATGCCTTTGCTTGGGAAGTCCCCTCTGCCTGGAGCACCCTTACCTGGGCCTGGCTTCAAAGGTGACGCTTTCCCAGACCTCTCTCCTGAGCGTGGCTCTCCTTGGCCTAGACAGGTCGTCTGATCTCTGGGTTGTCCGTGCCACTGCGGGGCACATGGTAGGTGCCTCATAGGTGCAGACTGTGTGTGCTCCTCATCCATCAACCAAATAAAGCCTCAGCCTGCCTTCGGAGCCTTGGTTTTTCGGTGTAAAATAGATGCTGGGAAGAGTGGCGATGGCCTTTCCCTCCAGGAGTGACCTGGTGCACAGAAGTGATGTAGGGACCATGGGGAATCCACCCCCCAGGAGCCTCTGGGCTGCCATCAACCCAGAGATTTCTACTTGGGGGCCTTGGACGAGGATGAGCAGATGTTTTCTCCCTCCAAGATCAAATCCAGGGCACCTCCCGCCTCCCAGGCACCCACTCTGGACCACAGAGGACCAGAGCACCTGATGGGTAGAGGAGCCAGGCCTAGACAAGGATCAGGCACTTCTCCAGGGAGGAGAGGAGGGCCAGGGCCCAGCGAGCCTAAGGGAGGATCATGGCCACCAGCCCAAGGTGACCTCAGGACACTGCCAGGGACGTTTATCAACAGCCAGGCCAAATCACAGGTACCAGTGGCCTGTAAAAGGAACTCCTTGTAAAATGAACTCTGCTGTCCCAATTTCCACCTCTTGTGCCTTTTTCAACAATGGATTCGGTTCAGGTCACATTCTCGTATACAAAATAAAAGCTAAACGGGTCAAGTTCCCTCAACCAGGACTCTTATTAACTAACCATTTGCCATGGGCCAGGCCTCAGGGGGAGGGAGATGGAAAACTGGTATTATCATTGCAATGATATATAGATAATAACATACAGTAATGTTGAGTCAAACAAGCCAGATCCAAGAGAGCACATACTGCATGATTCCATTTATATAAAAAATTTCATCTACAGCGGCGAAGGTCAAAATAGGAGTTGCCCTCAGTGGAGGCTCTTGAGGGACTGAAAGGTGCTATGACTCGATCTGCGTGGAGCTGCAATATGGTCATAGGGGAACATTCATCCCGTCTCACATAAGATTTTGGGTTTTTTTTTTAACATTTATTTTTGAAAGAGAGAGAGAGACAGAGCATGAGTGGGGAGGGACAGAGAGAGAGGGAGACACAGAATCCAAAGCAGGCTCCAGGCTCTGAGCTGTCAGCACAGAGCCCGACGCGGGGCCTGAACCCACGAACCGCAAGATTATGATCTGAGCCGAAGTCAGACGCTTAACCGAGTGAGCCCCTGAGGCACCCCGAGATTTTGTACTTTAGAGTAAACACACCAGTAAAGCTACTATAATAACAGACCACTAGCACTAATGGTGGATCGAGCCACTTCCGTGCTGGCGGGCAGGGCAGTCTCCCCCGCGTGTCCCCAGGCCCACACCCAGGGCAGCCACGGGCGGGGTGCCCAGGCTCCCGGTGGCAGCTCCCTCCGCCCACCCTCACAGTGGCCAATGATCATCGATACCCCCGTTGCACAACCTCGGGGACTGCAGCTCTGAGGAAGCTGGTCTTGTCTGATTCCAAAGCTCTCCCCCAGAAAGTTCTGTGGCCACCCCAGCTCTGGGAGGGGAAGCAGAGACGTGAGTCAGGGCACGGAGCCCGAGCTTCCGGCGAGGACCAGGGCTGGCTACCATGGCCAGGCCGCGAGGGGCCGGAGACAGAGGGGCTGAGGCGATGCGCAGGCTGAGTCTTAGCGGATGGTTGGGGTTTCGACCAGCAAACACGGGAGTGTGGACTGCAGCCCAGGTGGAAGAGACAACAGAAGCGAAGGGCTGGAGCGAGCTGAGCACAGGGTGTGGTCAGGGTAGGGGTGCCCTGGTTGGGCGGGTACACGGGAGCTGAGGAGGCTCAGCAGGGCGGGTGTGACTGGCGCGGCCACAGGCTGGCACCAGGGAATGTAGGGCTTCTCTGGGAACTCCCGCGTCCTGAGGAAGGTCCAGGAGGCTTTACTAAGATGAAAAGAAACATGAGTTGCTTTTGAGCCGGTGTCAGCCAGCTATGCCTGGATCATTAGAGGAGCATGAGGGCGGGATGGCTGTGACGTCACCTACCTCGGCACAGAGCCTTGGGCCACCTGAAACCCAGGGAGACGCACCCCAAGCCCCTCCAGCAGAGGGTGGCTCCGCTGAGACGCTCATGGCTGTGAGCTATTAGCCCCCTGCGGGGAATGTGGGATGGGACCGAGCTCTATCTTCATTCAAAAACTGTTACCACACCATTGGAACATCCTGAAATCAACACCTTAGACAGGAGGCTGTGTCTGTGTAATATACATAGAGACGATGTCTGTTTCCACTGAAAATTATATTGCAGTAAGGATGGTGGAAGGAAGGAAGAAGGAAGAAGATCAGCATGTCATTACTCACAGTTGGGAGTCAATAGGTCACATCTTTAGAGAAATAAAGGACGAAGTGTGTTACAGAAAATTATAAAGGGAACCACAAGCACGCGGCTACAAAATTTCTGAGCTACCATAAGAAACACTTGTCCCCACAGAAAGCAACTATTTTGTAGAAATAAAAATAGAAAATAGACATACAAAAATAGAAAGCATAAAATAAGTTGACTTAATTGGGGCTGAGATGGATTTGTCACACTGAGCTATGCAAGTGGGTCGACTCGCCTGCATAAGGAAGTGCCTATTAGATGGTTCATGTTGAGCTTGAAGCTGGAGGCAAGAGCCACTCCCCAAACAAGAAGACTCAGAATGAAAGTACAAGGATGGTGCAAGGGGTGACAGGCAATGTCAACAAACAGAAAGCAGGACTCAAGTTCAAGGCAAAATATTGGTTGAGGTCAGGAGGAGCATTTTAGTCTAATTTTCTTAAGTGTTTGTTTATTCACGAGACAGAGAGAGACAGAGCACGAACAGGGAAGAAGCAGCAGAGAGGGGGGGAGATGGAGGATCCAAAGCAGGCTCTGTGCCGGCAGCAGAGAGCCCGATGAGGGGCTCAAACTCACAAACCCTGAGATCATGACCTGAGCCAAACTATGAACCCTGTGATCACGACCTGAGGTGAAGTCAGATGCTTAACCAACTGCACCACCCAGGTATCCTGAGAGGAGCACTTTATAATGATGAATATGGGTGGCTCAGTTGGTTAAACGAGTTCGGCTCAGGTCATCATCTCATGGTTTGTGAGGTCAAGCCCTGCTCAGGACTCCAGGACTCTGCACTCTCTCTCTCTGTACCTCGTGGGATTCTCTCTCTCTCTCTCTCCCTCTCTCTCTGCTCCTAGATCACTCATGCTCTCTCCCAAAAAAAAAAAAAAAAAGGATTTATAATGAGGAATGCAAGTCACAATGAAGAAAGAACATACCTACTATGTATCAAAGAGCATTTGTTTTTTTGTTTTTTTTATAATTTAAAAAAAATTTTTTTTAATGTTTTATTTATTTCTAGGAGAGAGAGAGAGACAGCGCAAGCAAGGGAGGGTCAGAGAGAGAGGGAGTCACAGACTGAAACAGGCTCCAGCCTCTGAGCTGTCAGTCAGCACAGAGCCCGACGCGGGGCTCGAACCCACGAACCGCGAGATCATAACCTAAGTGAAAGTCGGACGCTCAACCGACTAAGCCACCCAGGTGCCCCGCAAAGAGCATTTGTTAACAGGTACACATCAAATAACGCGGTAGCTACATTCATACGATGGAAGAATACAGGGAGAAAGAGCAAAAAGCAGATCAGTGGTAGGAAATTTTAATTCATCTCTCACAGATATGTGTACAAAAAGTTAGAAAGATTAGAGAAGACCTAATAACATAATTATTGAGTTAGACATATTTATTTATTTACGTTTAATTTTTTAAATAAATATTTTTTTTTAAATTTTTTTTAAGGTTTTTTTTTATTTATTTCTAGAGAGAGAGAGTGAGCAGGGGAGGGTCAGAGAGAGAGGGAGTCACAGACTGATTCAGTCTCCAGTCTCTGAGCTGTCAGTCAGCACAGAGCCCGATGCGGGGCTCGAACCCACGAACCGTGAGATCATTACCTAAGTGAAAGTCGGACGCTCAACCGACTAAGCCACCCAGGCGCCCCTAATTTTTTAAATAAATATTTTAAATGTTTATTTATATTTGAGAGAGAGACACACACACAGAGCACGAGCAGGGGAGGAGCAGAGAGAGACGGAGTCACAGAATCGGAAGCAGGCCCCAGGCTCTGAGCGGTCAGCACAGAGCCCGATGTGGGGCTCAAACTCATGAACCACAACATCATGACCTGAGCCGAAGTCGGCCGCTTAACCAGTTGAGCCACCCAGGTGCCCCTATTTTTAATTTGAGAGAGAGAGAGTGTGTGTGTGAATGGAGGTGGGTGGTGGGGAGGGGGCAGAGAGAGATACAAGAGAGAATCTTAAGCAGGATCCATGCTCAGTGTGGAAATCAACACAGGGTTAAATCCTATGACCCTGGATCTCGACCTGAGCTGAAATCAAGACTTGATTGTGCTCAGCTGTCTGAGCCACCCAGGCGCCCCTAAACCATTTTTAAAAAACCAAAATATTCCAAAAACTAGGTCTAGGACAGACAACATTCTCCAATCACAATATAAATCAGACCAGAAATTAATAACCAAACTACAGGACAAAACAAAACACACACACACAACCTTATTACCTGTATATTTAAAAATTCTCAAGTTGTAGGGGCGCCTGGGGGGCTCCATCAGTTAAGCATCCGACTTCGGCTCAGGTCATGACCTCACCATTCATGGGTTTGAGCCCCATGTCGGGCTCTGTGCTGACAGCTCAGAGCCTGGAGCCTGCTTCAGATTCTGTGTCTCCCTCTCTCTCTGCCCCTCCCCTGCACATACTCTGTCTTTCTCTCAAAGGTAAATAAACGTTAAATGTCTAGAAATGCAAAACAAGAAACAAAGTTCAAAAAAATTTCTTAATTTGCATTTGAATCAGAAAGGAAATCAAGTTTCTATTTCAGAATATCTAGGAAACAACCGTAATTGAAACATTGCATATCGGAAAGTAAGGTAAACAGCTAAAGCAGTACTCAGAGGGAAATTCATGACTTAAAATACTTACATTAACAAGGATGAATGGGGGCACCTGGGTGGCTCAGTCGGTTGGGCTTCTGACTGTGGCTTAGGTCATGATCTCACAGTTCCTGGGTTCGTCGGGCTCCATGATGACAGCCAGCTCAGAGCCTGGAACCTGTTTCAGATTCTGTATCTCCCTCTCTCTCTGATCCTCCCCTGCTCATGCGCACTCTCTCTCTCTATCTCTCAGAAATAAATAAAACACTAAAAAAAATTTTTAAAGAAAAAAAAAAAACCAAGGATGAATGAAAACGAATAAACTAAGTACCTAACGCAAGATAGAAGTAAAAGAAAAAAAAAAGACAGAAATAATAAAGATAAAAGTGTAAATTGATTTAGAAAAGAAAAATAACAGTAGAAATAATCCAAATACCATAAATCCAGGGGTACCTGGGTGGTTTATTCAGTTAAGTGTCCGTCTTTGGCTCAGGTCATGATCTCACTGTTGGTGAGTTCGAGCCCCGCATTGGGCTCTGTGCTGACAGCTCAGAGCCTGGAGCCTGCTTCCGATTTTGTGTCTCTCTCTCTGCCCTCCCCCACTCACGTTCTGTCTGTCTTTCTCTCAAAAATAAATAAAGATTTAAAACAATAAAATAAATCCAGTAGAAACATATTTTTAAAAATTTTAAATAGCTCAGTAATTGATCTAGTCAGAAGAAGAAAGGAATAAGTGGAGCATGGGACTGCATTTGGGAGTTACGAGTTCCAGCCCATGTTGGGCGTAATGATTACTTTAAAAATTAGAAGGAAAAAAAAAGGAACACGGGGTATCTGGTGGCTCAGTCTGTTAGGCGTGGAACTCTTCATTTCAGGTCAGGCCATGATCTAGGGTTGATGAGTTTGAGCCCCACATGGGGCTCTGCACTGACAACATCCCAAGAGCCTGCTTGGGATTCTCTCCCTCCCTCTCTCTGCTTGGCCCTCCCCTGCTCATACTCTCTCTGCCTCTCTCAAAATAAATACAACTTTTTAAAAAAATTTTAAAAAAATTAAAAAGAAATAAAATACAAATGCACTAAAGAAAAAGAAAACCGGGGCCAACTTTTCACGCACACCCTTTGGTGGCTTCAGGGCTGCCCTCCTGCAGCGCAAGACGCCAGGACAGGACAAAGCAGTAAGGTCCCAGCTGGCGACCCCGGCTTTGGCAAAGCCCTTGCTGCCACGGGGCGGGGCGCGGCCTCCGCGGCAGGGCCTGACACCCTAAGGTCCTGGCGCGTCTGCTGCTGCTGGGTTTAACACTGGGTGCAAAGGATCCTCCCCTGGACTAAGGAGCATCTCCCTCCCCTGCCACTGACTGCAGGGTCCAGGCCCCCCCCCCCCCCGGGTCGGAGGGGCCAGAGGGCGCTTCCCGGCCTCCCAGGCTCCGCACCCCACGCGGGGCCCCCCGGCACTGCCAGGGGCCTTCCAGCTGCTTCTCTCCCCAGGCGGTTGAGGGGAAGTGAGGAGAGGAGGTTCTGGCCAACTTCCGCCCTTTTACCTCGCCTTGATGGGCCCCTAGGGAGGGGCCCCTATGGAGCCCGAGCCCTCTGGGAGAAATGTCCCCAAATAACGATACTTCCGGGCCGGGAGAGTAGACAGGGGGCCCTGGAATGCCGGGGAGTCCACTGCCTGGGCAGCAGGGTAGGCTTCCTGGAGGCGGCGGCGTGCAGGTCGGAACCTCGCAAAGAGGGTGGGCTGTTGTGGGGGAGGAGGCCCCCCGCAGGCCCCCGCGACCCTCAGGGGCCAGGAGCTAAGGCTTCTCAGGGAGTGGGTGGGACGGGGACAACGTGCCAGACCCCACGAGAAACGATCGCGGCCCGGGGAGGCCGGACGGCCCCGGAGAACACACGTCACAGGAAGTCCGCAGAAACTGGTCATTTAGCCAAGCGGACACCCAGGGTTGCTGATCGCCGCCGACCGACCGGCCGGGGACTCGGAATTGGTCGCGCCCTGTGCCGCCCCCTGCTGGCGGTTCGGTTCGCGGCTCGCTGCGCAGCCGCGGTGGACGACGAGGATGGCTCCAGAACCCGGAGCGGCGATTGGCCATCTCGGATCAGGTGTCTCCGTCCCGACCAACCAGCGAGGGGGGCGGGGTCTCGCCGCCGGGCTGTGGGCGGGGCGGCGGGGCTGATAGGTCCGCCCACATCGGTGCGGGGACCGCGGAGCTGAGCGGTCGTGGGCGCGCGGGGACCCTGGGCTCCAGCGCCTTGGAGCCGGTGCTCCCGCCTGCCCTCCCCACCCGGCGGCTGGAGCAAAGTTTTCAAACCCCAAAGTGGCTTTTTTAGGGAAAAAGGCACAAATCCTTGTCAGGCCCCAGACCCTGCGGATGTGAGACCTGCGGCGGCAGGGTCACTCCTCTGGCCTTGAATTTCCCTCCAGCTTTCGCTCCGGCCACCCTGGCCCTCTGCCACCCTGTCCCTGCAGCCTCAGGCCTAGACCCGGCCTGCGTCCTCTGCTTAGCCTGCCCTTCCCCCAACTCCTCTTCGCTTTCTCTGGCTGCTCTTTCCAGACCCTGCTGGCGCAGGGTTAAGGTTCCGTTGGGGGCTTGTGCAGACCCTGGGCATCTTCCTTTTTCCCTGCCCTGGGCCGCTGGCCTGCTTGTCTACACCCCGTGATCTTTCATCTCCGTATCTCCCTGCCCCCAGCAGGGCATGGCTCATAGTAGGCACTTAGCCCCTGTGTTGATATGAACCAAGGAGAGACATGAGGGCTAAGGAACTAACATCCCTGGGCATCGTCTGAGTACCAGGCCGCATGCCAGGCACTGTCAGAAGGCTGGCTGGCTGACGTTATGTGATAGCCCTGGAAGTGAGGAACTGGCGTCCCCTGTTCCTGGAGAGTCGGGGACGGCCAAGAAACTGAATGGCTGGCACAGGGTTCCTCAGCAGCACTGGTTAGGCGCAGGACTGGTTGGCTGTGGACACCACTTTGCCAGGCAGCCCGGGCCTTGGGTCTCCGCTGGGGAAAACTGATGGGCCGTCCCTCTAAGGGAGGGTCAGGGCCTGGAGCGATTGAAAAGGGCAGAGGACTTGGAGAGGTGAGTGCAGGTGCGTGCTCAGGACCACGTCAAGCCCCCCCTACTTCCCAGTGACTGGATGGCCACCTTGAAGGCCCCTCAAGGCCCTGCTGTCCCCTCAACCCCATCTCTTCAACTGCCACCCCCAACCCCTTCTCCAGCTACACTGAACAAGGCCCCCGGGCCTTTGCACACGCTGCTCCCTCCTGGGTCCACCCAGGCCTGCCTCCATCACACAGTCAAGGCCCATGCCTACTTTCCAGACTGAATCTTGCTCAGGGGTCCCCAGGACAAGCACATGCCGAGACATGAATTCAAATCCAGCCCCTCTGCCTGACACAGCTGTGGCTGCTCTCAGAGAACAGCTTATCAGTGGGCTTGCAAAACAGTGCAGTCTACTTGGGGAGCACTCTGCCGACTTGCTGGCATTGAGCTGGGGCTTTGGTGGACACTGAGTCCCCAGGACCCAGCCTGCAAGGTCAGACATGTGAAAAGGGCCTTTCGGTTTCAAAAGGGCTTGTCCACATGAACGCTTCTCACTTGAGCAACATCTGAGAGTGAGAATAGCCTGCTTCATCAGAGGGTGGTCCCTCTGTGCAGACGGCCTGCCGCCCACCCCCACCATCAGACCAGTGGGGCCACAGGCCATCCCCCCATAGTGAGCCCGAACTCAGGCTCAGCTTTGAATCCTGTGTGACGGCGGGCAAGTGACTTTACCCCTCTGATCCTCCACTGACTTCCTCTCTTCTTGCTTTCGCTTTCGTTTCCAATAGAATAAATAACAGACACACATTTTAAAAGGACAGCTAGAACTTATAAAGCTTGTCACGGCAAACCGCGGTCCCCTGTCCTGCTCTGCCCAGCCTGGGCTCTCCGCTCAGAAGCAGCCATTTGGTTTCTGAATGTTTTTTTCTGGCTCTCATCTTTACACGTGTGACACGCTTATGCTGACAGTTGCTGACTTTTTGCCTTTAGATCCGATCTGATGACCGCCTGCAGCTGAGAGATGAAGCTTTAGCTCATTTAATCTGCTGTCTCTTTAGATTTGCTAATTCCGGACATTTCATGTAAATGGGATCACCTAACGTGTGGCCTTTTGTGGCTAGCTTCTTTCACTGGCATCGCCTGGTCAAGGTTCATCTATACAGTAGCATGAATCAATACTTTGTTCCTTTTCATGGCCAAATAATATTCTGTTGTTGTTCTGCATTGTTTTAACCTGCTTTGAAAAAGACATAACTTTTTATTTTATTTTACATTTTTAATGTTTTATTTATTTTTGAGAGAGAGATAGAGACAGCGTGAGCAGGGGAGGGTCAGAGAGAGAGGGAGACACAGACTCCAAAGCAGGCTCCAGACTCTGAGCTGTCAGCACAGAGCCCGACGCGGGGTTTGAACCCACGAACCGTGAGATCGTGACCTGAGCCGAAGTTGGACGCTTAACCGACTGAGCCACCCAGACGCCCAAAAAATAACGTTTTTTACAGGTGTATGAGGAAGGTGACGCTTTGCGGCAAGCAGTCGTCTGTGAAATGTGACCCCTGCATGGTGCGCCTGCTGCCTGCAAGAGGTTAGAGAACAACAGGGGCGGCTGGGGGCTCAGTCGGTTGCACGTCCAACTTCGACTCAGGTCATGATCTCGCGGTTTGTGGGTTTGAGCCCCGCAGTGGGCTCGCTGCTGTCAGCCCAGAGTCCACTTTGGATCTTCTGTCTCCCTCTCTCTGTCCCTGCCCAGCTCACACTCTCTCAAGATAAACCTTAAAAAAAAAAAAAAAAAAGAACTTAAAGAACACAGCCCAGCATGACTTTATCATTCATTCATTCATTCATTGACTCACTCACTCACTCATTCATAAATTTATTCCACAAACGCCAAGCACCTAGACCTAGAGTCGAGCAGCTGCAGCCTTTGCCGGGGTCATTCTAGCATGCAAACACCTGAGCTTGGTGCCGATGCTCCGAGCAGACACAAGGGGGCGAGAGTGAGGGGGTGGGACACGTGGGACCGCGTGCTGTGGGTGGGACAGATGGGAGGCTCCGAAGGAGACACTGGAGTTAGAGCAGGCAGAGGGGGCAGGGGATGGGAAAGCCTAGAGAAAGAACAGCATGTACAAAGGCCCAGAAGCATCAAAGTTGGCCGGGCCCCTCCCTTTTAAAGAGACCCATGCAGCCCCCCAGGCTTTCCTTCTCTGTCCCTCACCTGACCCGCTTCTTAGTTCCTCTCACACAGCTGTAGTACCCAGAGCAGGGGTTCTCAGCCCGGGGTCCACAGAGAGCCCTGGGGAAAGGGGGGCTGGGGGATGGGAGCCTGGGGTTTCTGAAATTGGACCGAAAAAACTTACATCCTCCTTTCTACCCACCTCTGATATTTACTTTCCCATCAGTCAGGAATGGGGGCCACAAACCTCAATGACTTTCTCACCAACAGAAGTCCAGATATTTTCAAATCACTTTAAAAAAATTTTTTTAAGGGGCGCCTGGGTGGCTTAGTCGGTTGAGCGTCCGACTTTCGCTTAGGTCACGATCTCGCGGTTCGTGGGTTCGAGCCCCGCGTCGGGCTCTGTGCTGACTGCCGGCTCAGAGCCTGGAGCCTGTTTCAGTCTGT
>NW_024081064.1:500472-740175 GCF_003009895.1 Hyaena hyaena | reverse complement strand
TTAAAAAAAAAAAATTTTTTTTAACATTTCTTTATTTTTAAGGGACAGAGAGCAGGGAAGGGGCAGAGAGAGAGGGAGACACAGAATCTGACACAGGATCTGAAGCAGGCTCCAAGCTCTGAGCTGTCAGCACAGAGCCTGATGTGGGGCCCGAACCCATGAACCACGAGATCATGACCTGAGCCGAAGTCGGACGCTTAACCGACTGAGCCACCCAGGCGCCTCTCAAATCACATTTTGAATGAAGCAAAAAATCTCTAAATAAAATTTACGCTCACTGCTACTTCAAAATGATATTATTTATTTAAAAAAATGTTTTAGGGGCACCTGGGTGGCTCAGTCACTTAAGCGTCTGACTTCGGCTCAGGTCATGATCTCTCTGTCCGTGGGTTCGAGCCCCAAGTCGGGCTCTGTGCTGACAGCTAGCTCGGAGCCTGCTTCAGATTCTGTGTCTCCCTCTCTCTCTGCCCCACCCCCGCTCACTCTCTGTCTCTCAAAGTAAAATAAAGACATTAAGAAATTAAGAAAGTTTTTTAATGCTTATTTATTTTTGGGAGAGAGACAGAGTGTGAGCAGGGGAGGGGCAGAGAGGGAGGAAGACAGAATCCGAAGCAGGCTCCAGGCTCTGAGCTGTCAGCACAGAGCCTGACGTGGGGCTTGAACCCATGAACTGTGTGATCATGACCTGAGCCAAAGTCAGACGCTTAACTGCCTGAGCCACCCAGGTGCCTCCAAAATGAGAAGCTTTGGTCTTGTGATTTAATGTGTTAATAAATACACTACTCCATCCACATGTATTTAAAAATTTCATGAATTGGTTTTCTACATAATTGGTTTCCTCCATTTATTTATTTAAAAATGCCGTTTTGGGGGGGCACCTGGGTGGCCCAGTAGGTTGTGTCCAACTCTGGATTTTGACTCAGGTCAGCCTGCTTGGGATTCTCTCTCTCTCTCTCTCTCTCTCTCTCTCTCTCTCTCCTCCCTCTCTACCCCTCCCTCCGCTCATGCTTTCTCAAAAAACATGAAATTAAGTAAAATAAAAATAAAAATATTATTTTGGGGGCGACCTGGCTGGCTCAGTCAGAAGAACATGTGACGCTTGATCTCAAGGTCATGAGTTTGAGCCCTATGTTGGGCACGGAGATTACTAAAATAAATAGATTAGGGCGCCTGGGTGGCTCAGTCGGTTAAGCATCTGACTTCGGCTCAGGTCATGAACTCACGGCTCGTGGGTTCGAGCCCCGTGCCGGGCTCTGTGCTGACAGCCAGCTCAGAGCCTGGAGCCTGTTTCAGATTCTGTGTCTCCCTCTCTCTCTGACCCTCCCCTGCTCATGCTGTCTCTCAAAAATAAATAAAACATTAAAAATTTAAAAAAAATAAATAAACAAAAAAATAGAAATGAAGATACTGTTTTTGAGGAGGCCATATGCTGCTCCAGCTGGCCTCGGGGTCCATGCATGCAAAGGTCAAAGGTGCCTCGTCTAGGGGCGCCTGGGTGGCTTAGTCGGTTAAGCGTCCAACTTTCGCTTAGGTCATGATCTCGCGGTTCGTGGGTTCGAGCCCCGCGTCGGGCTCTGTGCTGACTGCCAGCTCAGAGCCTGGAGCCTGTTTCAGTCTGTGACTCCCTCTCTCTCTGACCCTCCCCTGCTCACGCTGTCTCTCTCTCCTAGAAATAAAAAAAAAAGAAAAAAAAGGTGCCTCGTCTAGAGAGAGGGCAAGTCACTGACTGGGGTGGGGTGAGAGCCAGCGGGCGGGGCGGGGCACCTGCCAGGGACAGGGCAGCCTGGAGGACCGGCCACCCAGCCCCTGGAGGGCAGACACCCGGCGGGGTCTGGCAGGGAGCCCTGGCAATGCAGGCGAGGCGGCCCGGCGGGAAAGAGGCCAGAGGGGCCCGATGCCCCGCACAGTGCCCGTCCTCGGGCAGCCCCGCCCAGGCCCCGCCCCCGGCCCCGCCCCTCCACCCGCCCAAGGCCGCAGGGCTCCAGGGGCTGGGCCAGGTGGAGGTCCAAGGGCGCAGCCCCCTCGACATAGAGGGCTCCTTCAGACCCCTAGTGGTGTGACCGAATCCCAGCGCTGGTACAGAGGTGGAGACGGAGGCCCAGAGAGGCCAAGTGACTAGGCTGAGGTCACACTGTGAGCTGATGCAGGGCCACAGGAACCCAGGCCTTGGACTCCCCAGCGGGGGGGTGTGGCCGCCACAGCCCGTGAAGGCAGTGGGTACAGCCGGTCTGGTGTGCTACCAAGGTGGAGGGCACGCACGTTTCTGCGTCCCCAGGGCTAGATGTATGTGCCCGGACACAGGACCCACAACTCTACCCATTATATAGATATTTTCAAAGTTTATTTATTTATTTTGAGAGAGCGCGAGTAGAGGAGGGGCCGAGTGAGTGAGACAGAGAGAGAGAGCAGGAGGGGGCAGAGAGGGAGAGAGAGAATCCACAGCAGGCTCCACACTGTCCTTGCAGAGCCTGAAGCGGGGCTAGAACTCACAACCCATGAAATCATGACCTGAGCTGAAAACGGACCAAGCCACCCAGGCGCCCCAACACGAAGCAGTTTTGTTAACAGGCCGACACAGAAGGCCACAGGGTGAAGGGGGCCCAGGGCTAAAGGGAAGAAGCAAGCTTGCTGGAAGTGGTGGCCTCAGTGGCATGAAGGGTCCCGGTGAGACAGCCTTGAGGAGCCATCTGCCTGGGCGGAAGCCCCGAGACAGGAAGCCCGGTGTGCCAAGCTGTGGGGCAGGGCAGAGGGAGGGTGGGCACTGGTGCGGCCACTGTGAGGGCCCACAGTGCCCTCTTGCAGATCTGGATTGGGGGCCGGTGGGCTCTCTGGAGGAGGAGAGGGCTACGATCGTGGGGGAGATTCAGGGAGACTCGCTAGGTAGCCCCGGGCAGCGACCCCGAGGGTGGCACATGGCACAGGTGTGGGGGGGGTGTGGTCTGACAGGAAGGGAAGGAAGCAATGTGACCTCCCGAACAGAGAGCTGGGCAGGGCCTGACCTTCCCGCAGGGCGGACTCCAGGGGCCCAGACGACCCGCCTGGGGTGCTCAGATGCATTGAGGGACCAAAGAGCTCCCGCCTTAGGTAAACTCGGGACGCGGAGAAAGAGGGAAGTGCCCAGTTGGTCTGTGAGGCAATCGTAACCTTGACAGCAAAACCTGATACAGGAAACGAGAGACAGAGAAGCACAGGGCAGTCTCATTCGTGGACACAGGCGCAAAAATCCTACACGAGTGACAGACTGAAGCTGGCTATGATACAGAAGAATATGCCACGGTCAGCCGGGGTTTGTCAGCCGGGGTTTGTCAGCCGGGGTTTGTCCCCCGAGTGCGAGGCGGGCTCCGGATCGGAAAACTCAGCGACATCTACCACTTCGGAGAAAAAAGGAGAAGTCATTACCATTCTCTGTGCAGTTGCAGATACAATTGATGATCCAGTCATGAGAGGAAACGGTAGCAAAACCCTTAGTGAGGGACCTCCTCGCCCTGGTCAAGGGCAGTCACGAAGCCCCATCACATCACAGACGATGCTGATCGTTCCCCTGAGAGCCTGGACACACGACAAAGATGCCCCTTGTCACCACTTCCAGCATGGGTCAACCGGTACTGGAGGTCCTGGTCAGGCCAGGATGGCAAGGGGGGTAAAGTATAAAGATTCAAAAGGAAGAAACAGAACTGGCATTATTTTGGGGCACCCGGTTACCCAGTTGGTTAAGCATCTGACTCTTGATCAGGTCTTGATCTCAAGGTTGATCTCAGCTCAGATCTTGGTCTCAGGTATGGGAGTTCAAGCTTTGCACTGGGCTCCATGGGGCTCCATGCTGGGCGTGAAGCCTACTTTAAAAACAACAATAAACCAGGGGGGCGCCTGGGTGGCTCAGTTGGTTGAGCGCCCAACTTTACTTCAGGTCATGATCTCATGGTTCGTGAGTTCAAGCCCCACATTGGGCTCTCTGCTGTCAGTGTGGAGCCCACTTTGCATTCTGTCCCCACTCCTCTCTGCCCCTCCCCTGCTTGTGCTGTCTCTTTCAAAAATTAATTTAAAAAAAAAACTGGCATTGGGGCGCCTGGGTGGCTCAGTTGGGTAAGCATCCAACTTCGGCTCAGGTAATGACCTCACAGTTCATGAGTTCGAGCCCCACGTTGGGGTGAGCTCAAGCCCTGCTTCAGGTGAGCTCTCTCTCCCTCTTTCTCTCTGCCCCTTGTGGGATTCTCTCTCTCTTCCTCTCTCAAGTGGCCCCTCTCCCACTTGCACTCTCTCTCTCAAAATAAATAAACTTAAAAAAAAAAAAGCCAAACTGCTAAAGAACAAAAAACTGGCATTACATAGAGATGACAGCAAAGTCAAAGAATTAACAGATAACCTCCTAGAACCCAAGACTTTAGCAAGGTTGCTGGGAATAAAAATCAATATGCAAAATACCCCTACCTCTAAACAACTGTTAGCTATAACAATTAGAAAATGAAGTAAGAGAACTGGTCTGGGAAGGCAGTAAAGTACTTAGACAGGAAACAAAACTAAGCGAGGGCTGTCTCTGGTTTCTTTAAAAAAGAAAAAAAAAAGAAGATAATGAAGTAACAGCCATTTACAAAGACATCAAACATAGGCATCTTAATAAAATACTCCAAGGTCTCCTTGGAGAAAGCCCTAGAACTCCATCGTTGGGGCACCCAGCTGGCTCAGTGGGAAGAGCATATGGCTCTTGACCTCAAGGTTGTGACTTCAAGCCCCACGTTGGGCCTAGAGCTTACTTAAAAAAAAAAAAAAAAAAAGTTAAAAAACCCCACAACTTCATTGTGAATTAGATGCCTCAGTCAAGTGCCAAGATTAACCATGACCACGACCATGACCCTAGATTGGAAGACTTAACAGTATAAAAGTTCCACTCTCCCCACGTGATATGTAAATTCGATGCAGCTCCAGTTAAAACCCTAAGGAGCTAATCACAAAACTGCACTAGGCTCACCTGCAGGGGAGGGGAGGGTTAGGGTCAGGATAGGTGGGGTTTCTGGGGTGAAGCAGTGGTTATGCGGGGGCAGGAGGGAGTCATTTAACAGTGAGACTGATCCATTGCTCCTGGCCATTATATAAGTGGATGCACCCCCTATGGGGGCAAAATTATACACAAAGATTTATGAAGATGTATCTATGCCTTGACACTGTAATTGTTTTGAAAGTAACCCCAGAGGAAAAAAACATAATTTACTCCTTGCCAGTTCTATCTGTAATGCTGAAAACTGGGAGAGGAAAAAAAAAAAAAAGCCCTTGGTATCTAGGGGTGGGTTCGAGTTCTGCCTTTGCCACTTATTAGCTGCTTGACACCAGGTAAAACCTCTCATCTCCAGGTTCCGGCTTCCCTGTGTGAGACAGCGGGAGTGGCACCCAAGCCCTCAGGATGCCCGAAAGGCACCTGGCACCCAGCCAACAGCCCCCTGGGGCCTTTCTGGACTAAGAACGAGGGTTGGATCCCCTGTCCCTGCTCTGCGCCTCTGGGAGACCACGTTCCTGGGGCTGATGCCCCAGCTGGGCCCTGGCCACCTGCCCAGGTGACAATGTCCCACAGCTCCAAACCCCCACCACACTGTCTTCTCAGTGCATCGCCTCAGCTTCCTGCCTCCTGCACCCCCAGTGAGGTTCTATCAGCTGCTTCAACTTGCTAAGCACCCACCTGCAAGTCCCAATCCCGAATGGGCTCCGGTGAGGTCAGCTGTCACTACCCAGCAGAGCCCCACCCCGCGCCAGCTGCCAGGCCTCATCGGGGCAGGCAGCGACACCCGTCCGCAGCACAGCACCTGCTCACACACCTGTCAGCCTGGGCTGGACCTGGCTTCCGTGCAACGGCCTGCCTACCCACTCTCGCTCACATCTGTTCGCATCAGTTTCCTTGCCTGCGTTTCCTGTGCTGCGGCTGGGCACAGGGTGAGGGACAGGTGGCCCCGACCCTGGCATTCATGGGGGACCAGGCTCCCCACTGACAGCTGTCTTCCAGAAGGACGGCCTCCACAGCCAGACGACCCCACCCACAGGAGCAGGTTAGATGCAACCCTTGCCCAAATCCTGCAGTCTCCCCACTCTGGGTCCTGAGCCTCTGGATGTGACTAAGTTAGAGACAAAAGCCTGTGTAGAAACTAGCAGAAATGACCCATGCTCTAACTTGGGGGGGGGAGGGGTAATTTTCATAGATGTCATAACATATTCCAAGCTGGAGGGGACCTACCCAAGGACACAGGAGGTTAGCAGCAGAGATAAACAGAATTCTGGGTTCTGAACGGCCGCCCCCCTTGCTTAGCTCTGTGCTTCCATGCAAAGCCCCGGTCAGAGCGCCACCAGACGCAGGGCGTGTGACGGCTAGCACCGTGTCCCCCTGCGGTGTCTCCCTCCGCAACTAGAGGGAAGGCAGCATCGGGCTCCACGGACAGAGTCCCAGCCACACCAGCCCCACGTCCACATAAGCGTGGGCTGCCCCGCCCCTTCTCTTCACACGCCAGGTCCCACTCAGCTCTGTCTTTACTGCGCATGGTAAAGTCGTCTTGAAGCCGGACAGGGGACAGGTGTCCACACAGAGGAACTGCCTAGTGAGGTCTCCTCCCCGTCTCTCTCCTCCGTCTGCCCCCCGGCCCTCCCCTGCAGCTCCAGGTGGCTTCCTCACCTCTCCTTAGTCATGAGATCGTTGCCCCACTCCAGAAATAGCCTGTACTTGGTGGGTTTTTTTTTTTTTTTTTTTTTTTTACAACTTTTAAGCTGATTTAGATTCCAGCATCATTTAAGGCCGTGTACTTTCTCTGAGATCCGCCTAGAAATCTGCCCTTAGGACAAAGAGTCACACCCATGACCCCCAGTCTTCCTACAGAGCTCCTTGATTTCAGGATGGTTTGGGCTGTCCGTGGGATAGGAACCTTGTAGCACCCAGGCACCTGGGGGCAGGGTGGGGGGGCTCAGTCGGTTAAGCTTCTGACTCTTGATTTCAGCTCAGGTCAGGATCTCACCATTTGTGAGACCGAGCCTGCATTTGGCTCTGCGCTGACAGCCCAGAGCCTGCTCAGGATTCTCACTGTCCTCTCTGCCACCCCCTCCACACACACACACACACACACACACACACACACACACACACACTTAAAAGTCTTAAAAAACCAAAAAAAATCTTGTAAAACCAAGCAGCACCGTGGGGTAAGGCAGGGGCCCGGCCGGCTCACAGCAAGCCGGGCATATGCAATGCTGGCTGAATGTAAAGTAGGAAGTGGCACTGTGGCCGTGTAGTGGGCTCAGCCCCTCCCTGCCGAGGGCCTGCTGGGAACTGGGAAGGCAGAGACTCCTGGAGGGGAGGGGACTCAGTCTGGGTCCCACAAGTGAGGCTCGGGACACTGGCTGTTTGCAAACCACCACAGCCTGAGGTGCTGCTGCGGGTGGGGTGGGGGTGGGGGGTGCCCAAGCTGACCCGGGCACCCAGACCTGGGGGTTGGGGGGAGGACGGCCTGTCCGGGCTGCTGTAACACAGCACCGCAGCGGGGAGGCTTACACACGACAGACACGATTTCTCATAGTCTGAGAGCAAGGTGCCAACCTCGGGTTCTGCGGACGGCTCTCTTCCAGGCTGCACGTGGCTGTCCCTTGCTGTGGCCTCGCACGGCTGGAAGAGCAGAGGGGTTCTCTGGGGGTCTCCTGCTGAAGGGCACTAACCCCTTCAGGAGGGTCGTTCTCCCCAACCCCCCCGGTGCATGACCAAATCACGTCCCAAAGGCCCCTGCCTCCTCACGCCAACACACTGGGGATTAGGCTGCAACACAGGACTGGGGGGGGGGGGCGGGGGACACAAACGCGCCGGCCTCGGCACGCTCTCTGCAGTGGTGATATTTCAAACGGACACGGGCCAGCACAGGGAGCGAGCTTAACCGAATCATTGGCCGCGGAACACAAGTGCGGGGGACCCAGGAATGGCTGACCCGCCAGAAAGGGGCCCAGGTCAGAAGGTGGGGAAGCGGGAGGCCACCATCGCGGCCACAGCACGGGGCCTGGGGGACAGGGATCAGAAACCAGCGTGGCTGCTGCTGCTGCAGCCGCCCCATGCGATGGGGCGACGGCCGGAAAACGCGGCCCGGGAAGCCTCGCGCAGAGAGTGACCTCTGCTTCCCAGGACCCAACGCAGATGGCCCTCGGCGCCAGGGAGCGGGCAGCACCGCTTCCCTCGTTAGGTTCAGCCTGTCACACACGCGCTGCTCGGGCCGCGTATGCCAGGGCCTACCCTTACCCTCAGCCTTCCAAATTGGGCATCTGGTTGAAGGAACTTGATTTTCACCCAGAACCCGTTACCAGGGAGCATGAGAGAGTTTTTACCTTCCTGGGCTCTGCCTGCCCAGAAGCAGCTCAGGGAAGAGGGCGCCCAGCCCCAGGTGGGGACGAGAGTGGAGAAACGAGGCACAGACACCCAACGCTGCCTGTCCACGGGCTGGCCCGAAGGGCAGGAGACAGGCTCCCGGGCTGTGTGTGCCGCGGGTGGGCGGTGGGGGGAGAAATGACAAACAGCAGCGTGGGGGGGGGGGGGCTGAGGGCCAGAGCTCAGTTTTGCAGACACAGAACTCAGGCTCTGGGATTCCTTCCCAGGCCTCCATTTCTACGGGCTGGTGGTGAGCTTTTCTGGACGAGATCATTGATCCGTGGGGAGGAAAATCAATGAAAGCCCACTGACTGAAAAAAATAAAGGGCTGGAATTTTTCTAGAGAAAAAAAAAAAAAACCCAGCTCCAAACCATAAGTCGTGTGCCGGCTCTATTAATAACACATAAAGCCGCGGCGGGCAGACAGACAGGTGTGGAAGGGACACCCATGGCCTCTGTATGAAAGAGGGTCTGTGGGAGGCAGACACAGGGGACAGCAAGGGAAAACGAGACGTGGAGAGGGACACAGAGGAAGGTGCTGGGAGAAGGCGCAGGAAGGGAGAGCCGGGCGCAGGGAAGGGGAAATAGCGGGCACACAGCTGCAGAGGCCGTGACACAAGTGACACAACTCTATGCAGCTCACTGTACGTGTAAAAGATAACACCTTGCTTCTAGAAGCATCTTCCAGCTCCTCACCCGAGTCACTGCCTTAAGCCCTAACTGGCAGGAACAGCCTTGATGCACCCCTCCCTGTGACCCAGGGGTGGGCGGCCAGACCCAGGACCTCCCTCCTGCCCGAGGTACCTCTCTCCCCAGTCCCCCCACCCCCCGGACTTCCCTCCCACCCTGGGACCTCCCTCCCCAGCTTGCTCCAGTTCAACAGAGAGGCTCGTCTTCAATTCTCTATCCACCTGGAGCCTTGCGGAGGGAAGTGGTACTAGTGAGTGTGCATTCCGGGCCCTTCCTCCGGGCTCAGGCATCACAGGGGCACAGAGAGGCCGAGGGGAGAGGAGAGGGAGACCCCAGCACAGAGCTAGAGCCACACTATGGCACTATAAACACTTGGGGACCTGGCCACGGGCTCTGGGGACACAGTTAAAGGGCCCGTGCCCAAGAGCGTGGGGAGGAGGACCTCAGGACGGCAGAACGGCAGGGAGGGACGAGGCACGTCTGGGTGCCCGCAGCCCGCCCGGAGCGGCTCGAAAGCCAGCTGGCAGGGTAGCGGGTGCACCGAAGGCTTCTGGGGACAGGCGGGTACCGCGGGGCCGGCTCAGCCCCGATGGTGGTGGTCTGGCTGCCAGGTCAACCTGAATGAGGGCAGAAAAGGCGCTTTCGGTTTAGCCTGGTGCACAGACACCCGGCCTGGGCATCTCAAGGGCTTGGACTAAACCAGCTCGAGGGTTTTTGTTGAGTCACGTGCTGCGCCTCCCAACAAGTTGGTGAGCTCTACCCGTACCTCCTCGCCCTGAAGAGGCTTGGGTGCAAGGGCACCTGGCACGTGGTCGCCCTGCTGTCCCGAGCCCCGAGGACGCCCTCCCCCCACCCCTCGGGCCGGTGGCCGCCGGGAGCCCTGGGTGGCTGGCGAAGGGACTCATGGCTGTTGTCTCCTGGACAGTCACTGGGGAGATGGCCCGACGGCCCCACACAGCTCAGAGGCACAAGGCAGGAGCGCGCAGGGTCGCGGGCGCAGGGCCGGCCTCTCTGGGGTCGTGACCGTGCACGGAGAGGGAAGACGGCCGTGGGAACCAGCTGGAGCGCTTAAAAGCGGCTAACCCTGCACGACCATCAGGCTTTCAAGTGAGGGGAGAAAATGTCCACGGACTAATTTCCCTTCCGGCAGGGCGGAAATGTTACTGCTGGCTCACTGCTCAGAAGGTCTGATACCAAATGAGAAATGATGGGGGAGAAAAGCACAAATTCAAAATAGATGATGTGGCTTCGTCAAGATCTCCTTCAATCGTTAGTTTTCTCTTTTTAAAAAATTTGTAATGTTTATTTGAGAGAGAGCGAGCGAGTGAAGAGTGAGCAGGGAGGGACAGAGACAGAGGGAGACACAGAATTGGAAGCAGCCTCCAAGCTCCGAGCTGTCAGCACAGAGCCCAACACGGGGCTTGAACGCACGAACGAGATCATGACCCGAGCCGAAGTCAGTCTCTGAACTGAAACTGAGCCACCCAGGTGCCCCCTCTCTAAGCAGGCTCCACGCCCAACGTGGGGCTTGAACTCACGACTCTGAACTTACAAGGCGCGTGCTCTGCCCATGGAGCCAGCGAGGCGTCCCTGCTTCTTTCCAATTACAAAACACACGCTTGTTTGCACACCCGCGTGCACGGCAGCATTATTCACAGCTAAGTGCGGAAGCAGTCCTGGGCGGCCACGGCAGCCGGGACAGGCGGGATGAGGGGTGTCCGCGCGCGGCGCTGCTACTCAGCCACAGGAAGGAAAGGAATTCCCACACCTGCGCCAACACTGAGGCATCTGTGGGACGTGAAGTGAAATCAGAGGGTCACAAAAGGGACACAGCGTGATGCGCTTACACGCGGGAGACACCCAGAACGGTCAACATCACGGAGGTGGGAAGTGCACGGTGGGCACGGGGGCCGCAGGGACCGGGCAGGGGACATTACTGTTTAACGGGAAGGGGCTGTGTTGCAAGCTGACAAGTTCTGCGGATGGTGAGTTCACAACAGTGTGAGTGTGCTCAGTGACCCTGGACCGGGCCCTGAAAACTGCCGAAGGTGGTACATTTGACGCTTTGTCTTTTACTGCAATTAAAAAAAAAAAAAAAAAATCGGGGCGCCTGGGTGGCTTAGTCGGTTAAGCGTCCGACTTTCGCTTAGGTCATGATCTCGCGGTTTGTGGGTTCGAGCCCCGCGTCGGGCTCTGTGCTGACTGCCAGCTCAGAGCCTGGAGCCTGTTTCAGAGTCTGTAACTCCCTCTCTCTCTCTGACCCTCCCCTGCTCACGCTGTCTCTCTCTCTCTCTCCTAGAAATAAATAAATAAAAAGAAAAAAAAAAATCAAGAGACCTCATATGCGAAAAATACACACACCTGTAAACAAAGAAAACCACCACCCAGAGTCCCAGTTCCCAGAAGCGAACTGCGCCGTTTCTCTACCTTTTTCCCCCAAAAGTTGGGATTACACTATATACCCAAACGTCCTACATTTCTGAGGATTTTACTATAGCAGTTTTTCATATTATTAAAGCCGTTTACAAAATTTAAAGACCAGGGCGACTGGGTGGCTCAGTCAGTTAAGTATCGAACTCCTGAGCTCAGCTCAGCTCATGATCTCACCATTACTGAGTTTGAGCCCTACATCGGGGCTCTGTGCTGAAGGGCAAAGCCTGCTTGGGGTTCTCTCTTTCCTCTCTGCCTCTCCTCTGCTTGTGCCTCTCTCTCTCTCAAAATAAGTAAATAAGCTTAGATAACATTCCATCAAACTACCCAGAGAAAAACCCTTCAGCCATACAGAGGAGGAGTTCCCCTTTGGCGAGCAATCCCCTCTATCTCACTCCCCACCCTGTTCCCAGCGGGAAATAGTCCAGCCTGTACTGCTGTGCCAAGAACAGACCTCTGCAATGGCTCACACAGGTCCACGGTGCTGGACCACTGACCCCAACTCTCTTAGTCCTTTCCTCACAGTCCTAAAATAGCTGCCACAGACACAGCCATCACACTGGTTTTTAGGCAGGAGGGAAGAAGTAGGAGTGTCTTCTCTTGAGGCTTTATCTTTTCATTAGGGAGGCAAAGCCACTTCAGTAATACACACTCTCCTTAACATTCCACTGGCCAGGACCGGGTTACATTCTCTTTGACTCCTTCTCAGATCAGTCACTGGCTAAAGGAAATAAGGTGGCCCTGGCTGTTTTGGCCAGTTGTGGTTTATCTGCTAAGCAAAGGTAGTTCCTCAGACCCTTCTTTTTTTTTTTTAATATTTTATTTATTTCTGAGAGAGAGAGACAGCATGAGAAGGGGAGGATCAGAGAGAGGGGGAGACACAGAATCTGAAGCAGGCTCCAGGCTCTGAGCTGTCAGCACAGAGCCTGACGCGGGGCTCGAACCCATGGACCATGAGATCATGACCTGAGGCGAAGTTGGCCGCCCAATTGACTAAGCCGCCCAGGCGCCCCTCCTCAGACCCTTCCCAGGGAGCACTGGGTGCTAAGAGCAGTCCTCAGCCAGGCCACAGGGACCCCCAACACATTCTGCCCAACAAACACATCTACCCCCATGCCTGTGACATGGCAATGCATTCAGCTACTCCTCCAGGGTGCGTCTAAATTTATGATGTGGAACCCAGTTTGCCAAAGGACCCCCTGAGAGGCAGCCGCTGGCAGTGAGCTCACAGGACTGGGCTGGGTGGCAGTTAAGACACCTCCCGCCTCGATGTTCGTGCCGCAGAAATAGTTTATAGGGAGGAGATTTACACATTACATTCTGTATATAACACAGAGTTGCTAAATTTGGATCCTATAAAAACACGTTTGAATACAGGGCGGGGGGATGGGATCGAAAAGCCAGTCTGCAACCCTGAACACTGAACGCGAGGAGTTCAGATAAACTCCAACATCCTAATTTCCCTGCTGGACAGAGCTACCCACTGGGGTCGCAGCCACAAGGGGACTGTTCCTATTCTCTCAACGACTAGGCTTTGCATCGAGGATTCAGTGCTTTGGGGGGAAGGGGATGAGCGGCGTCCGAGGGAAATCACCACTTACAGACCGTGACAGATGCGTGTGAGCAGGTCTGTAAGACACCTCTATCTACCGCTAATGCACACAGCACAGTCAACCTGCTACCCGGTGGATTGACACATCAATCAGTAAAGCATTTATCGCCACAGAAAATGGTCTTTTGATGTGGACTCTCGTTGCTGGGGTGGGTGTGATGGGACTTTACTTGCAATACCATTTGCTTCAAAAGGGCTGGACAAGGGGCGCCCGGCTGGCTCAGCTGGTGGAGCGCGCAACTCTAGGGGTCCTAAGTGTGAGGCCCATGTTGGGTGTACAGATTACTTAAATAGATAAAAACTCTAAAATAATAAATAAAAGGGGCGCCTGGGTGGCTCAGTCGGTTAAGCGTCCGACTTTGGCTCAGGTCATGATCTCACCGTCCTTGAGTTCAAGCCCCACGTCGGGCTCTGTGCTGACAGCTCAGAGCCTGGAGCCTGCTTCGGATTCTGTGTCTCCCTCTCTCTCTGCCCCTCCCCTGCTCAAGTTCTGTCTCTGTCTCAAAAATAAATAAACGTTAAAAAGAAAAGAAAACAAAACAAAACAGAAGGGCTGGATGAGATTGTGTCAGCTTCCTTTGAGCATCAGGTCAAAACAAAATTATCTTCCCAAAGCACAGTCTACTTAAAGAATTTCCTGCTTGAATATGCTTTTGAGAAATAATTAGAAATACACACCACTTTCTTGTCGCTTGGGGCAGACAACAGTCTTTGCTTTCTTTACATTATAAAACCAATTTTAAGACTGATGAGTTTGGGGCGCCTGGGTGGCTCTGTCGGTTGAGCGTCCGACTCTGGCTCAGGTCATGATCTCATGGTTTGTGGGTTCGAGCCCCACATCGGGCTCTGTGCTGACAGCTAGCTCAGAGCCTGGAGCCTGCTTCGGAGTCTGTGTCTCCCTCTCTCTCTGACCCTCCCCTGCTCACGCTGTCTCTCTCAGAAACAAAAAACATTAAAAAAAAAAAAAAAAGATTGACGATTTTTCACCGTGTTTGATGTGGGTTTTCTAGAATGATGTCAAATTTCCAGACACTTGCTTATTTGTTTGCAAATGGGAACGTTCACTTCACGCAAAAAATCTTACGGACAAATAAGCTGGGTGAGCTAGAATTCTGAGCTCCCGGAGGGTCCGATTCCTCTCAGACGTGGACAACAGTTTAACCCGGTAGGGAAGCAGCTTCCATTCTTCCAACCCTCATCGAAGTAAAACAGCCCTTCCCTCAACACTTCAGATGTTCCAGGCCCTCAGGGCTCAGAAGCACAGAGACCTGCAAAACTGAAGAAGAAACATCCCTGCCTTCTAGAAGCTTCCAACTCAGGAACCGTCTACAGGTAGTTAGAAGATAGCTAGCTGCATCATCAGTTGGGAATGTCACATGTATGGGGGACTGGAGACCAGAAAGGGGTTCTTTCTTTTTTTTAAAATTTTTTAAAATGTTTATGTAGTTTTGAGAGCAGGAGAGACAGAGCGTGAACGGGGAAGGAGCAGAAAGGGAGGCACGGAATCCGAAGCAGGCTCCGGGCTCCGGGCTGTCAGCACAGAGCCCAACGTGGGGCTCGAACTCATGGACTGCGAGATCATGACTTGAGCTGAAGTCGGACGCTTAACCGACTGAGCCACCAGGCGCCCCGAGGGAAGGGCTTCCTTCTAGCTGGAGGATCTGAGGTATGCCGTGAGGCAGGATCCGAACCCACGGAGACGCCGGTGACATGAGGAAGGCGTTCCTTAACGGACGGTGTGGGAGCAAAGGAAAGGAAATTAAGACAACTTTTGTGTGGTTGCTGGGGGAGGGGGCTGAGATGGAGCAGGGCGGCGCAGGGAAAGCCGTAATGACGAGGGAATTTATTTCGCACCTACTACAGCCGGGAGCACCGTACGTATTGTTTCAATCTACCATTACGACAACCTTGAACATCAATATTCCTGTCTTACAGATAAAGAAACTGACCCAGAAAGGTTAAGAAACTCATCTAAGATCTCTTAGTTAATAAGTGGTGAAACAAATATTCAAATCCAGGTCTCACTCCTTTTTTTTTTTTTTTGCTAGGCCAAGTTTCCTTAAAACCCAGCTAAGGATTCTGGACTTGACCCCACATGCAGCTGGGTGGGGGAGGACAAGGCAGCCGCACCACCGGGTGGTTCTGCTCAGAAAGGTCCCCCGTGTGTCCTGATTCTCTCTGGGAACAAGAGGCGAACCAGACACTGTCCTTGCCCTGAAAGAATGTATGATTTTGTGGGGAAAGCAGAGCAGGTAGGAGGCACTTCATTACAATGAGAACAATGGAAACCACGACCGTGGAAACACCCTCGGAAAGAAAGCTTCCCGGAGATGTCACCTGAGCACTTCTGGAAGACAATAAAGTTGAAGGAGGCGGGAAAGGCCGTTTTAGGCAGAGGGAAAGGAACAGTCTGGAAACAAGGCAGGAACCGGCGCAGCCCACATGTCTGCAGAGGGCAGGATGGCGAGAAAACCAGGCGGGGAGTTTCGAACTGCCTGCGGAGGTGCCCGGAGCCCCGGAGGTTTGAAGAGGGGGTGATGCAGTCCCAGCTGCGTGCTCGAAAAGTTTAGGGGGCCCTGGGGCAGGGGGACCCGCAGCAGGTGCAGCAGCTGGCTGGTGAAAGTGCAGGTGACAGAGCCCTGGCTCTCAAAACTAGTTTGGAGGTACCCTCATTGGGAGCTGGTGGTTACAGACAGGGGACGGGAGAGCGAGGGGAGTCCAAGGTGAAACCCAAATTCGGTCCTGAGCAACTGGGTGCAACGGTGAGGGAAGCCGCTGGAAGCGCGGGGCTGGCACGGACGGAGGGGCCGTTAGGCGGGTGGCGTGTCCGGGGAGCCGCGGGACTGCGAGCGGAGCCATCTGGGGCAGCGGGGTGAAGCCAGAATAGAGACGGAAGCTAAGAGCAGCCAGCACGCAGGTGGCTGTTGGGACCACAGGCGGGGACCCGATGGCCCAGGGGAGAAGGTGGAGACCGTGCAGTGCAGCACAGACAGCCGAGGTGGGAAGTCCAGAGAGAGAGGAGCGGCTGGTGTCGGGTTAAAGGCGGCGAGGAAGCAGATCAGAAAGCCTCCAGCTGCATGGCCGGGGACGGAAAGTCCTGTAGGCCGCCGGGAGACACGGGGCCTGGGGTGGCCCGACGGGCGCAGGACGCTTAGCTGGGAGCAGGAGGCAGGCAATGGCTACAGACACAGGGCCAAGACAGAGGCTTGTTTCTCAAGACGAGGAGAGGGCGCGTGGGGGGCTCAGCCAGTTAAGCGTCTGACTCTTGATTTCAGCTCAGGTCATGATCTCGTGGTCGTGAGATCGAGCCCCGCATCAGGTTCTGTGCTGGCAGTGTGGAGCCTGCTTGGGATTCTCTCTCTCTCTCTCTCTCTCTCTCTCAGCCCCTCCTGCACTCTCTCTTGCAAAATAAATAAGCTTTAAGGGAAGAACACAAAAGACCAGGAGAGACACAACCCAATGAAAAGGGCCAGAGAAAGACGGCAGGTCTGGGAGCGAAGACCAGCGAAGGCAGGGAGCAAAGCACGGGGAGAGGTCATGGGCTCCGCCAGCAGCACTGCAGGGGCGGAGAGTGGAGGGAGCTTGCTGGTTGATCTGTAGGGGAGACGCTACAAAGAGACAGCTGGCGCCTGAACAGATAAATCCTGATCCCTCCAGTTTTCATAAAGTAGGAGGCTGGGGGTGGGGGTGGGGAGGGACAGAAGCACATTTCTTAGGGACTCAGAAGAAAGCGATTTAGAGAATCTGCTGAACAAAACGGTAGAGGGAAACAGAGTTAGGACAAGTAAGAACAACTGTCAAGTGACATTAAACACATAGCTGATGCTGGAGAGCGGAAGTCATGGCCGAATCCACATCCAGGAGTGGTGTCTCCTGCAGTGGGTCCCAGGGTTCCAGAAGTGCAGAGACAGAAGTGGGTTGATCCAAGGCTGAAGTTTTATCACACGGAAGCAGGACGGGATGCTGAGGATGCTTGTGATTAACCACGGATTTCTAGTCTGGGAAAGAAAGGAGGGGTGAGAACACGAAAGAAAGGTCTGAGGCTGAAGCAGAGGGTCAACGGGAGAGAAGGTGTGAGTGGGAAGGGACAGTGTGTGGGGTTTAAGATTCCAGATGCGCTGCTGCTCTCAGGAATGACAAGGACCGGGATAGGGCAGCTGAAGAGGGGAAATGAGGTAATGGAATCGCAGAGGCCAAACTACAGACCCGGGCGGGGCTGACTCAAGTCAGCCGGGGGCTGGTACGGCTCAGGTGCAAGAGGAACAGTGCAGAAGGAGCCCCACGTCTTTAACGAACACAGGAGCAGGCGACAGGGCGCTAGAGTGGCATGTGAAGCGCCACTAGCCTCACACCGTGTCCCGGTGAGCACGGCCTTTGGCAGGATTTGGTCGAAACATCCCTAGGAAAAGACCCACGCAACCCACGAACGCATTCATGCCGCCAGGACAACGCCGTTTAAGCAGAATAGTGCAAGGACACTCCCAACCCATTCCTCAGGCAGTAAGAGGGCGGCCCAGCTTAGATACAATGGTCCTTCCCACCCACCCCACCCCCATCCTCCAAATCCCAAGTTCAAAACCAGTGTGTGCCCGGAAGTCAGGTGGTAATGCTGCCCCAGAACGTGGGTCACAGGAACGTGGAGGGGAGACCGATAGCCTTCCTCCTTCCTGACTCCCACCTTCAGGCTGCTGTTCCTGTGGCAGCTGCTGAACCCCACTGAACCCCCACCAAGTCTCCGTGGGTCTACCCTCCCCAGCCAGAGCACCTGGGTCACAAGCAGACAAGTGAGCAGTGAGACAGCAGCAGATCGTGGTACAGACAGGTCCACAGGGAGCGCCTGGGGGGGCTCAGTCAGTTAAGGGTCCGACTTCGGCTCAGGTCATGATCTCACAGTTGATGGGTTCAAGTCCCTCGATGGGTTCTGTGCTGACAGCCAGCTCAGAGCCTGGAGCCTGTTTTAGATTGTTTCTCCTTCTCTCTCTGACCCTCCTCTGCTTACTCGCTCTCAAAATAAATAAAAATGTTAAAAAAAAAAAAAAACTTTTTTAAATTAAAAGGTGGTAAATATGTGTGGTTAAAACCATAAACCTCTTATGCTTTAAAAAAACAAAAAAGAGGGGCGCCTGGGTGGCTCAGTCGGTAAAGCGTCCGACTTCAGCTCAGGTCATGATCTCAGTTTGTGGTTCGAGCCCCATGTCAGGCTGTGTTGACAGTTAGCTCAGAGCCCTGGAGCCTGTTTCAGATTCTGTGTCTCCCTCTCTCTCTGATCCTCCCCTGCTCACGCTGTCTCTTTTTCTCTCAAAAAAAATAAATAAAACATTAAAAAAAAATTAAAAAAAAAAAACAAAAAAACCCCAAAAAAACAAAGGGAGCTCCGATGTTGAGAAACTGAGGTTTATTTTTTAATGTTTATATATTTATTTTTCAGAGGGAGAGAGAGAATGAGTGGGGAAGGTGCAGAGAGAGGAGGGAAGGGGATGTGAAGCAGGTTCTGCACTGACATCACAGAGCCTGACGTGGGGCTTGAACTCACAAAGTGCCAGATCACGACCTGAGCCAAAGGCAGATGCTCAACTGACTGTGCCACCCAGGCGCCCCCAAATTGAGTTCTGAATGACGCGGAAAACACAAAAGCAAGTTGTTTATTCGACTTGTAATAGACAGCAATCCCCCTCACTCAGAAAGATTAAATACTTACTGCTCATATGGCAAATCTCTTAAAAGACAAAAATCTGGCTAGTAAATGAATTTTCATTTGCTCTAAGAAACCGAGTGTTGGGTCCTGTGTACAGTCATTAGTTGTAAGACCCGCAGGGCCTGAACACACAGCAGAGGCGCAGAGGCTGAGAGGTGAGGGGCAGGAGCTAGGCCACGCAGGAAAGAGAAGCGTAGGAAGAAAATATAACTGGTCCTGAGGCGCACAGCACCCCACACACCCACGCCGGGCATTCTCCTCACCACTACTGTGCACACCCATAATGCCTGAAGGCTGGCATTAGCAGGAGCTTTTTACAGGTGAGGAAATGAAGGGTTTAGAGGTTACAAGCCTCTGCTAATGTTACACGGATGATAAACGTTGCCGCTGGGGCCTGACCCCAAGCTTTTGGGGACTCCAGTCTGCTCCTCCCACCGATCAGCTTCGTGGCCGGTCTGTCACGCAAGGCTTGGAGTTCCAAAACCATTTCCGCTCTTAATCCCCAAGTTCAGGTGTGAATTTCGAACAAAAGAATGGCTGATAAAAGACAACAGAACAAAGTAGGACATGATGTTAGTAACCAAGTACGAGTGAGAAAACCTCAGCCAAGCCCCAAAGCACTTTCAGTGGATTAATCTGTTAATTTGATGAATTTCCAAGGCTAAAATTGAGGGTTATGGGCTTTCCCCAATATTTACGGATTTATCACCTGATTTATGTATGCTGTTTCACACAGAAATTGACATAAAAGAGAGGTGCCTGGGTGGCTCAGTCAGTTAACGTCCGACTTCGGCTCAGGGCATGATCTCATGGTTTGGGAGTTCGAGCCCCACATTGGGCTCTGTGCTGACAGCTCAGAGCCTTCAGTCTACTTGAGTCCCTGTCTGCCCCTCCCCCACTTGCTCTTTCTCTCTCAAAAAATAAGTTGTTGTTTTTTTTTTTTTTTAAAGAAAAGAAGTTAAAGTAAAAGAATGAAAGGCTGGTGTGTGGCCAAACACTGGGTCAGGCACTTTCTGGTCCCTTCAACCTGAGTCCCAGCTGAGCTGTCCTTACTCAGGAAGGCTTTTACCTGACAGCGTCCCCGACCTCCCCTCTTCTTTCTAGCTCTTCGCACAGCCCGAACCCTGGCAAGTATCCGCGAGCCACCTGTTCACGACCAATCCTCTGTGGACCTCAGGCTCCCCGAAGACAAGTGTGGCATTCCTGCTCACGGCTGTGTCCTCCGGGCACTCAGCAAGGAGGCTGACCAGCCAGACTCACCTGAACTCCCCGGGGTCCCTCCTCTTTACAGAGAAAATCCGTCCAAGGGGTGGCTGCCTCCCTCACCCCTCAGCAAGGCCAAGTTAACTCCCTATCCTTCTAAGCCGTTCCGTTCCACCGCATTAGCCCGCCGCACGTGTGCAAATGCAGTCTTGCCAGCCTCGAAACAGCGTGGCTATAAGTTACCAGGGACTGCAGAAGCATCCATCCGTTCTGTTCAGGTGCACACGCTGCGTCTGCCTAGCTGGGCAGGTGGGAGCAGCCTCCTTCAGCGTAAAGAAGTGCATCTAGCGTCTCTTCGGAAGGGTATGGGCCAGCAAGGTAGAGCACAACTAGGTTCATGTATTACTGAAGTTCTCCACTTTCCTTAGGGTTGTGGGTAGTAACCAGATCCCGTTTACTGAAATAGCCAGCTCAGCCTCAGAAAAAGAATTGACTAAGGTGTTACAAAAGGACATGAAATATCACCTATATGCCAGCTTAACAGAGGCCTAGTCAGGGTACCTTACCACACCTAAGCTTCAAATCTATCACAGACATCGATGGAGTGGGGAGTCTCCTTTTGTGGTTCAGAATTCATAGATCCCTCAGCCGAGAACTATAGTTTAGATGATTAAGACACCAAATGCGTGCCTATAGTGTTTCACTTGACTCGTATTTGTCTTTTTAAAGTTTACTTATTTTTGAGACAGAGAGAGTGCATGCATGAGCGAGGGAGGGAGAGAGGGAGACACAGTATCTAAGGCAGGCTCCAGGCTTTGAGCTGTCAACACAGAGCCTGATGCGGGGCTCAAACTCATGAGCTGTGTGATCACAACCTGAGCTGAAGTCAGAAGCTTAAAAATTTTTTTTTAATAGTTTATTTATTTTTGAGACAGACAGAGCATGAGTGGGGGAGGGGCAGAGAGAGAGGGAGACACAGAATCTGAATCAGGCTCCAGGCTCTGGGCTGTCAGCACAGTACCTGATGTGGGGCACGAACCCATGAACCGTGAGATCATGACCTGAACCAAATGCTTAACTGACTGAGCCACCCAGGCGGCCCAGAAGCTTGTAAACAACTGAGCCGCCCAAGTGCCCTCATTTGACTTGTATTGATACAAAGTTGGCATAACTAGGGTTACATGAAATTTCAACCTGATTTTCCCAAGCATTTTATTGGAAACTCGGCCTGAGGGGCACCTGGGTGGCTCAGTCAATGAAACATCTGACTTTTGGTTTCAGCTCATGATTTCAGTTTGTGAGATCCAGTCCCATGTTGGACTCTGTGCTGACAACGGAGAGCCTGCTTGCTTGGGATTCTCTCTTTCCCTGCCCCTCCCCTGCTCGAGTGTGCATGCTCTCTCTCAAAATAAATAAACTTTAAAAAAAAAAAAAAAAAAGGAAACTCAGCCTGGACCAAAATTGGACTTCAACCTGCTTGCACTTTGAGGCTCTGCAGTCAAACAAAAGCAGGAGATGCTTGCTCTACATGCAGCCCTGTGGCTGCCTTGCAATGTGACCTTGAGCAGTTCCTCCCTCAGCCACTTGCTTTCCCTGTCCATAAAACAAAAATGTCGGGGTGCCTGGGTGGCTCAGCTGGTTGAGCTTCCGACTTTGGCCCAGGTCATGAGCTAGAGGTTTGTGGGTCTGGGCCCCGCATCGGGCTCTGTGCTGACAGCTGTGCCTCCCTCTCCCTCTGCCCCTCCCCCTGCTGGCACTGTCTCTCTCTCTCTCAAAAATAAACATTAAAATTTTTAAAAGAAAACGTCCACTGCTCTAACATTCTCCATTCTGCAGCTGATGCAGACCACTGCCTTCCGACTGGAGGGAACTTCAAAAGGACTAGCCGTTTAAGAACTAACCAAAAGGAATTTCACAAGGAAGCTACGTCAGTTTGTGGGAAGGGAAATAATTTTGCATCATGAGTTCACCGCTCGAACCATTCCCCCAGCCTGTCACAATGGACATATGGCAAAATAAGACTGAACAGCTAGGCTTCTTATAACCCGTGAGTAAAGCACCATCTGAAAACGGGAAAGGTACCAACATTTTTAAACTTCTATCCCTTATCTCTCCCCACCCTGCTGGCTCACTGCTGACATTTGACCTCTCCATGCGTCTTCCTAAACCACAGGCTCTTAAAGTGGAGCTGAGCATTTAATGGAGGTTTCAGGAAAGAGACCATTAGGAAAATGAAGGAGGCAGGTGACCTCCAGAGTTGTGGCTAACAGTCCACATCTCTGTCCTGATTAGGTGGCCCAAGGACACAAAAAGATATTTGTCACCACATCTCCTCAACCATTGGTGACCTCTGACTTCTCGAGCTCCTGGAAAACTGCACGACTCAGGATTCTTCCAACATTCTAGGTTTTTTTTTTTTTTTTAATGTTTATTATTATTGAGACAGAGAAACACAGCATGAGTGGGGGAGGAGCAGAGAGACGGAGACACAGAACCCGAAACAGGCTCCAGGCTCTGAGCTGTCAGCACAGAGCCCTACACAGGGCTCAAACCCATCAACCGTGTGATCGTGACCTGAGCAGAAGTCAGATGCTTAACCAACTGAGCCCCCCAACATCCTAGTTTTTCCCGCAGTTGTTGACATTCGTTTCTGAAGGAGACTGGAAACCTTGGGCAAAGTCGGAGCTTTTGAGACCCTCTAAAGAGTCCAACACTATCATACAGAACTCCTGTCATGTTGCTTTCATTTTTGATGAGCCAAAAAGCGAACACCCATTCCACGTACAAGGCACTGAGCGAGAGACAGACAGGGCCATGACCTTTGCCCTCACAGGGGGAAAGGAAAAGCACCCAAAATCTGTGTTACGAGAAATACCAGCTTCATTTACTAACACTAATCATTTGTCTTGCTGCTAAAACAAAAAGGGACTCTAGACATTCAGAGGGAACGCTCATCGGCTCAATTCACTCTACCCGAAAAGAAGAGAAAAAGCAGTAAAATTACCTGAACTTTTAGAGCCATGGTTCTGAAATGGCAATTTACCCTGTCCTTTTCAATTGACTTTCACCTTCTGCAGCAAGTGCGAGCACGTTAGTGTTCACACAGCGCAGATCTTTGCTCATCTAGTCATGTGACCTTTTGTAGCCAAAGCACTGAAAGCAAGAACACCTCCTGCCACAGAAAAGTCCAGGCTTATGTTAAACAGCTCACCTGCTCTGGGGCAGGTGTTAAAAGCTACTCATGGAGCAAGTGCAAGGAAAACACTTACGGACATCTTAATGCTGTGCTGCACCTGCTGTCTTTCTCGAGTTCTAAACCCCTTTCGGTTTTCTCTCCTTGATGGTGAACATCTATAGATCTAGGGTTCAAAAGCTAAGTAGGTACTTCCCCCACTTCTTTTGGATCTGGGGGGAAGTATCAAGTACTTACAAAGACATTTTCCTGTCAATTACTAGAGAGTGGGAAAAGTGAAATGAAGCCACATACAAAATTCTCCCACAACTGGTTTTCACTTGCGAAATATTTATGCACAATTTATAAGCTACGGAGCCAGAAATGACTTATTTCAACAGATCTTACTTTGCCAAAATGTGTGGGTGCAGAACTCCAAGGGGAATTACTCAGGTTTTGAAACTCAGAGGCAAAGAGAAAATGATCTAATTTTTCACTCTTTATAACTGAAATTCGCAAAAGTCGAGTCGACTAAATTATATCCACCTAGTCACTTTTTAATCAGAATGAATTAACTTTTCTCTAATATGGTATCCGAGGCACCTGCTCGTTTCAACGAGTTGGACCTAAGAACCGATGGATCGCAGTCCAGAAAAATCATGGGCTTCAACTGCAGGAACACTATTCCAAGAAGCGTGGAGAACGTACGCACTCGGTGAATTTACACGGCGCTACACTGGGCAAACGAGTACAACAAAAGACACGCCTTCCCAGATCTCCTTAAAAAATCAGGGAGTCTTTATTTTTACGGCTTTAAACCAACTGTCAGGTCGACCAAAAGGATAAGGGCACCTCGCTGCACCAGCTATTCGGGAAGGCTGAACTTGCCGTTAATTCGTGCCAGGAAGAATCCAGGCTCGGTTGCAGGTAGAATGGAGAAAGGGGGGGGGGAGGGGAGGGAGGCCTTTTAAAAGATGAGACGAATGCAAAGCCTGGCGGGCACAGGGAGGAGTGTCTATGAAAGTGAGAAATAGGTGAAGACGGTGGTCAAGGAAAACACTGATTGGCTGGAGAGCGAAGAAAGGGAAGCTCAGAAGGAAATTCTAGAAAGCCACAAGGAGCCGAGCGACACGACGAGCGGCGGGGGCCCCGCGGTTCCAAGCTCTACGGCGAAGCGGGCACCCAACGGCCCCGTCTCAGGTTTCCGCGGGTCACAAAAGGATAACGGACATCCTCCCAACGGTGGACCTGGGGGCTCCGCGCGCCGCTTCCGCCCGGCCGCCCCGCCCCGGCCGCCCAGCGCGGCCCACCTGCGCTCGGCACCCCGGGCCCCGCGCCTCGCGGGGAAGGGCGCTCGCGGCGAGATGCGGGCCCGCGGCCATTCTCATCTGCGGCCCGCCCGCCTTTGTTCGCCTGGCCCCGCACACTCACCGCCGCCATCGCCCGCCCGGAGCCAGGCGCCGAGAGCAAACGCCGCCCGACGCGAAAAAGGAGGCACAGGCGTTTCTCGTCAAAGCAGACTTTATTGGGCGCCGGGGCCGCCCCGCGCGCGCCGCCCGCTCCCCCGCGCGCCGTCCTCCAGGCCGCCTGTCTGCCTGCCTGCGCCCGCGCGCGCGGCCGGCCCCGCCCTCCCCAGCAGGCCCCCTCCCCCGCGGCGCCGGGGACCGCGCACCGCTCACCGGCTCCCGAGGCGGCGGCTGCAGCGACGACGCCCCGCTCCCGAGTGCGGCCCGGGCCCGGGGCGGCGGGTCTCGCTGCTGTGGCACCGCGGAGGGCGGGAGCCGCGCGACTCTCAGCGGCGGGCGGTGGCGGCGCGCTGACGTCACGCGCCGCGGCCAGGCGGCGCGCGCGGGGGCCGCCCCGTCGACCCCAATCCGGGAGGAGCCTGGGTGAGTGGGCGGGGCTACGGCGGCGAACGGGCAGATCGATTGGCAGAGGGGGCGGAGCGAGAGGTCCAGTGGGCGAGTGGGAGCGAGGCGGGGCGGGCCGAGGCCAGCGCGGAAGTCTCGCGAGGCCGAGCCCGAGCGGAGTGTGGCGGCGGCGGCGGCGGCGAGATCTGGGCTCGGGGTGAGGAGTTGGTATTTGTGTGGAAGGAGGCGGAGGCGCAGGAGGAAGGGGGAAGCGGAGCGCCGGCCCGGAGGGCGGGAGGAGGCGCGGCCAGAGCGGGCGGCCGAGGCGCGGCGAGGCGGGGCGCCGGGGCGAGCAGCGGCCGAGCGAGCGCGGGGCGCACCGAGGCGAGGAGGCGGGGAAGCCCGCCGCCGCCGCCGCCGCGCCCGCCCCTTCCCCCCGCCGCCCGCCCCCTCTCCCCCCGCCCGCCCGCCGCCTTCCTCCCTCTGCCTTCCTTCCCCACGGCCGGCCGCCTCCTCGCCCGCCCGCCCGCAGCCCCGGAGCCGAGGCCGCCGCGGCCGTGGCGGCGGAGCCCTCAGCCATGGCCTCGGGCGACACCCTCTACATCGCCACGGACGGCTCGGAGATGCCGGCCGAGATCGTGGAGCTGCACGAGATTGAGGTGGAGACCATCCCGGTGGAGACCATCGAGACCACGGTGGTGGGCGAGGAGGAAGAGGACGACGACGACGACGAGGACGGCGGCGGCGGCGACCACGGCGGCGGGGGCGGCCACGGGCACGCGGGCCACCACCACCACCACCACCACCACCACCACCCGCCCATGATCGCGCTGCAGCCGCTCGTCACCGACGACCCGACCCAGGTGCACCACCACCAGGAGGTGATTCTGGTGCAGACGCGCGAGGAGGTGGTGGGCGGCGACGACTCGGACGGGCTGCGCGCCGAGGACGGCTTCGAGGACCAGATCCTCATCCCGGTGCCCGCGCCGGCCGGCGGCGACGACGACTACATCGAGCAGACGCTGGTCACCGTGGCGGCCGCCGGCAAGAGCGGCGGCGGCGGCTCGTCGTCGTCGGGAGGCGGCCGCGTCAAGAAGGGCGGCGGCAAGAAGAGCGGCAAGAAGGGCTACCTCGGCGGCGGGGCCGGGGCGGCGGGCGGCGCGGACGCGGGCAACAAGAAGTGGGAGCAGAAGCAGGTGCAGATCAAGACCCTGGAGGGCGAGTTCTCGGTCACCATGTGGTCCTCAGGTGAGCGCCGGCGCGCGCCGGCCCCCGGGATGTTTTTGTTTTGAAGGGAAGCCATGTTTTATGTGTGTGATGGGCGCCGCCATCTTCTTCGCAGGGCAAGTATGGCGGCCCCAAAAGATGGCGGGCCGCGGCGGGGGCGGCGGGCCGGCGGGCCGGCGGGCCGAAGATGGCGGCGGGAGGCGCGGCGCCGCCCGCTAGGCCGCAATGGCGTAGTTTCCCCGGGCGGGGCGGCCGCGCGGCGCGGGGCGGGGCGGCGCGGCGGGGCGGGGCGCGCTCGGGCCAACGGACGGCCGCCGGCCCGTTGTCCGCCGCCCCCGCCCGGCTGGCTCCCCGCGAGGCCTGGGGGCGGGGGGCGCGGGGCGGGCCTCGGCTGGGGTGCGCGGAGCTCGCGCCCGGCCGGGCCGCCCGCCCGCCGCCGCCGCCTTTCCCTCCGCCTTCCTCTGGGGGGCGTCTCGGCCCCGCCCCGCCGCCCTCCCCTGCCGCTGCCCCGGACCCTCAGCTGCTCCCGAGAGGCGCCTTCCGCTCCCACGCCCGGCGCGCAGGCCGGCCTCTGCCCGCGGCTGCGCTCCCCGTGCTCCCCGCGCTCCCCGCGCTCGCCTCGGTGGGGCGGGACTTGGGCGGCACGTAGGGCTCGCGTGTGCAGGCTCCGCGCCGCGGGCGAGGTCCTCGCTTCCCTCCTTCCCCCCCGCCCCCCCCCCCCGCAGCACGTCAGGGCGAGGGTCCGCGAGGTTTTGTGGATTGCTCTTAACCCTTTGCGTTTGGGGACGTTTCAGTTGGTCAGGTGTTCGGCGCGTTGCAAATGGGTCTGTTATCTACGCAACTGGGGACGTTTGTCACTAAAGTCGAGTCCTTTAAGTCTCTGCTCGATTTTTAGTTGCTAGAAGGCCATCTATCTACTTCCCTCGTGAAGAGAAAGCTTCTGCAGAGTCAGAGAAAATATCTAGGGCAACGGGCTTATTACCTGCGTGTTGAAGTCTTTTTCTTTCTTTTTAAAAAAATGTTTTTATACTTTACTTGATAACGGCGGGAACGCTGGCTTTTTTCCTGTGGGTATCTGTCCCGTTCCTTTTTTTCACACGCTCCCTACTTAAACTGCCAGCGTAGTGAGTACGCTGAGAATGACCCGCCATGGCTAGTTAATCTTCTGCTTGCGAAGGTCCCGCTTGGTACTGAGTTTCCGTTGTGGAATCCTTCCCCCAGGATTACTTTACCGCTGCCGCGTCGTTCTCCGTTCTGGACGGAGCCTCGCAGTGCGAAGACCCTTGAGGATTGTTAACAATTGAGGGGAACAAATGAAGCGGTTGGTGGGAAGGCTGGTCTGGTTGTAGCCCCCGAAAGCCCCGAGACGAGGTACCTAACCTGGGACGGGTCTGTGACTCAAGAGGACCCGGCGAAGGGATCCGGGTTGTTGCCAGAATTCAACGGCAAGTCTTAATAGGCGCTGCTGTTGGGGATTTCAGAGTGTCTGTGGAAGTCTTAGGAGTTTGAGTTTAGTAGGAGGTACCTGTTTAAATGAGACCTGTCTGCTCACTTCCTGGTTATCAAAGTACCTTCTGTAGATTCTGGAAGCTCTAGAATGAGCGCATGTACACGTATTGTGTTGAAACTAAAAACCATGTTTTTCCATTAATATGAGTGCTTGTTGAATTTTGCTGAATTCAGGATACCACTTGAAATCAGATAGTGACGTAAAGATACGCTAACCACATAAAACTAAATTTATTTTTTTCTCACAGTGAGGACACGTTGGTTTCTCAGGGTGTTATGTATTCTGTATTTGATCTTCCCACATTGCTTACCCACTTTTCCATACCCAGAAAACTTGGTAATGGCAGCTTTACTTGATGAAGTGATGCGTATCAAGCCAGCCAGTCGGGGGAAAGTCGGAGGGGCCTGACTAATGGGGGTTAACTTACAATTAAGTCAGCATTGAAAAGTCATTATTTCCCCTGTGCAAGTGGCTGCTTACAGAGCTGCACAGTTTGGGGTTATTTTAATGCCCGTTTCTTTGCCACAGTTAGTTGTCTGCGTTGCAGAGTACTCTGTGCATAAAGCTAATTATACATATTTGATGGCAGTCACATATTTCCTCAGACCTGTTTCGTGGCAGGCTGTCCCCTCGTCCTTGTGGTTTGGAATTAACGCCAAAAGAGACGCTAAATAGTTCGTGATCCACTGCACGTCCCAAATACAAATTCTGAATGTAGCGTAATCTTTGGAACTGAAAGAAGGAGATCATTGATGATAAGTGAAGAAATCAAAGCAGCTTCATTGTTAGGCTGAATTTCTGCATGTTTGTGTGTTGACCGTGGTAGGCAGTATGCTCCGTGCTTTCACCTGCTCAAGCCTCATTTGATCTCAGGCATGAGAGTTTTAGCTACACTGTGGTTTCACAAAAAACTCTTTAGATTGGAAATGAGCTGTGAGGTGACAGTTTTGTCCAAGTCCAAGCTTAGTTACCTGAAGTCTTTATAAAAATAATTGTACACGGGGTATTCTCAGGGCTCTAGTTATTTGCTAGTATCTCTTGGTTAAGAAAAAAAATGTAGTGGGAGCCAGCGTGTTTGTGGGAACCAATTGGAATTTTATAGGTTTCGGTTGCTTGTTTGCCATCTTACTTTAATTTCCCACAGAGTAACTGCAGTCTGTGTGATTGCCATCTTTTTAATGGAATAACAGCGAGGGAATCTAGTGGTTGTATACTAGAGCAGTTTTCAACCTGAAAGGGTCCTTAGAAATCTACTTTTTCGTTTCCTCTTTTTCAACTGATACCGTTCACATGGGCACAATTCAGTGGCTTGTACCATATTCACCAGGTTGTGCGGCCATCACTGCTAGCTAATTCTAGCATATTTCCATCATCCCAGAAAGAGACCCCATACCTATTGCAGTCACTCCCGATTCCGCCCCCCACCCCCAGCCCTGGCAACCACTTATCTACTTTGTGTTTCTCTGGATTTGCTCATTCTGGACATTTCACTTCATTGGAATCAATCTGTGGACTCGTGTGTTTGACTTAGTGCGTTTTCAAGGTTCATCCACACTGTAGAACGTACTTTATTCCTTTTCAAGGCTGGATAGTGTTCCATGGTGTAGATACCAGAGCAAGACCCGCTTAGTTTTGCAGATGAGAAGATGAAGGCTCAGTAAGGCTAAAAGTATGTTTCAATATTTCCTCACGCTTCGGTCATGTCTTGAACATCTTAATCTATTGCTTTAAAGCCCATGTTTACTTTTATTTTTTTCCTGCGCGTATGACTAATGACCATTTCCATGTTGCCAGATTTAGGGCACAGTCTGATAGGTCTCTTTTTCCCTAGATTGTCATCATTGTATGGGAGTGACCTTCTAATTTATAGAGATTACTGTAAACTAAACTACTTAACCGTTGGACCAAAGAGGGAAGCTCATGATTAAAGCTGAGTATTTAAGACATTCAGTGTTGAGAAAAGCCTATGAAGACTTTAAAAATCTCGAGGTTTCGGGGATTCAGAAATTATGACCTTCACTCAAGGCTGTTGGTATTTTAATTATTTTCTGTTAGACCAAATATAGAAGTGCTTTGTACTGGATTGAGTAAAACATCTAAAACTCAAAAAACCATTGATGTTAAAATCAGTAAATTGAAAGAAAGTTGAAAAGTATTTAATTTTCTCTCAGTTCTGTATATTAAGAGAGTTCAGGTTCGTTAAAAGTTACTAGTCCTGACCATTTGCCACACTCTTCTCTGGGTTTTCCACGGCCTCCTCTTTTATCTGCTGTTTATCTTTAACTCGAGGCGCTGTGCGCAGAAATCCGCATGGAGCCAAGCCAGGGAAGCCCTCCAAAGGGGCCTTGTCAACCCCGCCACCTCGGTAGGGCAGGCGCAGTCATAGATCCTCATTCCTGACCTGGCAGTCCTGAAAGCCGGCCTTGCTGGCCCACACTCTCTCTCTCACCTTTCCTTTCTCCCACCATCCACAGCTGACTCCCCCTGGTGGGAAAGGAAAAGTCCGGAGCAGGAAAAGGTCAGTACCTACAACTAGTATTTTAGGCTTTTGAAAGAGAATAAATCAAGTAATAATTTTAAAAACGTATGCCAGACTCCTGCTTGGATATTTACCAGAAGGCTTTTTATTTTTGTTATTGTTGAAGTCTGCTTAGGAAGGTGGGTTTGTTTTAAGGCCAAGAAATTTAGGGCCCGTTATTAGCATAAACAGTTATTAGAATGAACATTTCTTGAGATCTGCATTTCTGTGATACTCCCTGATCTGCTCTTCCCAGGGGACCGTTCTGAACTCTGCTCTCACTCCTTCTTCCCATACAGGTGTACCTAGAAGTGAGAACTTACTATAATTTCTGAACCTGAATATTTACCAGTGGGTTGTTTTCTATTTGAAGCTTGTATTTTAAAATTTGGCTACTGGGGGTGCCTGGGTGGCTCAGTCGGTTAAGGTTAAGCGTTTGACTTCAGCTCAGGTCATGATCTCATGGTTCGTGGGTTCGAGCCCCGCGTTGGGCTCTGTGCTGACAGCTAGCTCAGAGCCTGGAGCCTGTCCTTGGATTCTGTATGTGTCTCCCTCTCTCTCTGACCCTCCCCTGCTCACGCGCTCTCTTTCTCGCAAAAATTAATAAAACACTTAAAAATAATAAAATTTAGCTACTGTTTGCAAGTTGATAGTAATAATTTCATTACAGTTTGCGTTTTTGTCAGGACGATGTGCGTAGGTTTTGGAAGTTCGTTGACGGAACTGTAGAGTTGGTGCTTTTCTAAGTGTGGTGGACTTACTGACACAGGAGAACCGTTTCCCAGACTTGAGTCCCTTGTGTTGGTAGGTCCCATTCTGTTTAACTTGGTGAGTAATTATCAATAGTAGCTAGCCTGGGTTTCTGGGAATCCCATTAGTAACAGCATCAGATTTCCTCTTTGGGGCGCACTGACCAAAGTATCCTGTGTTGGAATCTGAACTCCTGACCTTGGTTTCTTTGTAAAATGACTTAGAGTCGGGGGATCCCTAACAGCATTTTCAGTTCTTTTAGAACAAAGAAATTCTACTCCTTTCCAAACCCCTGCATGACAATCAGGAGATACACTCACTTTCTTAAAGCGGAACTCTTTAACATGATTTGGTGAATGAGGTATTAGGAACTCCGAGTAAAATTCTTTTTTTTTTTTACTTTTTTTTTTTTTTTTAAAGTTCATTCATTTATTTTGAGAGACCAAGCATGCCCCTGAGCAGGGGAGAGGGAGAGAGAGAGAATCCCAAGCAGGCTCTGTACCGTCATCCCAGAGCCCGGTGGTGGGGCTCGAACTCACCAACCATGAGATTATGACCTAAGCTTAGCCAGCTGAGCCACCCAGTTTCCCCACTGAGTTTAAAAAAAAAAAAACTTAGAGGTATTTTTCTTAATGTTTATTTTTTGTTTTTGAGAGAGATCGGGTGCAAGCAAGGGAAGGGCAGAGAGAAGGGGAGACACAGACTCTGAAGCAGGCTCCAGGCTCCGAGCTGTCAGCACAGAGCTCGTCGTGGGGCCCCAGCCCATGAACTGCGAGATCACGACCTGAGCCGCAGTCCGACGCTTAACCGACTGAGCCCCCAGGCGTCCCTGAGTAAAATTCTTAGTAACCATTCCTTCACTTTGGTCTTACACCGTGGTCTCAGATACGATTAAACATGAAGACAATGTAAATGGTTGCGATGGGCACTTTTTTCCCTTGGGTAAATGATTTCCCTTGAGTGTAAGAAGTGTGGAGTTGGGAAGGGGGCTGCCGTAGGCATGTTGGAAGTGGTCCTCTTGCGTGCTGGCCCCTGTCTCTTGTTGCGGTGGTAGGGTTCCCCCCCCCCCAAATTTTTTTTTCAATGTTTGAGAAAGAGAGAGGGAGACTGAGTGCAAGTAGGGGAAGGGGAAGAGAGAGGAGATAGAGAATCCCATGCAGGCTCTCAGGGGTCAGTGCAGAGCTGGACGTGGGGCTCGAACCCACCAATGGTGGGATCATGACCTGAGCCGAAGTCAGATGCTTAACTGACTGAGCCACCCAGGCGCCCCCGGACCCTGTTTCTTCTACGAGAGTCACAAAGTACAGAATTTCTCGTACCTCACAGACTATCCCGCTTTTCGTGGTTCTCAACTCCGTCCTCTCTCCTTTTCCTTTTATGTCTTCTAGCCCATAAGCACCCGGAACCTTGAAGAAGCACCCAGCCTCTTCTCCAAACTGACAGCTGGCTTTTCATTTCTTACTTTGTTGGTAACTCACTTATAGTTTGTGCTAATGCATATGGCTCCTGTGTTAATCCTAACATGGACTATGTAGTTTTCTGGATTTCACCTCTGGGGATCTAGGCACATACCGTCTATCTCCACCTTTCTGTATTTTCTGAGACTAAATCAGAGGGCTTCAGTCCGCCTGCTTAAAAACCCTTCCAGCTCAACCATGTGAGTGTACTTAATGCCACCAAACCGTAGACTTGAAAATGGTTACAACGGGGCCTGGGTGACTCAGTCAGGAGTTTGGGCCCCGCATCGGGCTCTGTGCTGATGCCTCAGATCCTGGAGCCTGCTTCGGATTCTGTGTCTCCCTCTCTCTGCCCCTCCCTGCTCGCGCTCTGTCTCTCTCAAAAAATAAAATAAACATTAAAAATCTTTGTATGGTTACAGTGGTAAATACCATAGTTTGTGTTTACTCACACATGTACACACGCCCTGCAGATGCCTCATCACATTGCGTAAAACCCAAACTCCTTGATCATAAGGCCGCACGTGGTTGGGCCCCTGCTCTCCTTCCTTCCTCCCTCCTCCCTTTATGCTCCAGCCATACCAGCCTTCTTTCCATTCCTTGAACTCGCTCCTTTGCTCTTACCTCTACTTCCAGTGCGGGGACCCCACATGTTCCACATTCTTTATTTCTTTTTTAGTTTTTAATGTTTTTATTTATTTCTGAGAGAGAGCATGAACAGGGGAGGGTCAGAGAGAGCGGGAGAAACAGAGTCTGAAACAGGCTCCAGGCTCTGAGCTAGCAGTCAGCACAGAGCCTGACGCGGGGCTCGAACCCACAAACCATGAGATCATGACCTGAGCCGAAGTTGGACGCCCAACCAGCTGAGGCACCCAGGCGCCCCACATGGCCCACATTCTTGTGCTGCATTGTTTTTCACATCTCAGCTCTGAGGCTGCTCCGCTCCGGCCCTGTCTCTCAGCCCTGCCCTGGTCTCTTTGGAGCTGTTGGAAACTGGCTTGCTTTTTCTCTTTTAACTTGCTTCTCTTTGCTTCCTTTAGAGAGTAAGTTTGGGGCCTGTAAGCAGCCTTGGTATAGCATTAGATATACAGAAGATTCTCAGTAAATAAGTGAGTGAATGAGTGAGTGGATGAAAACGACGGGGGAAAGCAGAACCGTGGCCTAGTGACCAGAGGAGCACGAGCGTCCGTGACTGCACGGGTGGAGCGCACGCGTGAAGGGTGCGGCGAGGGCAGAGGAGGCCTCCCTTTTTAGGAGAGGCATGAACTTCAGTCAGTCCTAGTTTCAAGTCCTAGATCTGCCACTTGACTGTGCTGCTTCTAGTACATGACTTGACATTTCTGAGGCTTATTTCTTTCACCAAAAACATGAGGTTAATACTTTCAAGGTTTTGTTTGCATCGAGGGGTATGCCAGTTGTGGCATGAGGCAGGTACGCAGTAAATGACGGTATCCTGTCTTAAGGTCTCTGTCAGTGGGGAAGAGTGGAGACAGCGTGTGAGTGATCCCTGCCTGTTGCGTGGCACTGGATCTCAAATAGCTCTCCCCCATTTCCCCAGCGAAGGTTTGGGGGAGAGCTGTGGTGAGTCGTCGTTTTCGCCGTAAGTCACCCAGAAGTGTCAGACCAAAGTTGACGACCTGAGATGAGAGGTGTGGAGGAAGATCTAGCCAACCCACATAAATACGCCATGTGCCTCTGTAAAAATAGAAAATCAGGATCACAGAGTGGGAAAGGAAGCAGTAGGGCCAGCCCTCATGAGCTCCCTGTCAGTCAAGGTGAAAAGGGAAACCATGCTACCGATAACTCAGTCTGAGATAGTAAAAGCTTCCAGAGAAATCCAGTCTTTCTTAGGACTGAATTCTAAAACGCATGTATATGAAGAGGCCCACTGAGTGGTGATGTGCAGCTCCCAGACCAGGGTGGTGTCCAGAATTTCCCGTGGGCTCTTAGGACAGGCGAGTACTTAAACTGTAAGCCGATTGAAGGCGATTCAGGGTGTTCCGTCTCCTTTACGTGTTTACCCCTGTTCAACAGAAGTTCTCACCCTTCTTTAAAAAATCACCAAGCGTAGGATCTCGGGTGCTCCCCCTTACACCTGGGGGGGTTGGGGAGGTGGGGCTCCCCCCTTGCTGTGCTCCACATACAGTGGCTGCCGTTTAAGGCGTTCTCTGGTTTCAGCTCTAGGTGGTCTATTTTGAGCAAGTAAGCAGGGCTCAGTGACAGGGATGAAAGGCCTCTTGCAGGAAAGGGGCTTGAGCTTTGGGGGGCAGGTTGGGTGTAGACGGGGGTGAGAGATGGGCACAGGGGGAAGTTGTAGCTACCACGTAGCTTTTCTTCTTTGAATCATGTCGTGACAGGGCCGGTTTGGTTGGAGTGGGGAGGCAGGTGAGTCTCCACGTGTTTGTTTCTTTGGTTTTTTTAATCTAAGAAAGGGCATGTGCTTGAGCAGGGAAGAGGGGCAGAGAGAATTTTTTCTTTCTTTTAAAAAAATTTTTAATGTTTATTCAGTTTTGAGAGACAGTGTGAGCAGGGGATGGGGAGAGAGAGGGAGACACAGAATCGGAAGCAGGTTCCAGGCTCCAAGCTGTCAGTGCAGAGGCCCATGTGGGGCTCGAACTGACAAACCATGAGATCATGACCTGGGCTGAAGTTGTCTGCTTAACTGAGCCACCCATGTGCCCTGAGAGAGAAGGGGAGAGAGGGAGGGAGAGAGTGAGAATGAGAATCTTAAGCAGGCTCCACACTCATCCTGGAGCCTGACTCAGGGCTTGATCCCATGACCCTGTGATTATGATCTGAGTGGAAATCAAGAGTCAGACACTCAGCCGACTGAGCCACTCATCCAAATGCTGGAGGCTCAGCTTTTTAAACCTTTTCTCTAGATCTAGGACCTGTAAAGTGCTTCCACCCTTTTCTATTTGTTTAGTTCCTTGATGCTGTCCTTTTTTAATTTTTAATGCATTTGAGTCTTTATTCAAAGTTTATTTTTTTTAAGTGCCATCTGCCCCCACTGTGGGGCTCGAACTCCCCGCCCCAAGATCAAGAGTCACGGTCTCCACTGACTGAGCCAGCCAGGGCCCCAGTCCTACTGCTTTGACTGTAAATTATTTTGAGTATCTTTGCTTTGCCTCTCAAACTAGGATGGGAGTGATGAGTGCTTTGCTGATGTAGGGAGACTGAGCAGTTGGGAGGTGGGTTTAGGACGGGGTGGACTTACACTTATTTATGTAAGTCCCTCCTTCTCTGGGGGAGTGCATTCCAAGACCCCCAGCGGAGGCCAGAAACTACACATGCTTAAAACTTAACTACTGATGCTGATGAACTGTAAGGATAGAACAGTTATAACCATTGGCCGTAATAAAAGTCACAGGAATAGGGTTTCTCTCTCTCAGTGTCTCGGGGAGGGGGGGCGGCGCCTGGGTGGCTCCGTGAGTTGAGCGTCCGATTCTTGATTTCTGCTCAGGTCAAGATCCCAGGATTGTGGGATTGAGCCCCTCGTAGGGCTCTGCACTGTCAGTCTGGATCCTGCTTGAGATTCCCTCCCTCGCCCTCTGCCCCTTTGCCCCCTCTGAAGTTTAAAAACAATAACATCTGGTGGTCCTGAACTTGCTCTTCTCAGGACGGTGTGAGATGTTGACAGGCAGGGGTGAGGGGCAGGGGAGGGGAAGGACCACGGGCATGAGCTGCGGTGCAGGGCTGCCACCGGCCCTTTCACCAAACCTCGGGAAGAGGACCACTTGCTTCCAGGCCATTTGGACAGAGTGTGCGCCCCGCTTACAGGTGGACTTAGCTAGCTTTTGTTTTTCCTTCTCTTCCATCTTAAGCCAGTTTACTTCAGTCTCGCGGTTGTAGGTCATTTGCGGGTGCTGGACTCACCCGATCCCAGTTTCGACTGGAAGTTCTCATGTCTTTCCTACCACACTGCTCCCCACCCCCTGTTTTGAATCGGTGACCTGTATTCTTTTTCCAATTAGGAATTCTGAACTTTTGCTTCTTGTCCAGTTGTGTTCTGGTTCTCAGGATCCTAAATTTAAGTCAAACGAGTTATTGTAGAGGCTCATGGCCATGAGGTGTCGCATGCCTCCCTGAAACCCGGCAAGAGAGAAGTCCCTAAGTCCTGCCTTCAGGGAGCACTCCGGAAAGGCCTCTGCACGTGCAGCAATTTTTCAGAGGAGATTGAAGATATTTTGCTTCCTGAGCCTGCTTGGCCTCGGTGTGTATTTGATATTACCCGTCGGCAGCCAGGAGGCATCCGTAACATATTTGACATTCAGAGCAGATCAGTTAATACCTACCCCCTCTACAGGGCAAACCTGTTTCAGTGGTCATTGTGAAATGAAAGGATTAAAATAATGGCCAGTACAGAGAGTGAATTTTTCCTTTATTTGAATACATAACAGTAAAACATTTTTTAATAACAGAACTGTACAAAAAGAAAATACGTTTCACTAATAGATTTTTTGAACTAAGGGGCAAATGTGTATGTACACTCAGTCTGTAAACGTAATAAAATAGTAGTTCTTTTTAGGGCATCATAAATTTATATTTGGCAAAAACTCCCAAAAGTTTTCTTTTGCAAAAATCAGATTAAATGACCAAAAAATAGCAGACATTGACATTCTTCGATTTGTTGCATTAGTGTGTGTCCAGTTCTTGGTGAAAATGAGGCAAACATTGGCTTTGGTTTCTCTGACCATAAAATTGAGTGTCTCTTGTCATTTCTGTAGCAGCTTTTTTTTAAAAATACGACTTTTTTTCCATATAGAGTTTATTTCCTGACATTTTGTTGTTGAATCCTTAATGGCCCTTTTGAGGATTTCTGCGTGCTGCTGGTCTTTGAGGAGTTCGGCAAGTTAACTTTCGAGTAACGTGCTCTTTATGAAGGAATAAGTAGCAAACGTAATAGCGTGAAGTTTATATGTTATGAAAACGTACTGCAATTATTTGGGAAGAGCCAGCAAAAGGTCTTGTAAGGCAAGAATATTGTGTCGCTGACATTGTTCAGAACGGCGGGTGTCTAGTGATCATCAAGAGCAGGTTGTCTTTGATCAGTGTGATTGTGGTTCTACCGTTATGTGCAGACCATGTGGTTATTGTCTATACTTGGGACGGACTGCCTTGACTGTGTCACTTTCATTTGGTAAGTGACTGAGCACAATTCCCATGAGACAAAGCTAGCTTTCTCCCTGCATCTGGGCAGAATTCCTTAAGTCTCCTTTGTAGAAAAGTCTTGCTCATTCGCTCAGTGTTGAGATCACTCAGGTGTTCCTTCTGAGCCATCTCCTCTCTACGTTTTCTTCAGTAGATAATATTTTAGATTTCTCTGGCTTTAAACGCAGTCCAGATGCCAGTCAGGTCCATGTAGTTCTCTTAACCTTGATTTCTTTTATCTTCACATTTGCATATCCAGGTATCCCCTTGAGATACGAGGTATCTCACAGATGCCTCTCATTACAGTGGAATTCCGGGTCCTCTGTACCGGTCTTTCCCCCCATTGTTTTCTAGCTTAGCTGATGTCAGAAATGCAAGCAAGAGACTTAGACGGCCTACTTAACATCTTTAGCATCAGATTCATGACCCAGACATGTCTAGTCCTCCTCCGAAATAAAACTTGAATGGGTGGCTCATTCAGTTAAGCGTCTGGCTTCAGCTCAGGTCATGATCTCACTTGTATGGGGGTTCGAGCCCCGGATCAGGTCCTGCGCTGACAGTTCAGAACCTGAAGCCTTCTTCAGATTCTTTGTTTCCTTCTCTCTCTGCCCCTCCCCTGTTTGTGCATGTGTGCTCGCTCGCTCACTCTCTCTCTCTCAAAAATAAACATTAAAAAAAAAATACCTGCTGACAAATGTCCCTTTTGGTCGTAAATGTCATTATTTGGTAATCTCATAGTCAGAAATTGTTCTGTTTCATATAAGAAAATCTCCATTATAGTTTAGTCCTATTTACTCTAAGTAAAAAACCTGTCATAGACATAAAAGGTCAGTAAACTTTCTCTGTAAAGGGCTAGATAGTAACATTTTAGGGTTTATAGGTCCTTATGCAACTAATCAACTCCACAGTGTCACTGTAGCAGGAAAGTAGCTGTAGATACCATGGAAACAAGCATGGCTGTGTCTCAATAAAATGATATTTATAAAAGTGGACAGCATATGTGCACACCATTGTTCATCGCAGCGTTATCCACAGCAGCCAAAAGGTGGAAACAGCCCATGTGTCAGTCAGTAGATGGATGGATAAACAAAATGTGAGACCACATGGGAATATTAGTTGGCCATGAAAAAGCAATGCTACAACATGGATGGACCTTAAACATTGTGCTTGATGAAATAACCTGATGTGGAGGGATGAATACTATTTGATTCCATTTATAGAAGGGATCTGGAGGGGCACCTGGCCTTGGTTGGTTGAGTGTCCAACTCAGGTCATGATTTCGGCTCAGGTCATGATCCCAGGGTTGTGGTCAAGCCCTGCATCCCGCTCTGCACTGAATGTGGAGCCTGCTTAGGATTCTCTCTCCCTCTCCCTCTCCCTCTCCCCCTCCCCCTCCCTCTCCCCCTTCCTCTCTATCCTCTCTCTTCCTCTCTCTCCCCCTCTCCCTCCCTCTCCCCCTCTTCTTCCTCTCCTCGCTCACTCTTGCTCTCTCTCACGCTCTCTAATATAAAATAAAAATTAAACTTAAAAAAAAAAAGGTATCTGGAATAGGCAAGTTTGTAGAAACAGGAAGTAGACTGGAGGTTACCAGAGGAGGGGCAGTTACTGTTAACGGGCACCGGGTTTCTGTTGGATGTGACAAAATTTCAGGTAGAGAGTAGTGATATATAATGAATATATTTATATGTACACGTATAAACGTGTGTATATATATTGAGTGTGAATATGCCTAATGCCCTGCACATGTACAGTGGTTAAAATCATTACAGCAGTTAAAATGGTTACATTTACGAATGGCTAGAATGATCAACATTACATTAACGTCTATTTAATGAAAAGTGTTTTTTGTTTTTTGTTTTTTTAAATGAAAAGGAGGGGGCGCCTGGGTGGCTTAGTCGGTTAAGCGTCCGACTTTCGCTTGGGTCATGATCTCGCGGTTCGTGGGTTCAAGCCCCGCGTCGGGCTCTGTGCTGACTGCCAGCTCGGAGCCTGGAGCCTGTTTCAGTCTGTGACTCCCTCTCTCTCTGACCCTCCCCTGCTCACGCTGTCTCTCTCTCTCTCCTAGAAATACATAAAAATATTTAAAAAAAAAATGAAAAGGAGACCATGAAAATGGGGGGCGGTGCTGGCAGGCTGGGTTTGGCTCACTGGCTGTGCTCGGGGGCTGTAAAACTTGTCAGCCTCTATTTACACTCCTTTCATGCGTGTTTTGGATTGCAGTTCTTAGCGATGTCAGTGACTATTCTCTGGGCGCTTTGATGTTCTTGAATGTTCGAGCTGAGAACCGACTCTGGAGGAAGCATTTCCTCATTTGACTTGTTTGTGTCCCCCCACAATTCAGAAGTTAAAGTCCCCAGTATGATCTTATTTGGAGGTGAGGCCTTTGGGCAGTAATTAGGTCACAAGGTGGAGCTCTCACGATGGGATTGGTGCCATTAAAAGAAGGGCCGCGAGAGAGATGATGGCCCAGCTCTGCCTGTGAGGACACGGCAGGAAGGCTATTCACCAGCCAGCAGGAGCGGCTTCCCCAGGAACTGAATTGGCCAGATACCTTGATCTCCAGAACTGTGAGAAGTAAACTTGGGGAAGCCCCCCGGTCTGTGCGGGCTGTGCTGTAGCAGCCGGAACTGAGGGGGCTTTTCCCACCAGAAAAGAAGTTCTGTGAGGGCAGAGGCTTTGTTTTGTTTCCGGTGCCTCAGACGGTGTCAGGTGCATCAGAGGCCTTGGCTGACATGTGTTGAACTGTGCAAGGAATGATTTAGGCCGGGACCCCGTCACCCAGGAGCCGAGCAGTGCCAGCCACCTCTCTGCCCTAGCCTCTCCCGATCAGGAGCTCCCTGAGCAGCTGTGACCGTCAGCCTTGCTGGCGTCCTTGCAACAGAAGCACAGGACATCCGTAAGGAAAAGTAGCTCCTCCACCCATCAGAGCGTTCCTGCAGCCCTCGGAAGTTGAAGGAGTAGAGGTTGGGCCTCGTTGGAAGATTGGACGGCGAAGGAGTGATGAAAGTGCTGGGAACAGAAGTTAAAGAATCCGGTTATGGTGCAGCGTCTTAGCGTCCTAGCTTCGGATTGTTAGGCGCGTCGCCTGTTCTTCCTGAAGGCATCCAGCTGTTTTTTCCCCGAGCTTCGTCTGTAAAGCGGTAACCTGGGAGAGGCTGTTGAGATAATTCTCGGTCCAGACAGGAGGCCGCTGGGCCTCATGGCGCAGGACTCAGGTCTGAGATTTAGGCCGCCTGGGTTCACCCCTGCCGCGGACCGGACCAGTTAGCCCCGAGCAGGCTGCTCAGTGGCTCTGGCCTCGGCTTTGCCTCCCATAACGCGAACCAGTGACTTTGTCCACCTCGAGGGCGATACGTGTGGTAATTAAAACAGTGCCTACAGGTCACCATTCGACGACGTGTCAGCTGCTGTCATTACTTTCTGATTCCTTGCAGTGATGACTAACATTTTCTAAGATGAAGGGTGGGGGGAGAAGAGAGACACTTAAAGTTTAAGAGTGACCTATTCTGTGCTTTTCATCATCGCCAGGAGTGACTGAACCTGATAATGACCAAAGGAATTAAGCGAAGCTACCTTCTGTCTTCATCTTGCCCAAGTCCCTGGTGTCCGAGAGCCGGCTGTTAGGCAGCTGGGCATAGTTGCTTGGTAGCACCAGCAGCCGTAGGGTTGGGTTGGGTTGGGTTTTTGCCCTGGTGGGAAGGTAAGCATTGGACGAGCCGATTTTCGCTTTGCAGAGTCCTGTGGTTATAGCTCTTTGTGGAGCATTTTGATGCAGAAGCAGAAACCTTCAGTTAGCAGTGAAAATTTAGGGGCGCCGGGGGGCCTCAGTCAGTTAAGCGTCGGACTCTTGATTTCAGCTCAGGTCATGATCTCACAGTTCATGGATTGGTTCAGGCCCCGTGTCAGGCTCTTCGTTGACAGCTCAGAGCCCGAGGGCATGATTTAGAGTGTGTTGGTGTTGTTACCCAGAAGTACTGTCAGGAGGAGTGCAGGGACGAGGGAAGAATCTGCAGCTAGAGCGAGAGAATCAACCAGCCCTTACAGAGTATCTCCTGCCAGGCGCTTGTGAGCTAACCTGTGAGGAGCACAGCTCAGTGAGAGCGTGGGCTGCTCGTGCAGGGGAGAAGTAGGAGGTCAGACAGGATGTATAACCTGAGGCCAGGCAGCAAGGGAGCCAGGATGCCGAGACGAAGTAATTTATACCTCTGGGGGTGCCTGGGGGGCTCAGTCGGTCAAGCGTGCGAATTCGGCTCAGGGCAGGACCTTGCAGTTTTTGAGTTTAAGCTTCATGTCGGGCTCTGTGCTAAGCTTAGCTCAGAGCCTGGAGCCTGCTTTAGATTCTGTGTATGTGTGTGTGTGTCTCTTCCCCTCCCCTACTCATGCTCTGTGTGTCCCTCTGAAAATAAGCAAACATTAAAAAAAAACAAAAACATGCCTCCGAAGGGTTCACACCACAGGTGAACATATATCAGCTGTATTTGCTCATCAGTTGACCTTTACGGCACACAGCACATCATTATGGCAGAGAACAGAATTGGAAGGAAGAATTAAGAAATTATGGTCATTGAGGTTTGAGATGAGGGTAAGATCTACCTTGATGGCCGTGGGACAAGGGAAGATGACCTTTCAAAAGTCGGTAGGATTTGTTATCTGGGATGTGGGGGATTAATGACGGGGGTCATTTCCGTTTTTGTGACCTGTTGCATTTGTGATGGGAAGACCTATGGGTAGAGATACACATTCTTGGAACACGTGTTTGTTGAGAGCCAATTCTGTGCAGACTGAACAGGGCCCTGGAGATCAGAACTGACAGGCACCCCCGTCCTCGTGGTGCTTACGGTCTAGCCGGAGAGGCCGACAGAAAGCAGGGCGCTCTCATTTTGAATTTGCATGAGGCACACGGGCCACGGGGTTGGGGTGAAGGGCTGGGAGTCCTTGGAGGGACGGAAAGGCCAGCATGGCCGGAGCAGGGTGTGGGGAGAGCAGCAAGAGCTGGCGGGGCTGGGGCGGGAGGCCAGCCGCGGGGCCGCCTCATGGGTGGTACATGGGGTGGACAGAGAGCAGACGGCTGAGGAGTGGGGGGGTGGGGGGAGAAGCCAGTTCAAGAAGTGGGAGCAGCCACAGTGAATGCCGAGTCAGGAGTAGAGAATATTCCCGACAGGCTAAGCCGGCCACACTAGCACAAAGGTTTGGCACTGCAGATTCTGGTGACCTTCAGACATAAACGGGATTTCAAGAGATGGAGGGGGACGAACTGGGTGGCTAAGAAACGGGGCTGGCGGCTACACATCACCCACACGTTTCGGAAGCTGCTCACAAAAGCCCTTTTCATAGTTTTTTAAATGTGTTTGCCCACATGCACATTTTTATTCCACTAAAAATAATCTTCTGGCGTGTTTCAGATGAAAAAAAAGATATTGACCATGAGACAGTGGTTGAGGAGCAGATCATTGGAGAGAACTCCCCTCCCGATTACTCAGAGTACATGACAGGAAAGAAGCTTCCTCCTGGAGGGATACCCGGCATTGACCTCTCAGACCCCAAACAGCTGGCGGAATTTGCTAGGTAAGTCGGAAGAACTTGCCTTTCTTTTTAATCGCAGAGTGCTTGAGTGTCGGCTGCTACGTTTTTGGTGCCTAAGTAAATTACAATGGCGGTTTGTATTCTTGCTCTAAGGAAACTCCTGAAAACAAAGGCAGTTAGTTTTATTTTTAGTAGGAACCATGCTATGAGTGTGAGTGGCACCATTTTAGAACTTGCAGACAGTGAGATGAAGCAAATACTTTCTAATTTCATAATTGATCCTGCCTGTGAATAAATTGCACATAATTTGCTCTGAAACGGCTAGCTTTACACTACCCCCCGGCCTCCTGGTGTGCACTGTACATTTAAGGGTGTGGTGCCGGACCCCGGGGCCAATTGTAGATGTGCGCGGCCAGCCGCTGGGAAGGAATTGTCCCTTCGTATTGCAGCATGTCCTCAGTTATGCTCCCAGTGTTTTGTCCATTAAAGCTGGCACGGCAGGACCAGGTCAAGCACTTACGGCCGGGACCCCCGGGACCGCCCAAGGTGAGCAGGGAGGAAGGTCTGAACCCGCTGCAGGTTTGTGTTGCCTGAGGCGGCCCGGGTTCCTGCAGAAGTCTCTGCTCCTCTTCACGTTGTTTATTTTCCAGTACCGCTTGGCAGTCGTTACAAGGATGTGAGAACACTCAGAGACCAAATTGTAAATAAAATGAAAAGAACTCCTGAACTCTGGAGCAGAAGGACTTCTTTTCCCAGCCTGAGGGTGAATGAGGCTGGGGTAGCCAGGGAACGTAGGCAGGGGCAGGGGCGTCTCTGTGACCCCACACCATGTAGGAACAGCGTGGGGCCCTCTCTTTTTCTTTCTCCGGAGAGCAGAGTGCAGTAGGTAAGAGCTTGGAGGCCCTGGAATGTCCTAGCTTCTCCCAGCCCTGCTGAAAACAAGGTGGGTAACCTCCCGCCGTGTGGAGCCTTGGTTTCCCCATGTGTCAGATGGGGTGAGAGACAGATATGTGTGCCCTTTGGTCCTGTCCTGTGAGGCCGCAGTCGTGGGGAATCCTGCACATTAGCTTATTTCTGACTGATGGCCGCTTACCCAGGAAAGTTCAGGCCTCTGTCCTTTTGTTGATGACACCGTGTCCCGGCTCTTGTTGCCATTCCTATTTTAAATGCCGCTGTGTTACTCAAATATTAACTCTGTACACATCGCCCCCCCCCCCCCCCCCCCCCCCCCCATGCAGATAAAAATGGAGTCTGTAGATCCATAGCCAACAGTGAGATTAGAGTTTTTGGACAGATTTCAGTCACGTTTCCTGCCAGTGTTTAGTATTGTCACGTGTTTTCAAAGTTAGTCACGTCTCGTTCCTGTACTTGGACTTCAGTGAGGATAGGGGCTGCGCTCGCAGGGGAGAGCTACGGAACACACACGTCAGGGAAGGCCTCGTAGAAGGGGTGGCATCTCATCTGAGCCTTGAAGACGCTGAGATTTGATGGGTGGGCGCAGTCTTCTTGGCGGGCCTGATGCTGGCGGGGCGCGTGCACGGTGGGGAGGTGCATAGGCAGCCCTCCTCCACGATGCGCTCAGAAAACAAATGGGTCGGCTGGGAATTTGGATACACGCAGGGGGACATTGGAGTTTAAGAGATCGGTGAGCTCTGTGACTCCTGGGCCAGCGTATGTGGATGTTTTCAGCGTGCAGCAGGCGGCTGCCAGAGCATGAGGCCAGTAGGGCAGGGGCTCTGTGGCCACGGGGGGACTCGGAGAATGCTACCTTCGCTGTCTCCGGGCTGGCTTGGTGCGGGTGCAGCCGGCAAGCGGGAGAGGTCCCGGAGGCCGCACCAGGACTGTGGCGGCCAGACTGAAGGAATCAACATGTTCCGCACGGCAGGGGACGCTGGGAAAGACCAAGAGCCAGACCAGCTGTGTGGCTCGGTGAGGGAGGAATCAAAGCAGATGCTCCAGCTTCGCACCTTAGGCTGCAGGAGGCTGGGAGAGGGTGCCGGGTGAGGGGCACCCTCAGGGTGGACAGTGTTTGGTTTTAGCTGCGGACGAATCCTCCCTGTGGGACTCGAGGGGGGTTCAGGAAGTAAGATAGGGCTAGACTGCTGTGACACAGGTGGTGAGGAAGGTGCCTCGGACAGACCTGTGCTCAGAGGGCAAGGAAACCAGCGACAGACGGCAGAGAGAGGGCCCATCCGCACAGATGGGGCGGCTTGGGAGAGTAAGGACAGCGTCACAGAAGCCTGTGGGGTGGTCAGAAGGTCCAGGAGAGGGACGAATGACTGTTCTCTAAGTTCTGTCTGCATCAAGAAGTATTTCAGCTGAGGGCGGAGGCAGGGTTTTACAGAGAGAAGGAACCTGGTATGGGGAGCGGAAGTAATTGGGTGCTGGTGACCCTGGGCCTTGCTCCCCCTCGCTGACCAATTGGGGCAGCTGGTCTGAAAGCTCGTCCCCAGTTTTAGGAACAGAAAATACAGTGTTTCAGCCCTGTGGTCAGGAGGTGCGTGTCCCTGTTGTAGAATAGATAGAAGTTTCTGCTTGTTTCCCACGCGGCTTTGCCTCTACATCAGGGCTGTCCTCAACCCCATGAGGCCTGAATGGATGAGACCTTTCTTCACCAGCAATAGAGAGTTTAAAGACAGCAGAGCCACGTTTTACGATGTGTGAGGAGAAGTTCGTATAACCCTGGATTCCTTGGTCCTGGCGGGACAGTGGCTGCTGTAGGGGCGGGGGGACTGGTTTGCTGTCACATGCACCCTTTCTGGAGGGGGGGGTTGTCAGTTGCAGCACATCCAGAGGAAGCCTCCTGAAGAATCTGGGGCACAGACCCGCAAGCAGGCAGCTGGTGGCGGGCTGGAGACACGTGCAATTCAGGATAGGAAGTCGGTGAGTTGTGAGAGTTTCTTGAATAAAGTGGAGTGCGTTCTGCAGTGGGGACGGAGAATAGGCGGCAAGGGAAGGGAAGCCGGAGGGGTTGGTGGGATGGGAGAGAGTTTTCTAAACAAGAGAGGATGGTCAGAGCCCCCCTGGAGACCGAGGCAGTGCTGAGAAGGCCATGGCCTAAAAATGGGCGTGATTTGAGTTCAGAGAACGTGTTCGGCCCCATGCCGCATGTCTCTCGGTGTCCTCAGGCCCCCGTGTCGGGCTCTTGGAGCAAGAAACGCAGTCCTTGGGCACAGGGACACTCTGCAGGAGGCAGCGTATGTATGTGCGTTGGATAGAATGAAAGCTCGCTCTTCCTGGCAGCGTATACTGAGTGGGGGTGTACGGCTGGGTGCGTGCACGGCCCTGTGGTCCACGGTGTCACGGAACAGGTCAGGTCCAGCCACACCCGGTCTCTAATGGGGTGGGGGGTGGTGGTGAGAGGCACTGGGGCCTGGAGTGCCCTGATTTGTCAGGTCTTTGCATTTTGAGAATGGGCGTGACCAACCGCTGAATCGGGTTCTCCAGGGCCCCTGGCACTGGGGACGGGGACTCTGAGAGCCAGAGACGAAAAGGAATGAAGTTTCCAACTGTCAGCCGCCAGACTCCGGTGTTTTCACTTGTAAAGACCCACAGAACCTGCTCTGCGGGCCCCCTCTTCATCCCCCTCCACTCCGTGACTCCACTCGAGTCTGGTGTGTTCGCTGCTCTTCCCTCTCCTCCGTGTGCCGGGGTGTCAGGCTTCTGCCCTGGACCTGAAAGCTGAGCGAGGAAGGTGCAGCCTCCCTGCCACACTGAGCCTCGCAAACCGGTCAGTGGTAGTTGAGTTACACGCGTGGGAGCCAGTGTCAGGAATCAGGCTTTAATTTGAAGGTGCGGGTACTGGGGAGGTGACTTCGTGGGACCAGGCGAGTTCCACTTCCTGGTGAAATCAGACAAGCTTTTGCCTTTTGCACCAACTAAAGTTAGCCCTTGGGAAGCCCGTGGTCTAGAAAGAGCAGAGTTAAGAGTGGTTAGGTCAGTCCCGGATTGGTCATTTTTGTGGGTGTCCACCGCGCACCCCGAGGCTCCTTCATGGGGTCACGTGAAGATGAGATGTGCTGGTGGGGCTGCGGGTACGGGAGGGAGGTGGGCTGCAGCTGCAGGCGGGGCTGTGCTCTGCGGGGGTGGGGGCTTCTGAGGCACAGTCACCATCATGGTCGCAGTTCCAGTCCAGAGGCAGCAGAGCTTGCTGGGCAACAGACAGATTCTTTATTTTCATCAAGAATTGCTGCTTCACAAATACTTCATCGTGGCTTCTGGGCATCAAGGGTCAGCCTCGAACTTTGGTTTCACCCGGCCGAAAATCGTCCGGGAAAGTCCTGCCGGTTTGGGCCCCGGAGTCCAGGCTCTGCCGTGTTGTTCCTCCGACATGTGCAGAGTGAGCTGCTGCAAGGCCGGTGGCCAGACCACAGGGAACGGGGGCTCTGTCTCTGTAACTGGACCGGAAGCTTCTCCTGTTGGGTCCTGGCTTCTCCTTGTAATTTGTGATAGATTGACATTTGTGCCATCTCGGCAGTCTCTCAGCTGTTTAGTTGAAACCAGGCGCTCAGAGCACCAGAACCTTCCGGGTTGTTGAGGCTGACTGGCTTTTTTGTTGTTGTTGTTAAGGCATGAGCTCATTGTTAGCTGGGCCCACTTAACACACAGCCGGGGTGACAATAGCTGCCGCCCCCCAGGAGCTGCACACGCTTCGGCTCTTCCAGTCGTGGCAGCTCAAATGCAGGTAGCATTCTGCCTTCTTACAGAGTGAGAAACTGAGCCTGAGAGGTTCAGTGATTTGCTCAAGGTCGCGCGGCCTGCAGGGGTCCGTGCCAAGTCCGCCACTGTGCCTGGGCCACCGTCGGTGGTGTCCTTCACCAAGGATCGATCCATCAGAGAAAAACCCCAGTCCTGGTTACCCCGGGCAAGCTGCGGAGATGCCAGCAGGGCAGCATAGGACTTCAGATACTTTATTTTGTAGATTATATATCAGTTGGTGCCATGAAGATTTTAATTTTAGCCTTTATTCTCACACACACACACACAGACACACACACACACACACACACACACACACACTTTTCAATCTAGATTTTGGAAAATGACCTTTTCAATATTTGCCTTCAAATAAAATATGAAAGGTACCAGCATTTACTGCCTCATTCGCCACTCTGTGGTCAAGGAGGAGGATTTGCGAAGGAGCTTGAGAGTGGCTGCGGCTAAACCTTCCATTTCCACCCTTCTCGAGTCCAAGGGTGTTTGTCCAAATACATGTTAGACTTGCATTCTAAGATCAGTGATACTGCTAAAGCTGGCACACATTTTGCAAATGACATTTTAAGAAAAATACCACTTAATAATGACATTTAAGAAATCAAGAGTTTGGTCAATGGTACGGGGGACTATGGTCTTTAATTTTGTATATATTTGAACATTTCCTTGATAAACAAACCTTTGTTGAAAATCAAGTTCCTTGGAGCAAATTTAAGAAACCGTATGGAAGGTAGAGTGGGCACCCCTGTCCTTATGATGCAGGCACTGCACTGACATTGACCCCACGTGGGAATCCCGCATGGGTGGGACAGGAAGTGGTTGTCTGCGACTTACCTGTCAAAGTCACTTTATTTATATGACGTGCGTACAGTGAAATTCACCCTCTCTTAGGTGAGCGCCACCTAGGAGGAATTGGACAGGCGCTGTCACGCAGCCGTTTCTGCAGTCGAGACAGAGCATTCCAGAACAGTCATCAAGGAGTAAACATTATTTGTTGGGAAGATGGAAGCTTGGTTCTTAATACACCGTTTTTGATTATTAATACCTGACTGGAGTAGAACCCTTTTAGGAGATTCTCTACTGTTTTCCAAGCTCGGATGCTACCTCCAGGGGGCGCAGTGGCACCAGCTTTCTGTCCGTGGCTGTGCGAGCTCATCCTCGAGCTCCAGGATTTAATCGTGTTTAAGATAACAGGATAGTTCTGAGCCCCGAAGGCACACAGGCACTTAGAAACCGTCTGCTCACTGATGGGGTGATCTTCCAAGTACATGTAGCAAGAACGCGTGTCTGCAGGGTTGGAATGGGGGCGGGGAGCCAGGTGGAAACCTTCTCCTAGGATTGAAGGTAGGAAGTGTATGCGGTCTTGAACAGACTCCTTAGAACTAAATTCCACATCGCTTTTCAGCCTTGTGGCTGAGATCAGGTAAAGTGTAGCAATAAGTCACAGCCACCAGTTAAATTTTCACCAGTGCTCGCCCAGGGATGGAGAGTTTTAAGTAGATGACTTCCTGAGTTCAGGTTTTACCAGATAAAAGCTTCAGGTCATCCTTTTCCCAGACCAGGGGTGGAGAAGGGTATTGTTAGGGCCTTGGCTGAAGTAAAGACGACCCCAGAGATCGTTTGTACTGACAGAGTGCTGGTAAGTTAGCTCTAACTGGGGAGGCCTCACTGACTTGGTTACGTGTGTGGCCTCCCATAGGAGCGTGAGGTGGCAGACGCAGGGACAGGAGAGAACATCTGTTTCCGAGATGTAAATCTGTTTTTCTAGTTTTTCTAGGAACTCTTAATCTCTCACCCCTCTACCACACACAGCTCTGTAGGGAGTATTTGGAGAGAAAGTTTTGACAAAAGACCAAAGGTTGGTTCAGTGGAAATAGCAGGTAGGTAAGCTATGAAGTCAGCAAGCTCTCTGGGTAGCGACCCCGCACGGGGCTCTCCCCGCTGCCCACGTACATGATCGGGTCTCTTGTTCTACCCCGTCGCGGAGCAGGGCCAGAGAGCTCTGTCACTTCAAAAAAAAAAAAAAAATGCACTTATACTTTGAAAAATGGTAATCTCCCTCCCACCGCCACTGAAAGTAGTAGTATGATAGAATTAAACAGTGTGAAAGGGTGTGGGGTGTTCCCGCCTGGCTACCAGTCCCGAGGGGCTCCCCAGCCCCAGTACCAAGAGTTTGTTACTGCATCTCTTTCCAGAGATCATGTAAGTAACTCTCTGTTTACAAGAACTCTCCTGTGCCCTTTTACAAAAGTTGTCCGTCTTAAAATGACGCCTTTCGGTATGAAATGAACCGTCCCTCCCTTTTTTTAAGCGGTGTCCTGGGGGGGGGGGCTCCCACACCTGTTCCTCCCTTTGTACAGGTGCCCTCGCCGTCACAGCCCTGCTCCTGGCCACGCTTTGCTCCCACCAGGAGCAGAGTGGTTTGGGCTGCTGGTCTCTTGTGTTCTGTAAAGAGCTTGAAGGAAAGAGCAGATGCAGGAAGCTCCCCCTTGGCCAGCAGCTCACTCCCCACGAGGCCCTGGCAGCAGCCCCACCCCCAGGAGCCCCGCCTCCGCGTCTGTGATTGGGTGCCCGGTGCGGGTGCGGCGCTGGCAGCCCCGCCCTCCCGGGTGCCCCGTGAGGCCCTAGTGGATTGTATCTGTAAGGAAAGCATTTCAGGGGCTACTTGATTGATGCCCGATGAGTCTACCTGCTCCTACAAATCTCTCTCTCTCTCTCTCTCTCTTTTTTTTTTTCTTTTTGGTAAGAATGAAGCCAAGAAAAATTAAGGAAGACGATGCTCCAAGAACAATAGCTTGCCCTCATAAAGTAAGTAATGCTAGGGGGAAGGGCTCCGTCGGGAGCTAAGAGATCTGTGCTTTACTCCCATCTCCTAAGTGAGGAGCTGTAATCCTTGGCTCCTCCATTCCGGAGGCTGTATTTGTGCTGTAAGTTTCTCTGTTCAGCAAAGGCCACTTAAATGCTACTAAGTGGGGTGCCAATGTTTTTACTCTCGTTATATGTTGAATATACAGCGTTAAGGATGTTCTTTCTCTTTCCTGGGTCATTAACAAGGCAGTCTTCAGACATTGGCTTGTGGCTCGCCTGTGACCTTTATGGAAATTTGGAAATTATTTTGGATTTTGCTAAAAGCAAGCCAAATAAACTTCATTTCCTGAACACTTTTCTTAATTTACCCTGTTAATTGTGTGTTGCTAGCGGGGTGCCTAATTGTTTTCAAATGTGGTTAGCCTTCCAAACAGCAGGATCGCCCAGAAAGTCCTCGGCCTTGGCCAGGTGGGTTTCGCACTTAACTGGATGGATGTGAAACAGAAAAAGAAGTACCACTGAGGCGAGGAGAAAGGGAAGGGGGAGAAATGTTTTGTGGAATAAAGAAGGTTTAAAGACCAGCAGCTGGGGGAGGAGCTGCCTTCCTGGCTCTCCGTGTTCGGCCTTTAAGGCTCTCACTGTGGAGACGCCGAAACGTGGAACTATTTCCTTTGGGGCCAAAAAGTAAATAAGCGGTTGAAAACATTACGCCTCCCCTGCCTGTGAGTCCCTGGCTTCTCTGTGTACTCCTTTCCCCGACGACGTTGTCGGCCAGTTCCATCTTCTAAGTGGGAACACAGCCTGAGGGTCAAAGCGGAAAAGCTGTGGCCCTCCCCTCCCTGTGCCCTCCTGGGTCGTGCCGTCTGCGCGCGCCCCCCCCCCCCCCCCCGCGCTCCCGGACAGCAACTGCAGAAGAAATGTCCCGGGAGCGCCGCGTGCCCGCGTCTCCTCTGGCAGCTCTCCGAAGCCATTTCCTCTGCAGTTGTCACCCCCTGGGGACCCTCCTGCTTTCTCTGTCAAGAAGGGGAAAGAGGCAAAGAGAGGAGAGGGAACAGTAGGCGATGGAGAAGGACAGCCCGCCCTCGCAGCGCAGGGTGAGGGGCCCGCCCAGGCTGGTGGCGGCCAGCTGCCCGTCCGCCTCTGTTTGTTCATCGGGGCTTGTGTTACTTTGGGGGGGCAGGGGGCTTATTGAGTGAGGCGGCTGTGGTGTGGCCGGAAGCCGGGGTGCCGGGTTCTGCTCCCAGCTTGGCTCCTACTGGCAGTGCGACCTCGGGCAAGTCTTAAAGACATCTCTGAGCCTCAGTTTCCTCATCTGTAAAACAAGGGTTGGCATTAAATGAGAAGGCCCTTTCCAGCTATCTGGTTTTTTTGTCTTAAATAATGTGATATTTCTACTGTAATCCTAAGTAAACTGTAAGGGGGGCTTGGGGGGTGGCTTTTTGCATCAGTGATGGCTGTTTAGTGGTTGGATCCTTTGTACCAGCTGCGGTGTGAACCACTAAGTTTCTCTCTCTGTTCAAAGGGCTGCACAAAGATGTTCAGGGATAACTCTGCCATGAGAAAACATCTGCACACCCACGGCCCCCGAGTCCACGTCTGTGCAGAATGTGGCAAAGCTTTTGTTGAGAGCTCAAAACTAAAACGACACCAACTGGTTCATACTGGAGAGAAGCCCTTTCAGGTAGAGCCAGCCCCCTCCCCTTCCGCGCCGCTTGCAGGTGTAGGCAGGGCCGGGTCGGGGAGGCGCAGCCCGGAGCCGCGGGAAACAGCTGGTGTCCGACAGAGCGCAGCGAAGGGCTGCCTGGGACCCAGGTCCTGGGGGCGGGCTGTAGGGGTGTGCGGGGCGGGCGGTGGAGGGGGGGGCTGAGGGGGCGTATTTCACGAGCAGAGGAAAGCAGGGTTGCTTGCATACGCCTAAAACTGCATTCCTAGTGCGCTCACGGGGCCTTGTAAGCAGTTTACTTTCTGTGATTGGCGTAAGCATGTGGAGTTCCTCATTGGCTGGGAACTCGCGAAACTTTACTGCACGAGAATAAGTATAGTTAATATTTTGTCTTGTTTTTTAGAAACTCGTAACGCGTGAACAAACTAGCAATGCAGCTCTAAAGTTAACACGGTTCTTTTTTTTCTTAACTTTTTTTAATGTTATTTTTGAGAGACTGAGCATGAGCTGGGGAGGGGCAAAGAGGGAGACATAGAATCAGAAGCAGCTCCAGGCTCTGAGCTGTCAGCACAGAGCCCCACGTGGGGCTCGAACCCACGAACCGTGAGATCGTGACCTGAGCCGAAGTCGGACACTCAACCGACTGAGCCCCCTAGGTGCCCCCTTTTTAACTTAAAGTAGTATCTGTCCCCAGCATGGGGCTCGAACTCAGAACCCCAGGATCAAGTTACATGCTCTCTGACTGAGCCAGCAGGGTGTCCCAACATGGTTCTTTTTGACACTTGACACCAGAACACTTCTAATCGTTTGTATTTTTATTACTTAGTTAATGTTGGTTTATATTAGAGAGTGCGCATGCACGCGCAAGCTGGGGAGGGGCAGAGGGAGGGAGACAGAAACCAAGGCAGCTCCAGACTTCAAGCTGTCAGCACAGAGCCCAACGCGGGGCTCGAACCCACGAGCCGTGAGATCACAACCTGAGCCGAAGTGGGACGCTTAACCGCCCGAGCCCCCTGGGCGCCCCTCCTTTGTATTTTACCATTTGAACCCTGTACAGAAGTCCTCAGGCCTCCACGTGGTACTGAGGGAGATTCTTGGCATTTTGTTGAGTGTTTGTCTTCCCTCGTAAGTCACAAGGGCCGTCCAAGGGTTCGGGAGTTGCCCTGTGACGGGCCAGCCCTCGGCCCCTGAGCAGGGAGGGCACGGTGTCCGACGAGGGGAGCGGGCTGTCCCCACGTGGCCACCTACACCCCCGGGGCCCGGGCGCAGTCTCAGCGGCTCTCTCTGGTCTCTCTGGACAGTGCACGTTCGAAGGCTGCGGGAAGCGCTTCTCACTGGACTTCAATTTGCGCACGCACGTGCGCATCCATACCGGGGACAGGCCCTACGTGTGCCCCTTCGACGGCTGCAATAAGAAGTTTGCTCAGTCGACTAACCTGAAATCTCACATCTTAACACACGCTAAGGCCAAAAACAACCAGTGAGAAGAAGCACGGAGAAGACCCTTCTCGAGCCCGGGGAGCCTCTTCCTTCTAGGAGCGTGATTGGGAATAAACACGCCTCTCCTTTGTATATTGTTTCTAGGAAAGAATTTTAAAAATGAATCCTACACACCTAAGGGACATGTTTTGATAAAGTAGTAAAAATTAAAAAAAAAAACTTTAATAAGATGAGATGGCTAAGATGCTCTATCTTGCTCTGTAATCTCGTTTCAAAAACACGGTGTTTTTGTAAAGTGTGGTCCCGACAGGAGGACAATTCATGAACTTCGCATCAAAAGACAATTCTTTATACAACAGTGCTGACAACGGGACTTCTTTTCACATTCTTATAAATACGAAGCTCACCTGTTGCTTACAATTTTTTTAATTTTGTATTTTCCAAGTGTGCATATTGTACACTTTTTGGGGATATGCTTAGTAATGCTACGTGTGATTTTTCTGGAGGTTGATAACTTTGCTTGCAGTAGATTTTCTTTAAAAGAATGGGCAGTTACATGCATACTTCAAAAGTATTTTTCCTGTAAAAAAAAAAAAAAGTTATATAGGTTTTGTTTGCTATCTTAATTTTGGTTGTATTCTTTGATGTTAACACATTTTGTATAATTGTATCGTATAGCTGTATTGAATCATGTAGTATCAAATATTAGATGTGATTTAATAGTGTTAATCAATTTAAACCCATTTTAGTCACTTTTTTTTTCCCCCCCGAAAAATACTGCCAGATGCTGATGTTCAGTGGACTTTCTTCGCCTGTTCAGTTACAGAAAGTGGTGCTCAGTTGTAGAATGTATTGTACTTTTTACCACCTGACGTGTACACCTCGTGTAACAGAAAGGGCAACAATAAAACAGCAATCCTACAGAAAGAATACGGCAGAAAAAGATCTGTAAGCACAGTCTTCTTTCCTTTTGTTGTCCAGAATAATTCTCATTCTTGAGCCTCCCAGAAATTGGAAGCTAAATAAAGCACCTGAAGTCTCCTTTACTTTTGCACTCAGCTTATGGTGACCTGTGATCGAGCAGCGCAGATACTTTAGTCCTTCCCACGCATGCTGAGCTCTTGAGAGCGACTAGGTGACAGGCAGCCCGAGTTAAGGAACTACCTCAGAGTATCCCCCACCCCACCCCACCCCCCCACCGCCCCCCGGCCAGGCCCGTCAGAGACATGATTTTGATTTTCGCTTCCCCGAAAAGCACGGCCCAAACAGCTGTGCCCTGGCCTGTGCGCACGCACGTGCTCAAAGCAAGCTGGCGAGCAGGGCAGGCACCGGGCACCTCTGCAGCTCAGAGGCGCTTCTGCTTCGGGGCTGCTGGTCGGAGAGCCATGGTTCCCGCATCCGGTGGAGTCTTTAAATGCTGGCACGTGCGGCACTGGAGCACCCGGTGGCTTTAATGTCACACACGTGCAGCTGGATACGGAGTGCAAATTGGCAGGGCGATTCGGTGATTAAGAAAGTTGTACTCAGTGAGTACTTTCCCTCTCACATTGTGACCTCCTAAATGCACCGTTAAATTTTTTGAATTTTACTTAGAGTCAAATATCAGACTCGCGAGACTCTTTTGTAAACCGCCACGGTGCCGCAGAACCGCATCGATTCAGACCACAAACACACTGTGTGTCTTTGTGCTTACGCTTGACTCTGCGCTGGCTGATCCCTGAGATGTGATTTCCAGGATGTCCAGGACACCATCAGGTCCAAAGGTAGCCCTGTCTCTTCCAGCTTCCCTGTCGCTCCTGTACAGGAAGGCTGGTGGCCTAACGACCGTGACCCTATGGCTCTCCGGAATTTTGAAGTGCCTTCTGAATCCTAAAGTGAAAATTTTAACTTCAGACACTTTTCTTTTATTCGTTCAGAATCTGTTATCCATTGGGTAGTGTGCTGGAAGTGAGTTAATCAGAAGACCCCAGCTGTTCCCTGGATAAGCCAGGCTTTGCTGAACCTGGCAGTCAGGAGAGAGGTAAGCCCGCGGCGGAGGTCCCCTCCAGAGCTGCGTGCCCCGGTGGTTCTTGGCCGGGCCTGGGGCCGAGGCCTCCGCCGATGCCCCTGGTGCAAAGCGCCCACACCTTCCCCCCCACCCTCAGGTGGCCTTGCTAGGAGTTGGGAGCCACGCCACCCCCGCCCAGCACTGCCACACGGGAGCCTGGGCCCGGCGCCGTCCTCAGGACTCCTGCCCGAGAGCCCACAGCAAGGCAGACTCGTGCCGCGCCAGCAGCCCCAAGAGCTGCGCCGTGACCTGCAGAGAAGCCAGGCTCCGGTGTGGAGCAAGGTCCCCCCTTCCTCTGTGCCTTGATCCCCATGGGGGATGCCTTGGTCATCTCTTCCGCCCCTTCCGTCTCTGAGTGAACAGTCGTCACTCCCCGTGACTCTCTGTCCGTGTGTCTTCGCTCAGGCTGCAGAGTTCATTGCCAGCAGGAATTTGATCGGGGGGCTGAAGACCCCGTAGTGTCCCAGGCTCCTCGTTGGTGGTGATCTCCGTCCCCCAGAGTGTAGGAAACTAGTCCGCGAGCGGCCATGTTAAGAGTAGCAGTGGTTCTCATTGGCTGGAGCCCAAACCCGTTTTGCTTGTGAGAATTTATAATTTGCTAAAGATGTGATTTACTAAAATTGGAAGTGGTGTTCTAACAGTGAGTCACTTGTCTCGAGGATTAATCTGATTTGTAAGTAATACCGATAGACCTATTTTCTTACATCCCAGCGGAAACAAGTGCGTTTCCAGCGTATGTAATATAAAAACTAGAGGATACGTTTACACTTAACAAGATGTTGTTTTCTATTTTTGGATTTCTTATTAGTTCCCCCCCTTTTTGGTAGTGGGGCTCAGGGGGAAGCATAATATTTGTATAAAGAACTGTCACCCCAGAGTGACCTTTATTTTCCAAGGTGACCTTGAACTCACGCTGTTGGTTTCATATGGTGTCTGTGAGCTGTGCCTAGATTTGAGGCCTGAGAATTTGAGGAGAATCAAGATTTCTCCCCCTCCCACCCCGCCATTCGGTTTCCACGTGCAAGCTCTCTTAAATGTCACTTGCTTTGCTGGATTTGAGTGCAGTGACGGCCTTTTGACAGCATAGTGTCTCAACACCGGCCGCTGTTCCCAAGCAGAGTTCCCAGCTGTCACTTCACGGGGGAGAGTCCCTTCATTCGGCAAGAACCTAGGGAGACCGGCGGTCGGCCGAGCGGTCGCTGCAGTGCGGTGAGGGGGCTTGCTACTGCCCCCGCCCTGCCCGGCCACACTTAGCTACTGTCACCCACCTCGGAACGGGTGGCCCGGGCGCAGGAGCCCCTTCCTCGCCCTCCCAGGGACCCGATGAGCCCGCCCCGCGCTCTGCCCAGGCGGCGAGAATCCATCGTTTCTTGTCTGACTCCTCTGTGGCCTGAGACGAGCATGGCTTCGGAAAGCCACGTGTGACCGACTGCTCTTTGAGCACCACCAGGAGCAGGGACCCCAGGGGCTGGTGTAGGGGGAGAGCAGAAGCTGTTGATGCATTCGCTTTGTGCCACAACCCTGCCGTGAGGCTTCCTCCTAGCTGCTCTGCCGGCCCCGCCGGAGCCAGCAACCTGCCTGTCGTTGGGTGGTCTCAGACGCCCAGCCCGAGGGGCACTAGGTGCCTAGGGTCACTCTAGTTCGTAGCCCTTTGTCCTGGTGTCTCAGCATTAGTCAAGTCCAGCAGGTGATGGCAGGTGCCTTCCACCCAGACTTAACCCCGAGGCGGGGGAGGAAACCCAGATCCCAAGCCCCGCCCCCTTACCGCTCCGCCCACGAACTCCACTGCCCCCTGACTTACCGGCCTTGGCCACCTTTGTCACTGCTCAGGTGTGCAGGTCCCCTGCTTGCCTGGACGGTGTGGGCGCAGGTCCTTCCAAGCAGCAGCATGAGGCTCCTGGCTTTCCCCTCCAAGCCGGAGAGGATGCTGGAAGGTGCCAGAGGGTGTCTAAGCCGGGCCCGAGTGCAGCTGGAGGGGCTGGCATATCGCCGGCTTGCTGCCTCCGCTCCCCCCACAGCAGCCGGAGGGGAGTATTGGAATGGAACGTGGGCTTCGGTTAGGTCGGCAGGCAAATCGCACTTCCTGCGAGCAAGTCACCCTGCTCCCCATGTTTCTGACCAACGCTCCAGGAGTCTGCAGAGGGTGACGGGCAGGATCACGTTCGTCTAGGTCAGCAATGATTGATTTTTCCGCAAAGCGGCAAGTTTGATCAGATTGACTGCCTTTCATTCAAGACACTCAGCCACCGTAAGAAACGGCATGGGGGTGTCGCGGGGAGGGGGCACATGCCGTGCTGTCGTCTGGCTGCTGCTCTATCTGGGGGCCACACAAGGTCCACATACAGAGTGGAGGGGAAAGGGCATCGGTACGGAACAGAGTAACCTTGTGTCTACAGCATCCATAACTGTTAAGAGGCTCTATTGTCTGCGGATGGCGATTGGTCAAGCCATTTTCACAGAACAGTTCTGTTTCTATTCACTTTCTGGAAACTTCCATAGGCCCTGACTCAAGGACTTAGCGTTGTGTCTCATGTACATCTTTTCTGAAATGTTCTTTGCCATTTCTGGAATTGTCCTTGGTTTTTCCTTAGCTCATAGGTCATAGATGCAGAAATATTATAGTATTTAAGGCATCCGCATCAAGCATCAGATGGCTTTGCATCCAGAAAAACATTTAACGATAACTCCGTTCTAAGCACCACGCATGTGTAACATGGCTCTATAAAGTATAATAAACGCATAACGTTGTTAAGCTTTTTAACGCCTGTGGTTCTTGTTTGTCCCTTGGTCCTCTGAGCCGCCTCTCCCCAAGCCTTCTCACCCGGTGACCCTGGCTGCACGCTGCCCGTGGTGGGGGGAGTTAGGGGGGAGGCTCCTTGTGGGTTTGAACCCTTGTGGGTTCTGGCATAGGGGTGGAAACCCACAGGATTCCCCACTCATGCTGGCAGGAAATGCTTTGTGAACATGACCTCTGTCCGCTCCAAGAGGGACTCACGGGCCAGACTTCTAATCAGGGCCTCACCCACTTCCCGGAAAGCACAGCCAGACGAAATCCTCCTGGCCCAGCGTTCGTTCCGGGAGCTCCGATGCCAGAGAGAAGAGCTCACTGCCCGGGACAGACTTAAACACTCGATAAACTATACTGAGAGCTCTTTAGGATTTGGTCAATAGCAAAACGCAGGGCAGTATCTTCTTGCTCTGCCCTAGCTGGGGCCCTGGTGTCTGATGTCCTGATCAGGGACATTCGTGTCCCTCCTTTTCTGCTAATGATGGAAGGGGCTGCTGACAGTGCTGCCGAGGTGGCGAGTCCCAGGCCCGCCTGAGACCCGGAACTGCCGAGCGAAGGCTTGAGGCAGAGCTGAGCTGAGGGGCGGCGGTGGTGAAAGATGGTGCGTGTGCATCTCCGGGTTTTAGGTGGGAAGGAGGTGAGGTCGTGGGGGGCTGTGGAAGTATTTTCGGTGGGCCCCCCCAGATAACAGTGAGGTGCTGTTCCTCCTTACCCCTTGTCGGTATCTCCAGCTGGCCGTGGGGACACTGGCTGAGAACCTAACTATGCCCAGAACCATGCCAGGCGTCGCGAGCACCCGTTCGCACCTCCAGACCGCTCTCGGAGGTGTTCTGCAGCACGGCCCTGTGTCAGGGGCGAGGGTCATCGGTGAAGGTCCGGCAGCAGGAACTCAAAACCCAGGCCCGCCTGCCTTCCTCTTGCCACTGGGCGCTCTGCCGGAGTCCATCTCCGACCCCTTACAAAGAAGCCGCTGTCCCTGTATAGGGGGCAGTACCATGCCCACCCTGCCCAGTGTCCTGGAGGGCATTCCCGGCCTTGGAAGGTAGCTCCCGGGGCTGCTCACTAGTGGCCGGCAGGCCTCAGCCCCTTATTCTGGTCCCAGCCGCTCCTCTCCAGCTTCCTGCGGGCCCTGGATGGAGCGTCTCCTAGCTGGGGCTCTCACCACCTGAACCTGCGGTGGCTCCCCACTTCCGGCAGAGGAAAATCCAGAGCTTTCCACCTAGGCTCAAAGCTAAGCCCCAGCCCAGACCTACTTTCCCCGACCTCTCCCACCTCTCTTGACCTTCCCCTTTGCAGTTTTTCATTTCCAAAGCCTCCCCCGCTCGCTCATTCAGGAGAGCTGTGTGTCGGGCGGTGTTTCCATGCTACTGGGACTTGCTAGCAGGGCGCTGGCGGGGCGGGCTGGGGAAGCTTGCGCCTAGCTGATGGTGACCTGGGGCGAGCCCCCCTCTTCCATCACTTCCTGCTACGTGTTGCTTGTGTATTAGGCCCCCTGAGTCCCAGAAGCTGGTGGCCAGAGCCCCTCTCCAGCTCTGGAGGTGTGGGGGGCGCCCATCCTCCCCCGCCACCCCCTGTCTGGCCTTGGCAAGTTCCTTGTCGCCTCTGCCCTGCCCTCCCTCCCAGGCTGCTGGGCCTCTCATTCCTCCTGGTGCGGCTCCAGCCTAGGCCGGCGCGCGCTGCCGGGTGCGCCTCCACCTCCGGCCGCGGGGGGCGCTGCGCCCGGCTGCTCTCCCGCCCCGCCAGGACGCGGGGTGGGAGGCCAGGTGCGCGTGCACGCGGCACTGGCCTCCGGGTCCCCGGAAAACCAGCCTTTCTGGGGACGTCAGGCGACTTCCGGAGCCCCCTGTGGCGGGGACGCTTATGGCACCCCCTCCTGGGCGACAGCATCTGTCGGGGGCCCTGAGCGCGGCTGGTGGGAGGGGCCGGAGGGGGGCGCGGTCCCAAGCGCACGTGACCTTGGACCCCTGGGGCTTCGTCTTGCTGCTCCCCGGGGCAGGGTGATCTTACTTCCTTCCATAAAGCTTCCCTGAAAGACTAAGCACTCCCAAGTGGGAGCTGGAGCCCCTTCCAGGTGTCACCACTGGGTGGCTCTCTCAAGGGTTGGCAGACCCTGAAAGCCTCCCTGGGGGTGTCCAAGCAGGTCTGGGAGCACAGGGGGCAGCACCCTGCCCCGGTGTGTGTGTGGGGGGGGGGCTTCTTCGATGGTGGGGTGTGGTCAGGCAGACTGATCATTCCAGCCTGGGTGAGGTCAGGTGGCCTGGGAGAGTGTGGCGCTGCAGGGTGCAAGCCAGTGTCCCCGTGGGCTGAGCTCCCAGCAGCCACTGGGCCACCGCTGAAAGGAAGCTGAGGCCAAGGAGCACACAGGCTGGGGCCTGACCCGCCACTCCAGGGTATCTGTTCCCTGCAGCCACAGAACTTGGCGGGTGGAACTTCAGGGGCCCTCCCAGGCTGATCCTGGCTCTTGTGACACTCCCGAGGCAGAGTGGAGGATGGCCCAGCGGTCCCGACCAGGCCTGGGGCAGGGGCGTGGGAGGGCCCTGTGAACGCGGCAGGTGGGGGGTCTGTTGGGGGGAGTGACTGCTGCCATCCTGTCCCAGAACCTGCTGGGGGCAGAAGGCCCCGCTCTGGAACGGGGTTCTTGATTTATGAGTGCCAATGAATAGCTCCCTGGAAGTGGCCGGTGAGGGAGGGGTGAGGGAGACGACGCTGCACTCACTCGGTGCACCAGGGGCCCGAAGGGACACGTGTGAGCGCCAGAGAAGGTGGCCGACACTTCCTCGCCACGCCTGGCCTCCGGCACCGGAGAAATGGGGCGGGGGTGGGGGGGAACGTTTGTCGGGTTGACCCAGTGTCCCTCAAACTGCCATGGGGACTTCATCATCGTCCCTTCCTGCGTGACGCTCCCTGCCTGCTGCCCCTTCCCATCCCTCGGGTGCCCTTTGGCTCAGGCACGTCTCTAAGGCATAACCCTGAGCCTGTGACTCCCCTGGGTAAAACCGACCAGCTCTTGGCCGTGGCCCTGACGCACGACACAGAGCCCAAGGAAGAGTGTGGGACTGGCCTTCCCTAGACCAGGCTGCCTCTGCCTCTGCAGGCATCGCGCCCCCATTTCCCTGGGGTCAGAAGTCACAGGATGGGCCATGGTGCATTCGTCCCTTTGACAAGCCTTTCTCAGAAACCCCAGCCCCCGCTTTCAAGTCGCTGTCCGGGGGGATCTGGGACACGTGGCCACCTCTGGCTGCAAGATCCACTGAAGCCCAGCGCAAATCGGGTTCCATTAGAAATGGCAGGTTGGCTCTTAGGAAGGCACCTGGGAGGCTCAGCCCCGTTATGTGACACGGCCCGGGGGCCCTCTCCATCCTCATGGCCGCTGCAGGAGCCACACTGCCTTCCTTCCGCCTCCCCCCACCTCTGCACATGGGCCTCCGTTACATCTGACCCCTCAGCTCCAGCCCCACTGTCCCCTCCGTGGCCTGGGCAGCTGCTAAGGGAACACACTACTAAGGGAAAGGTCCCTTAGTTGTGAGTTGCATTGCGTCCCCCAAAAAGAGACATCGAAGTCCTCAGCCTCCAACCTTGTGGATGTTATCAGCCAAAGTGAGGTCCTTCTGGAGCCGGGCGGGCCCATCCGCCGATGACAGGTGTCCTCGAGAGGAGACAGCGAGGCCCACGAGGACGGCCATATGGAGAGAGAGGTGACGGTTGGAGCGGTGTGTCTACGAGTTGAGGGTCACCAGCCACTGCCAGTCAAGGTGGCATCAGGATCCCAGGCTTCTGGCCCTCAGAACTTCAAGAGAATAAATGTCAGTTCCGGCCACACGGCGTGTGGCATTTTGTTATGGTGACCCAGGGAAAGCACCGCGAGTTAATTGTCAAGTGGAAAAAGCACAGAACGGTCAGTACCCAGGTCACGCTTTGCTGGAGTGCTTCTTCCCACGTGCTGGCCTGGAGCTGCCCGGGGAGCCAGCGGCCGCCCCTGCCTTGACTGGGGGGGGGGGGGGTGGCAAGCTTCCCTCTTCACAGCACAGCCCGCGGTCCGTTTATATTTGTAAGTTTTACCATGTTAATTGCATTACTTATTCCAAATAAACATGAATTCAAATCGGGGAGAAGATGAAATGTCAAATTCATAAATCCACGTGCTTCCCAACCCTTCCTCCTGCCTGATTTGCTGGTAATGTTTAACCCTCCACACTCAGGGCAGATGGGGGGCCCTGGTTTTCAGCACCTCCCTGGTCTCTTTCAGAGGAAACGGAAGTGAGGGAGGCCAGGGGGACTTCCTGGGGGAAGGTGCTGCCTGGGCCCCCAGGGTGGGGGCCGCTGGGTTAAAGGAGACTGTGATGTGCCTGAGAACACCCCAGCCTCGCAGACAAGCTCAGTGTCACAGGCCTGATGCCTGGGACAGAACGTGGTGTCTCAGAGAACTGGCGGCCCTCTCCCCGGCCCTCCCCTGAAGTGAGGCAGAAGCTTCCAGGCTCAAGCAGTTGAGAAGGAAGGGACTCAGGGTGCCCAGGACTGCCTCCAGGAAGGTGGGCAGAAGTGAGGGTGGGCCGACAGCAAGACGGCCCTTTGGCAAATGAGGCCTCCTCCAGGGAGCCCTCACGGGTCTCAGGCTGGAGTAGGTCTAATCTCAGAGGGAGCCATTCACTTCCCAGAGCTCCACTCAGACCTCCCCTCCCCCAGGAGGCTGCTCTGGCCTCAGCGAGTGTTCCCTCTCTGTGCCCTCACCACACCTCGGTACGCAGAGGGCTCACAGCGCACAGTGCCTGGCCGGCCCGGGGGGAGGGTGCGCAGGGCGCAGGCGGGAAGACTGCTGGGAAATCGCAGGCGTCTGGGAGCCTTCACTGAACGGCTGAGACTTTGTCCAGCATGTTTTCGAGTTTACTCACCTGATAATCTTAGTGCCTACACTGGCCTCATTTTGCAGACATGGAGAAAGAGGGTCTAGATGTACCCCAGGGCCTCCCCTGGTCTCGGGCTGCCATCAGGGCCCCAGAGCACAGACTCCGGCGAGCCGGCCCCAAGCCCCTCCTCTGGGACACACAAACACGGCCACGCCTCTTAAGAAAACAAAGAATATTTTATTCCTTCGGCGGTTTCTATGCAACGACAGCGCGAGAACAGGATGGGAGTCTTGGCATCCTCGACCCCAGTCTGCCTCTCGGGAGACCGTACCGCATCGCCCGAGAGGCTGAGCCCCACTCCGGGCAAAGGAGGCCACGGTTCTCTCCAGCCTGTGCAAAACGATCCACCTCCCTGTCCCCAAACACGGCCGCACTGTACCAGGTGTGCTGGGCTGCCTCAAGCTCACTGTCCCAGGAGGGCCTCCCAGGAACACCGCGCAGGACTTCCTGGAAGAGACCTCATTTGCTCGGAAGCGGGGGTCCCCCTGTACCTGTGCCTCTGATGACTGCGGCACACCTGAGGGACTGGCCGGCGGCCGCGGGCCAGAGCCCCACACAGCAGCTGGCCCATGTCCCCATTTTATAGATGGGCGCCTGAGGACCAGAGGGCGGCAAGCCCTCTGCCTTCCTCGGCTGGACTTAACTCCATCTCCCCCAGGCCCTGACCAGTGCCTGGTCCCCCAGCCCAGCCTGTAGGCTGATAGGGAGCTGCCAGCCGGTCCCAAGGTTCTGAGCAGGTCCCCCAAGGTCCCGCTCCAGTGGGCGTGGCAGCAGCAGGGACATTCCCAGCTGTGCCAACCGGAGACGCTGGGCGCACCGACAGAGTACTCTGTTCTGGAAAACCAGGAGGCACCTGGAGCGGCCTCTCTGTCCCTAACACAGAGAACGGACAGGTGGCCAAGACGGGTCCCTGGGGCTCTGCCGGGTGGACTTGGTCACCGGATGGACCACGGGTCGGTCATCAAAGACCCCACGGTGGTGCTGGCCCGGACCCCAGGAAAGGGCTGGAGTGTCAGCTGGGTTTGCGGAAGACCCCAAGTAACAGCAACGGGCTCGGTACGAGGCGGGTGCGAGGCTCCCTATTCCGCGGCCGAGGACACCGCGGACGTGGAGCGTGCGGCCAGGGCCCCCGGCCGGCGCGTGGCACCCAGCCCGGGCCCGATGGAGTCCGGAGCCGCGCCGGCCTCACAGGCTGGAGGGCTGGGCCAGTCCGGGCCCCGACGGGGTGGGGGAGGCGGCGGCGGGCACAGCCTCGCCCTCGGGCCGCGCCTCGGGGCCGCGCGCGTACCAGAGCACCACGGTGACGGTGGCGAAGGTGGCGGCGTTGACGGGGAAAGCGCGCAGCAGCGTGGACGTCAGCCCGCGCGTGAAGACGCGCCAGCCCTCGGCGCGGTAGCTCAGGCGCACGCAGTCCGCGAAGCCGGCGTAGCGCGGGGGGCCCCTCACGCCGTCGGCCTGCAGCCGCGACTTGACCACGTCCACGGGGTAGGTGGACAGCCAGGAAAGGATGCCCGACGTGCCGCCGGCCAGCAGCAGCTTGGGCACCAGCAGCCGGTCGCCGGGCTCGCAGCCCAGTGCGCGCGTCAGCACGTCGTAGGAGAGGAAGTAGACGCCGAAGCTGGGCGTCTCGCGCAGCAGGGTGGCCGCCATGCCCCGGTTGACGCCGCGCAGGCCCTCGCGCCGGTAGATCTGCGCCAGGCAGTGCAGCGAGCCGCGGTAGGTGCGGCCGGGGCCCGCGTCCTGCAGCTGCAGCCGCGTCTTGGCCAGCTCCATGGGGCAGCAGATGACGCACTGGATGGCGCCGGCCGCCGCGCCCGCCAGGAACTGGTTCAGCGGCGTGTCGCGGCCCAGGGCCCGCAGGGTGTTGCCCTGCACTCCGAACACCAGCGCGTTGATGAACGTGAGCCCCATGAGGGGCGAGCCCAGGCCCTTATACAGGCCCAGCACCTGCGGGGCGCACACACACGCGTCAGGGGTGCTTCTGCCTGGGGCCTCCGGTGGCTGGCCTCCCACGGGCCCTGCTTGCTGCGGGGGGGGGGGGGGGGGGGGGGGGGGGGGGGGGGGGGGGGGGGGGGGGGGCGGGAGGGGGGTGGCCCCAGCCCAGCCCTCCTGTTCAAGAGGACGAAGCAGGATCCTCCCAGGACCAGTGTCCCCGGTGTCCAAGGCCTGGGCAGTCACACCTAGCCATTTCCAAAGTACCCATCTGCCCACAGTCCGGCGGACACCTGCTTTTCCAGCTCTGTGCTCTGGGGCCCAAAACATCCTAGAGGCTGGTTCCCTGCGGCCACCCTGACCCCCCTCCCCCCCCGGACCCAGGCCACTCACACTCTCCTGCTTGATGATGGACTGGAAGCAGTGCAAGGTCCCTCGGTACTGAGGCTTCTCTATGCTCTGGACCTGAAGCCGCACCTGGAAAGACAGATCCCCATAAAGGGTGGGCAGGCAGGGCCAGGGCTCTCCCAGCTTCCACAGCCCGCGCTCAGGACAGCCCGGGAGGCTCTCCCATGAGGCCCAGGGAGCCACGCAGCCATCCGTGGCTTTTGGAATCCAGGATGGGGCAGGGCCAGGCGTCTGTGCCCTGTCAGCGAGGGGGTACCAGCGGGCAAACTGCACGGGGAAAGCTGTGCTCTTCAGAACTAGCCTTTCGTGCGGCCCAAACTCTGCTGTTGAGCACACGGCCCCGCGACGGCATCCGTAATCTTGCCTAACCCCTCAGCTTGCAGGCGTGAACAGAGCCGAGAGGTAAAGCCAGCGGCCCGAGGTCACACACTACAATGGCTAACAGGGGCCCAGGGCAGAGCGCGTAAGCTCAGAGCCAATCCACAGAGCCCGCGCCGGAGAAACCCCAGCATTGAGTGCCTAACTCCTTTTCTTGGCCAGCGAACCTCTTGGCTTCCGATGAAAACAGAGGGGACAGGAAGTGACCTCAAACCCAGCTAGGGATGACATCCTTGCCTTGGCTCTACTCGCCCTCCAGCAGGAACAGGTGCCAAGTTCAGTGTTCACAGTGGGACACAGGGTCTGGCCCAGCGCCCCGTCGCCTACCGCTCGCCCCGATTCCCAGGTGTAAGGACGCAGACCCCAGCCACAGGGACAGACTCGTATTTGCGAGTTCCAAGCTGGAGAACATGACTTCTTTTGTTTCGGTTTCGAGCATCTGAGAACCTGGATCTGGACAGTTTATGGAGGAGGAACTGGCTCGCTGCGCGCCTGCCCCGTCCCACGCTCTGGGGCCACAGACTCCACGCAGGCACGCACCAGCCCGTTGGAAGGTCGCCCTGCTTCGTGCCCATGGTGATCACTCTAGGAAGATCACGTTCATGGGAACACTGACAAGCCTCGGTTTCTCCGTATTTTCTCTCTGGACTGCTCTTTCGAGAAGATGTGGGGGTGGGGAGACAGGGGGCTCAGTCGGGTGAGGGTCCGACTCCTGTTTTCAGCTCAGGTCATGGTCTCATGGCTCTGAGTTCCAGCTCCACATCGGGCTGTCAGTGCAGAGGCCGCTCCGGATCCTCTGCCCCCTCTCCCTGCCCTCCCACTTGTTCTCTGTCTCTCAAGAATAAGTACAGATTTTTATTTTATTTATTTTTCTTTATAATTTTATTTCTAGGAGAGAGAGAGACAGCGTGAGCAGGGGAGGGTCAGAGAGAGAGGGAGACACAGACTTTGAAACAGGCTCCAGGCTCTGAGCTGGCAGTCAGCACAGAGCCCGACGCGGGTCTCGAACCCAGGAACCGCGAGATCATGACCCAAGCGAAAGTCGGACGCTTAACTGACTAAGCCACCCAGGCGCCCCAAGAATAAGTACAGAGTTTTAAACAGGAGGGGCCTCCAGCCACCCCAGCCCTGCACAGGTCCAACGTCTGCGCCTCCCCAAAGACCTGAGAGTGACTTGTGACAAAAGACTCACCTTGACCGTGTCAAACGGGTGTCCCACGAGCACGCCTGCCACACCTGGGGGAAGAAAGGGGCATGTCACCTGAATGCCTTGCAAACCCGCGGTGCAGGGGCCTTCCTGCAAGGACTGCACGCGGCAGAGACGTTTGCCAAGCGCCTACCGGGTGCCAGGCATCCTGCTGTCCCCCTCGTCCTCAGGTCTGCACGGGCAGTGGGGGTGGGGGCCGACACCCTGAGGTCAGGCCAGGGTCTGTCCAACCCAGTGCTGGGGTCTCTCCCGCCCCCGCATCTCACTGAGCCTGAGACACTGACCCCGGGAAGCCGCATGTGCTACTTCTGAGAAAGTCCCATTGCGCCAAATGCCTCCCGGCGCGGCGGAGGCAGGGGCGAGGGCAGGGGGTTGGCTCCAGGGACTGTATGTGGACTTGGGCCCGAGGGTCACCCAGATTTGACTTTTCCCTCTGCCACTCACCAACTGGCCACGCTCCCAACAGACTGGGGGTCTGCGGCTCACTCCCCTCACCTGTACAGGTGGGAGCATCAGCCCCCCCCATGCCCCCCTGCACTGACTCAGGACCCAGCACCGGCTGACGGCTCCCTTCCCTGCACGGAGCCACCTGGGGCCCAGGGAGGCAGCTCGGGACTTGGTGTGATCATGCGCAAAGCGGCGTCTGTCCAGGCTCCGCCAAGACCCCAGGCCCCTCGGCTCTTCACTCTCCAAATTGGCTCCTGCACACTTTTCAGAGTCCTGAGTGCTGTTCAGGTGTAAACATCACTGGGAATCAGGCATCTCGTGGCCCCATTCACGGAAGGAGACAGGGAGGCTCAGGGACGTGGAGTGACTGACCCGTGTGCGAATTTGTGTGTGAATCTCTTAAAGGTCTCCTCTTAGCGCTGGGAGTGTTTATGTATAATTAAGTCACGCTTCTGTCTGCGGTCCCTGGTGTTCGTTTTGTATGGGTACTAAGTCTCCCTCGCGTATGTAAAGGACGGACTGTTAGGCCATTTTACAGATGAGGGACCTGAGGCTGAGAGAAGTAGTGTCCATGCCTCGTGGCTCCCGTGGTGAGAGGACTGGAGCCTAGGTCTTCTGCTCCATCCCACTCGCCTCTCCTGCCCCCGCTGGGGCTGCTTGTCAGGGTGGTGGGTGCCCCGCGGTTAGCGGGAGTCACCGCGCCTCTTTACGACTTGCATCTTTCATCTCGGTAGCGTGTCCCTCTCACCTTGCCTCACGCTTTGGGCCTCAGGACCCACTGTGTTTGACGCTAACTTTGCCAGCCCTGCTTTCCTTCTGGGTACGCGCGCCCGGCATGGTTTTGTGACGGTTAATTTTCAGCCTGGCCCTACTCGTTCGTTTCCGATGGTCCTGGGAACGAGCTCCGGCTCCGCTTCGCTTCCGCCGCTCCATCTGCAGGTGTCTCCGGTTCCACCCAGACGCCAGATCTGACGCAACTCCAGGTTAGTTTACGTGAATGGTTTATTTCATCCCTTTTCCTTTGTACGTTTTTGCTGGTTCCGGGCGTATCCGCTTTCTGCTTGCTAATGTGCAAGTCTGGCTAAAGGTTATTTCTTGTATCTTAAACAGGATACGAACTATCACCCCCCCCCAAGGCTTTCTCTGCACCCCCCTCTGCTGCCCTACCCCAACCTAGTAAGAGCCGCCCCAACAAGGTTTCCACCCCTGAGAGCTTCCTCTTCTACCCCATTTAGACCCCACGAGATTCCGAGCCGTTTCCTCTGCTCCTCCCCTCTACCCGCTGCTTGGGGTCTCCACTCTGACCAGTTGACATTCTGTCGGAGCCTTTCTTGATTACTTTTCTCGGAGGTTAACACGTGAGGAAACGACCCTGTATGATCTATTTCTTAAGCACCATCGGGGAACAACGGTCCTCTGCTCTGGGGAGGCACCTAGGCCCAGGCCATTAGGGTGGCAGTGTCCCAGAAACTTCTCTCTTCTGGTGCCGCAGCTGAGAAATCGGTTGCCAGTATGTTCTTTCTCCTTTGTCAATAATTTATGCATTATTATTCTCAGGAAGCCTCTGAGATTTTTATCTGCAGATTTCAGGAATGTCACCAGGAGATGCCAAGGGTGTGTCTTTTTTTTTTTTTTTTTTAAAGTAACCCTGTCTGGTACACCAGCTCTGTCTCTCTGCACACTCAGGCCTTTTTCTGATCAGAGAAAATTTTATTATTTATTCATCTTAACCCTCATCTCCAGACGTTTTTCTCCTTCTGGAACCCCTAACATTCACAGGAAGATGAAAAGACATCCCCATGTTATCTCTTCCCTCAAGACTTCCAGGCCTGTGGCTCTGGTTCTCTGAGACACTTTCGTTTCTATCTTTTGGGATCCACTTCCTCTTTCGTGGCATGTTGTGAATTTTCTAAACTTGAAAAGCCTAGGGGCGCCTGGGTGGCTCAGTCAGTTAAGCATCCAACTTCAGCTCAGGTCACGATCTCGTGGTCCATGAATTCGAGCCCTGCGTGGGGCTCTGTGCTGACAGCTCAGAGCCTGGAGCCTGCTTTGGATTCTGTGCTTCCCTCTCTCTCTGTCCCCCTCCCCCCCTCCACTCATGCTCAGCATCTCTCTGTCTCTCAATATGAATAAACCTTAAAACAAAATTTAAAAAAAAGCCTAGTTCTAGAACGTATTTTCTGGGGCTGTAACTGATTTCCTTGGGTTTTGGAAACCTGACACTTGCAGGGGGTATGCTGTTTTGGCTTCCCTTCTCTCTCCAACTGTGCTCCTCTGTAGCCAGGCCCTGTTGTGGGGTCCCCAAGAAGCCAGCGCTGGAAATGCAGGAGGTCCCCTTCCTCTGAGTGGCCGGTCCTGGCTCTGGGCCCAGACTTCTCAGGTCCCTGCCTTCATCAGCCTTCTGGATGGAAGGGGTAGCCCTCACCCCCCGGCTTCTGTTCGGAGGCCCCCAGTGGCAGCCATTTGCACGCCCACGTCCTCCAGAGGCCCGTTCCCATGCCCTCAGGGGAGGGGCTTAGTGCCCTCACTGCGGACACCTCTATTCACAGGAACAGTGGGCCCACCTCTATCCAGGCCTCAGGTCCCCCAAAGCCTTACCCTTTTTACCTCAACGGGAAGCCCTTCCAGGCCTGCTCCCCGACAGGTGGCCGAGGCGCCACAAGTGGACCCTTTCTCCCACCTCCACAGCCGGTGCCCACGGCCCTCTGGGGTAGGAGGGGGTAACCCTGTCCTGGAGGCAGAGCTGTGGGAGACTTGAGGACGGCAGACTTGCCTTGCCCACACAGGCTTCCCGGCCCCACCATGGAGCCGCGCCTCCTCCCATCCATGCACAGGGGAGGGAGACCCCCATTCAGAGCACAGGGTGGTGGCGGCCGCAGACCTGGGACTGACCCCTGGGGGGGATGTAGGTAGGCATTCGGCCCTTCCACAGCCGTGAGCACCCCGATGCGGTCAATCAGGGTGCCTGCCCCACCTCCCCGAGGGTGAAACAAAACACGTGACCCTACACTCCGCCAATCAGAGGTGATGTACTGTTCTCCCTCCCAGGAATCTGAATCTAGAGGGACCCCAGGCCACGGAGGAGAAGCATAGCCATGACCCTGCCTTGAGCCTCAGGTCTGGAGGAGCCCAACCCGAAGGAACTGGGCAGGGGCTCCAAGGGTCTCCAGGGGCCAGGCGCCGAGGTGGGGGCGCTGCCCGCGCATAGTTCCTAGATAGTCCCTCCGCACAGGCTACGTGCCAGGGACCCAGAAGGCAGGCCTGGGACACAATCAGGTCAGTGTCCCACTAGTGCCTCCACTTCTCAAGGCCAAGGTTTCTCTTGGGTCACATGAGACCAGGAGAGGATCCCAGGGAAGCGGGACAGCCGCTTACATCCTCATCTGCCTGGGAGGCTCGGGCCTCCACTCACACAGCAGGGACGCAGGTGTGCACCAGCAGCCCCCGCCTTGCCCCTGGATCCGAGTAAGGCAGTTGGGGAGTGGGGGTTAGGTGCTGTAGGGGCTGGGGCCCATAGCTCCACATGGTGCTGAACCCTGACCTTGCCCCAACCCTGCAGCCTGGACAGGATCTCTCCTTTTTTTCTTCTTTAAATCTTAAATGTTTTATTTATTTCTCAGAGAGAGAGACAGCGTGAGCGGGGTGGGGATGGGGGGTCAGAGAGAGAGGGAGGCACAGAATCCGAAACAGGCTCCAGGCTCTGAGCTAGCTGTCAGCACAGAGCCCGACGTGGGGCTCGAACCCACAGACTGTGAGATCATGACCTGAGCCAAAGTCAGACTCTTAACTGACTGAGCCACCCAGACGCCCCAAGATCTCTCCTATCCTAGCTGGGTCCAGTGAGGAAGGGCGGAGGACATTCCAGGAGGGGTCCTTTGAGCTTGGAGCCTGTAGTGACTGAACACGTGTGTGTGGGAGGGGAAAGGCGGTTAGCGGCCTGGCCTTAGGATGGGTCCTGCCCCGAACCCCACAGCTCCCAGGACACCTGGGAGAAAGCAGAAGGAATCCTGTCCCTCTGGGGAAAGAACCCACATTCCCCAAGAAAGGGGCTTTGGCCATGGGGCAGTCCAGCCTCACTGAGCCACCACTGAGGTTGCCTAGATGAGGGTTTGGGGGCTCCGGAGGAGGAGCTGGCAGGGGTGGTGGCAGGTACAGGCACCAGAGGGGGGAGGGGAACAGGGGAGCTTAGAGCTGGATCTGCAGAGGCTGCCCCCTCCTGTCTCCTCTGCCTGGGCTTGGGAGGAATTCACGCATTTACGAAAGGCCCTGGGTTCTTCCCCCTTCTGCAGACTCCAGCGGGGGGGATTTCCTGAGGCCTGATTGGGTAACAGGCTGGGAAGTTCTTAAATCTCTTGACCTGCATCACTTTCTTGGCCCACAGCCCTCTCCACCAGTCTCCTCTTGCCCAGAACAGGAAGCTGAAATTGCAGAGGTTTAAATGCCCCAGGCCATTGTACTCCTCTTCCTCCAGGGTGCCAAACCCAAGCAGATAAATGGTGAAAGCAACTTCAGGTGCTGGAGGAGAGACAGCCACCATCAGAGCAGGACCAGGCCTGGGGTCAGGCAGCCACTCTACTGTCAGCTCCTTGGGGAATGACACAACCTGGCTTGCAGTTACTACCCCTTAAATAAATGAACTCTCCAAGTAAAAGCAAAGAAAGTAAAGGCCAAACAGGGAAGGGCCCGGCTCCATGCCCAGGATCGTTCCACAGCAGAGCCAGGGCTGCACACTGACAGCACCCGCTCTGTTCCCGGGGAGGGGGGCACAGGCCTGGGGAGGACCCTAACAGCCTGGCCTGGGCGAAGGAGCCCCACACCAGCCGCATGCACCGTGAGCACAGGGCTAGCCCAAACCGTGTGTCAGGCCCACTCCCCACCGGGGTGACCCCGCCAGGAGCCCCCTGAACGATTAGGGAGGGGTGCCAAAGCATGACTTGGCGCCTAGGGGCCGGCCAATGCCCTTCAGGGCCCTCCAAGGCCAGCCGCCTAGGGGGTCTTCCTGTGGCCCCAGCCCTGCCCAGACACCTGCGGGGAAAGGGGTGGAGCCAGCCCCCAACTTCTGGGGCCCGGGGCGCGGGTAGGGGATACGGGAACCAGGGAGAGATGCGCTCGAGGCCTCGCGCAAGAAGGGCTCACGGGGCAAGGGACGTCCTCCTGGCAGTCGCCCACTTGGCCAAGCCACGGTGCTGCCCTGGTGCCCGTCTGGACGTGCCCCGAGGGACTTGGACGACACCTGTCCCGGCGGACGGCGTGCTAGACGCACTCCGGGCCTGTTGTCTGTGCGCGTCCCCAAGAGCCCCGCATGCTCCGGGCGAGGAAACCCTAGCCGGGGGGTGAGCCACCCCCAGAGCCCGCAGGGGAGCCCCCCACCGCGCACGCCTGGCCCCGGCCTCCTGAGATCCCGCGGCCGGGGTGGGCGCCGCCCGCCTGCTTACCCCCAGCGCATCCAGCCAGGAAGTCGAGCGCCATGGCCGGGCCCCCCGCGAGGCCGCCCCTCTTCCTCGTCCTTCTCCTCAGGGCCCTCGCCGGGACTGGTGGCAGTCGGGGAGTCGCTCCGGCTCGCACGGTTGGGACTCGGCCCGGCCGCCGCCTCCTGGTGCGGAGCCCGGGGCCAGCCGGGGGCAGGGGGCGGCGGCGGCAGCGGCTCAGACCGCGGGTCCTCCGCCCGCGCAGCTGCCTGCTGGCCGGCTCGCTCGCCCTCGCGACAGTCCGCCGGCCGCCGGTGGTCCCACACCTCGGGCCGCTCGCCCCGCCCCTCGGGCCTGCCGGCCGGGCTCCTGGGAGGGGGATGCGGAGCGCAGCCAATGGGCGGGCGAGGCGCGGACAACACCCCGGACCATGCGCGTCATCCCCGCCTCTCATTGGCTGGGCGTGTCCGGGGCGGGCCAGGCGGGGGGGGAGGACGTGGCGCGCGGGGGAGGTGCACAGGCGGCGCAGACAAAGAGTGTGCTTCGTGCGCCCGCCCGCGCGGCTCCGGAGGAGAGAGGCAGCCGGGTGCGCGCGGTGCGGGGACGGTGGGGCTGGGTCGGGGAGCCCCGGGCCTGACGGCGGCCTGTGCAGGGGTGGGAACCTCCGGGCGTGAGCGACACCGGGCCTGCTCGCTCTGGACTGGACCCTTGAACCCGGTGCCTGGGTCCTGATCCGCAAGTCCTGGCCCGAGTAACGGGGTCACGGGCGCGACCTGGGGCGCGTAGCGCCAGGACCCTGCAAGGCTCGGACACACTAGCTGTCATAACCCCTGGAGCGGCGAATCGCCCCTCCGCCTGAGCGCCCGCCGGGCCCTCACGCGGGGTCCCCGGGGAGGCGGGGAGCTGGCAAAGGGAAGGGGGCCCACACCTGCCTGCGCGCTGCTGGGCCGCGGAGGGGTGCGGATCGGGGCAGGTTCCTGGACGGGCGTAGAGGCTCCGGTACCGCCGTTGGGGGTGGGGGTGGGGGGCGCGGGGCCGCGGCCAGGGGGCCCTCGGGACCCGGCGAACCGGCCCGAGTGGAAAGTCGCTGGGCGGCGGGGGCCACGGGGGCGAGGAGGAGCCGGATCCTACGCCCTGCGCCTGGAGAGTCCCTGAGATTGGCAGTGGCGAGGACGGCTCCCTGGTCCCTGGGGAGTGGCCTGTTCAGCGACCTGTCCTGCCCTCCTTCCCCAGCGCCTGGTGAGGTCCCGACTGCCCGGCCGGGACTGGACTTGGCTGGACACTTACTCCCGCACAATGAGAGTCAGATAACAGCTTCAGGCCTGCGGCCCAACTTCCTTGTTCACCCCTGCCGTGTTTCCGAGCTGCAGACCCCAGTGCTGTCATTCTGTTACCATTTCTGGGATCAGGACGGGGATTACGGTGGAGACGTATCCAGGGTCCAGAGTTTTATTCTTTTTTTTTTCTTTTAAGGCTTATTTATTTATTTTTTGAAAGAAAGAGAGAGCACTTGTGGGGGGCGGGGGGGCAGAGAGAGATGGAGAGAGAGAATTCCAAGCAGGCCCCAGGGCTTTCAGCCCAGAGCCCCTGGGCTCTAACTCACAAACTGTGCGATCATGACCTGAGCCAAAATGAATAGTTGGAAGCTTAACGGAGTCCCCCAGATGTCCCATGTATCCAGGGTTTGAAAGACTGGATCTTTCTGCGAGGAGGAGGTATGTCAAGTGTATCTAAGGAGTAACTATGGTGACACAGCGGCCACCAGGAATCCAACAATCATGTAACAGTTTCCTTTGATTCTTCTTGGAATCTAAATAGAACATTCTTTAAGCAGAGACCCAAAGCCAGGTCTGCTGACTCCTAGTCCAGTGCTCGTGGTGGCTGGTGGGCCCTGAACTAGGGGTCTGGAGGCCTGGGTTTGAATATCGCCAGCCTCTGACCTCCAGGAGCCAGGAAAACAATAGCCTGTGGGTCCAGGAGAAGCCTATCCCCAAAACAAGGGCAGGAGTTGTGGCTGGAGGCTTCCGAGGGCATGATCATTAAACTGCATCCAGGTGACTCACCCTTACGAACGCATTGTCTCTTGGTTGCCAAGTCTTCCGGAGGTAAAGCAAAATGCCTGCAGTGCGTTTTTGGAGGGAGGGTGGAGTAGAAAGCCAAGCACTTTAACAGGACGGTATGTCACAAAGTTATAATGGGGCATTTGATAAGGAAACGGTGACCTACTTTTTTTCTTTTTTTCCTTAAGGGAAGCACATGCCCCTTAGTCGTCATACTTGAGGCCAGTTGCAGGAGCCCTGAGCCCTGACTCCCTGAGGTCAGCAGCCCGAATCCAAGGGCTGCTACGGCGGTTAAGGGAGAGACCAAAAAGGAGAATTAAGGATGTCATCGCCAAGTCAATGAGGACGCATGTCCAACTGCATGATCACATTAGCAGTTGGGTTCTATGTCTGTTCTATTTCATTTCCTGAGGGTAAAACCGCAGCACAGGATATGAACTTTTCAAACCCTCGCCTTCTGCAGAGCCCCAGGCCGCACCCCATCCCAGGGGAAGCCTCCCTGCAGGATTCTTCTCAGACCCCAGCCTCTAAGGGGCAGGAGGGGCCCAAGGCCAGGACAGGCAGTTAGGGAGGGATCATCAGAGGGGACCGGAGGTCAAGCCAGGCTCTGAGCTGTCAGTGCAGAGCCTGACGTGGGGCTCGAACCCATGAACCGTGAGATCATGACCTGAGCCGAAGTCGGACGCCTAACTGTACTGTCAAGTACATGGTGCAGTTTCAATTTTGCACAGCTTTAATAATTCCTTACACAAGACAGATCCAGTGTGGAAGAATTAGAAATGCCGGCAGAAAAAGAGGAAAAGAAGATCACCTCAGTTCTCCCCACCCTGGAATTTGCTGGATCCAGTGACAGGAGGCTGTTTTGACCTGGGTGAGGTGGGATGGGGAGGGCAGGACGGACAGCCATCTCCCCAACTCACTTGGAATAAAACCCAGGCTCAGCGGCTCTGAGCCCAGGGCGACCTGGCCATGACCTCACGCAGCAAGCGCATTCTCACCTTCCAGCTGCTTCCTCTGCTGGGAAGCTCTTCCCTTGCCCGGATCACCTCCAGAACCCAGGCCCCTCTTCACTTCTCACTGTGCACGAGGGGCTTGGCCGATCTTCCCCCGCCTGCCACCCCTCCCCACCCTCTGCGTTCTTCCAGCCCCCAGAGTGACTTCATTTGTTGCTCTCTGTGTATATCCCCTCTGTCCCACTAGAATGTAAACTCCACCAGGGCAGGTACCTCTGCGGGCTTTATTGATACTTACTAAGCCAGGCACACAGTGGGGGGACAGAAGTGCTGAATGGCCAGAGCTGGAAGGTGACAGACCCTCGGTTGGGGGTGAGGAAGGCACGGGATGGCTCCCCTGGCTGACAGCCTGTCCCTTCTCCAGGGATGCGCATTCTGGGAAAAAGAGGTGAGGGGTGGTGGGGGTTCTGGGTAATAGTTTTCTCTAAAATGTATATTTAGAGGGGCACCTGGGGGGCTCAGTCGGTTAAGCATCTGACTTCGCCTCAGACCAGGACCTCGACAGTTTGTGGGTTTGAGCCCTGAGAATGAGGCCCTGTGCCGCAGCTCAGAGCCTGGAGCCTGCTTTAGACTCTGTGTCTCCCTCTCCCTCTGTGCCCCTCCCCTGCTCGCAGTCTCTGGCTCTCTCTCAAAAATAAATACACATTAAAAAAAATAACAACATGTATTTTTAGGATTAAAAACCTCCGGGGGCGCCTGGGTGGCTCAGTCAGTTAGGCGTCCGACTTCAGCTCAGGTCATGATCTCACGGTTCATGGGTTCGAGCCCCGCGTCGGGCTCTGTGCTGACAGCTCAGAGCCTGGAGCCTGCTTCGGATTCTGTGTCTCCTTCTCTCTCTGACCCTCCCCTGTTCACGCTGTCTCTCTCTCTCAGAAATAAATAAAAACAGTGAACAAAATTAAAAAATACCCAAAACCCTCTGAAAACAAAGTTTCTCGCAGGCCGCAGTTGGCCCTGATAAGGAGCCAGGGAGAGAGAGGCGGGACGGGCCCCGGCTCTCCTGGGCTGGGGTGTGTGTGTGCAGAGCCAGACCCCTGGCTGTCGGCTTTGACTCAAAAGCAGGGGTCGGCCTACCCGCTCCGGCGTGAGCGGGGCCTGAGCAGCCAGGCTGGATGAGGGGGTCGGGGCCCTGGCCCGCCCTGCCCTGCGGCCCCAGCCAGTCTCCCCACTCCAGACCTCCGGATGGAGGCTCCAGGAAGGTGGCTAAGACACACGTCACCAGACCTGAGGAATCAGACTTAGAGAGCAGGGGGGGGGGCTCGAAACCTGCATTTTTTTTTTCCAGTGTATTTATTTATTTTGAGAGAGAGAGCGAGAGAGCATGTGGCAGTGAGGGGGCAGAGAGAGAGTGAGACAGAATTTCAAGCAGGCCTCGGGCTCTTGGTGCAGAGCACTGACATGGGGCTTGAATCCATGAACTGTGAGCTCCCGACCTGAGCTGAAATCAAGAGTTGGCCACTTAACTGACTGAGCCCCTCGGGCGCCCTGAAACCTGCATTTTAAAGCGGCCTCTTCAGGGGCTTTTAGGCGGCTTGGGGGACCGCAGGTTGAGGCTGTCTCTAAGGACAGGCTCAGGAAGCTTGACTTCGGCAGTTTTGCCCTTCAGTCTCAACTCCGACCCCTCCTGGCTGTATGACCCTGTGAGCCTTCTTGGCCTCAGTTTCCTCATTTGTAAAATGGGCTCAGGGGCACCCCAGGGGCCAGAGAACCTGAAGGAGCTCCACAGGGCAGGCGCTTTTGTAGGAAATGGAAGGTTAAGGGTTGTCTTAATTGTTCAGCCGAGGTATTGGGCTTCCTGTGGGCATCTTTAATTGTCCAGACGGGGAGGGGAGACTCTGGCCCCAGAAGGACTGCTGAAGGCTGCAGTCAGCAGGTATGGGGAGCACTTGAAAGCATTGGGGACTGAGCTGTGGTTGGTTGCCTGGCACCGATGACACCTGAGTGCCCTTGGGTCTCCCAGTGAGCACATGGCAGCCGGGGCCTGTGGCTCCGCCCCTCTCACCCAGTCCATTCCCACAGCGACTCCGCCCCCGACTAAAGGGGTCTACTCTGGGCCTCAGAGGCTGAAGGGTCTGGGACCCCTTGGGGAGAGGCAGCCACTGTCCGCTCACGTCCATGGCGCCCAGAGTTCTCTCGTTAGGTAGACTTGAAACAATTTACGTGAACGGAGTCAACCGCAAAGTTGCCACCACGCTGTGTGGGCCTCTGGCATGTTTGTTCCACTGGTAGAATTTACAGTTGCCCCCAGGGCTGTCTCTCCGGGGGAGCGGTGGGTCCCTGTGCCCGGCGCCAGGCCCAGCCCACCCTGCCCAAGAGACCGGAGCGAGGGAGGCTCTGGCCAGATAATGTTTGTTTGGTTCAAGTTTATTTATTTTGAGAGACAGAGAGAGAGAATCCCAAGCAGGCTCTGCACTGTCAGCACAGAGCCCGATGTGGTCCTCGAACCCACCAACCTCGAGACCATGACCTGAGTTGACGTCAAGAGTCGGACCCTTAACCCACTGAGCCCCCCAGGCGCCCCAGCTCCGGCCAGGTTGTGAGATGACCAGAAACTCAAGATGGGAGTGATAGAAATAGACGCTTGGTCGCAGGCATCAAATATAAAAACAGAGCCTGCAGGGGGCCTGCCCGAGAGTGCCCCGCCCTGGAGGGCCTGGGGTGGTCAGGACAGAGGATGGGGCCGCTCACCATCTGGTCTGGGGGCGGACGGTCGGTGTGAGGGGCAGGGCCCCAAGGCCAGTGGCCAGAGGAGGGCAGTGTGCCCCCGCCTGGGCCGTGGTCTGGGTGGCGGGGTGAGCTGTTGGTGACACCACGGAAGGTGGGAAAGGGCGGGGCGGTGGACAGACACCCACTGAGCCCCGAAGTGCGTGGGGACAGTCACAGATGCGGCAGGCAGGCCCTGGGGGGAGGACAGATGCGGGAGGAGCCTGGGGCTGCTCCAGAGGCAGGCGGAGGAAGGGACAGAGAGGCCGCATGCGTCCTGGAATCCAGAGTCCTGGACGTGGAGACCCCCCCACCCCCCGTTCCAGAGCTTCTCCCTGAAGGAAGGGCCCCGTGGCGCCTCCCAGCCCCGCAGCATCTCCCGGGGGCTGCCGCACGCGGACTGTCCCTCCTCTCCCACCTGCCTTGCTGCTCCCGGCTCTGCGCTCTGGAGTCCTTGTGCTCAGCCGCCCGGGCGGCAAGCGGCAGGCAGCACGAGGAGCCGGCTGCTGGCCAGACGTGCCTCCGAGGTGTACGCCCCTCATGGGCCCTTGTCCAGGTGGACGGTGGGGGGCAGGCTTCTCCCCTCCCCACCCCACGCCCCCGTGGAGGCTGGCTTCTGTCCTTGACAGGCTGGGCACACTTACCTGTTTCCATTCCTGGCTCTCCGTGGCGGCTTGAAAATTCGTCCACTAATTCTTCTGACGCCCCACTTCCTAATTTGCCTGTTGCTGAGTGCGGGGCTAGGAGTGACTCACTTATAGAAAATATTCACGGTGGGGGGGGGTGCCTGGGGCGCTCAGTTGTTAAGGGTCTGACTCTTGGTTTCTGCTCAGGTCATGATCTCACAGTTCGTGGGTTCAAGCCCCGCATCGAGCTCTGTGCTGACAGCTCGGAGCCTGGAGCCTGCTTCGGATTCTGTGTCTCCCTCCCTCTGCCCCTCCTCCGCTCACGCTCCCTCAAAAATAAGCATTGAAAAAAATTTTTTTAGTAAAAGAAAAAAGAAAATTTTCATTGGGAATGACATCGTGTCACCTCTGAGACAGTCCCCAAGGCGTCATGGCCACCCCCTTGGTCTCCCTCTTGGATAAACAGATCCAGGAGAAGTGGGGAGCCGTGTCGGAAGCAGTTATGCAGAGGTCCCTGGGTTGAGGAAACGAGGCCTCCAGCCGACAGCCACATGAGAGAGTCACCTTGCGAGGGGGCCCCCCTCGCCCCGCGTCAGGCCTTCAGACGGTAGAGCCATGCCCCCAGCTTGACCGCTGCCTCACCAGGGACCCTGAGCACCAGCCACCCAGCCAAGCTATCCCAGACTCCTGACCCTCAGACGCTGTGAGGTAGACGCTTATTCGGCATTCGAAGTTGCTAAGCTTGGGGGTAGTCTGTTGTGCAAGAATCGATCGTACATACTCTCCTGCCTGGCTGGGCCTGCCTGGGGGCGAGGGGCGCACTTCTGGGCCCCAGTGCCCGCATGAGAACACCACACTGTAACAAGTGGGTGCCCGGGTGCTTGGCTGGTAAAGTCAAAGTCACCGGCCTCAGGCCTCAGGTCCTGCCTTGGAGAGAGCTTCCTGTCCCTCAGTCCAACTCCCTGTGTCTTGGGACAGGGTGGGATGAGAGGTCACCTCGTTCAGATGCCAGTGGCCGCTCAGCCCTTCCGGCCGGCGCACGCAGGGCCGATGATTCTTCCTGGGCAGAGCATCAAGGGGCACAAGGGTCTGGGAGCCAGGAAGGGCTCGAGCTACAGCCTGGGTGCCGAGGGACCGACCACCTCGGCCCGGGTGTGGGCAGGGCCTCAGGAGCTGAAGGAGCCGACAGTCCTGGGAAGCGTCAGCCGCAGGGTCAGGCCCGACGCTGCCGGCCGGCCCTCCCAGCCCCACCTCTGCCGCAGCCGATTCCTAGCGTCAGGAGCTCCGATGGTCCTTACCTCCCTCCACCCCGTCCCGTCCCGGGTAGCTGTCGTCGTGTTCGAACATAGAGAAACCGAGTCATGGGGTTGAGTCCTCTGGTGTCATCAGGGCAGAGAGGGCCTCAAATTCTTCTTGCTGGTACCCACCGGCTCTTTCTCTCCGGCCCACAGTCCCTGTAACACGGGAGTGGGTCTGGGGGCCGCTAGGCTGAATCTGACGTCAGTGCCCGCGTCAGGGGTAACGGCGGGGCCCGGGCAGGGAGGCAGCGGGGGCGCTGCCGCTGCCGGGGTGGCCGGTGGTGATGCGGGCAGCGCAGAGCCACGCGCAGGGACAGAGTGGACTCACTTCCAGGGGGGAGGGGCCAGACGTCATGAGGGATGTTGACCCTGAGTGTCTGGTGGTCTTCAGAGGGCTTAGGAAGGATGTGGGAGGGTTGTGGCTGCGCCCGTGGAGGGGCTGTGCGTGTGTGGGGGGTCCACACGTGGCCAGGTAGGGCAAGGGGTGCCGGGGGAGGGGCTCTGTCTGGGGTTCGTCGGGGGTGTGAGAGGAATACGTTTTGTAGTCGTGGTCTATTTTCTGACAATGGAGGGAGGGCCCTGTGACCCAGAAAAAGACAGTTTGGGCCAAGTGCAGACACCTGGGAATTTTGTCTGTAAGCTTGGCTTTGACTCGATTCCTTGATTCCTTTCAGCAGCCCTGAGGTCCCTCCCTCCCGGAGAGGGGGCCACACAGGCTTAGAGACCCCAGGCCCAGGGCCCTAACCCCTCAGCAGGTCAGAGGAAGGGAAGGGTGTCCCGAAGGCTCATCCCACCCCACACCCCAGCCACACTCAGAGACACCCTCCTCCCGAAGATGGGGGCTGCCTCACCCCCCCCCCCCCGCCGGGGGCCACGTGGTCTGCTGGCCGTTATGTAGATGGAAGGGCCAGGCCCAGCGTATATACTCTCGTCTGCCATCCTGTTTTATAGATGTGGAGAGTGTGGCTCGGGCGTCCGTGGCTTGCTCTCGGTGGCAGAGTGGGCTGGCCGAGACCCTGGGCTCTCCCGACCGCAGAGCCCGTTTTCTGGAATGCCAAGGCCGGCAGTGTCTGGATCCAGCCCTGGCCCCTGTGCCCGCTCGGGGCTCCTGAGCCATGTCTGCCGCCCGGAACCCCCACTGCCCTCCCTCCGCCTCTCCGACTCCAGCCCAAGGGGCAAAGCGTTTGAAGATGACGGATGGCGCGGTGGTCCCGCCTGAGAGTGTGCGCCCCGAAACGACAAAGATCCCAGTGCAGGCTTATGGGAGGCCTTGCTCTTATAAGCTGGAAACATCCAAAGGGCATCCCTGACCAGCTGTGGCGGCCATGGTACGTAGATTGTGCCTAACTGCCTGTGGCTGTGGCTCCGGGAGCCGTGCGGCCACGGGCCCTTCTGTCCTCCCAAAGCCGCACGTCAGTAGGTGACAGAATTTGCACTTTACAGACAAGGACGCTAGGCCTAGGGGTTCCGCGGGGACCCACGGGGGGACGGGCAGGGTGAGGGCCAAGCCTGGGCGGCCTGGCTCGGCCTCCTGCCCCTCCCCCCACCGTACCCCTCGGCCACACCGCGTGCACCTGTGGACGTGCACAGGAAGGGACTTTGCAGGAGCCTTGGTGACAAGCCGTCCCAGGCACGTTGATAAGGGACGGAGGCAAATCACAAAATGATAGTAGAAAAGATGGCGTTTGTTCATACCTCCATGCGGGGCTTTCCCTTTGTGCCTCTCTTTGGTCTGCAGGGGTTTTTTTTCCTAATAACTTATGGTTATTCCTTTTCTTATAAAATGTGACGATACATTTCGGAATGTGACAAGCCCCTGGGCCGGAAAGCCCCTGTGCCCACTGGGGCCAGCGCCAGTCCCTTTCCCAGAACCCTTAGCGGCAGCTCAGGCTTGGGTTTTTGTGCGATGTCTGTCTCCTTCTAGAAGACCGGCCGAGCAGGGCCGCACTCAGTGGGGCTGCTGTTGCCAGAGGAGGCCTGGAGCCCCGCTTGGTGCTGATAATAGCCCTGCCTGCCCATTCACGTGAATGGCCCCAAGGGGCCCCATGGGCTGTGCCTTCTGCTATCCAGGCCACACCCAGAGCTACACTACTGACCCACGGTCACACATCTGGGAGAGGCAGAGCCTGGCGTCAAACCCAGGCTGTGGGTGCCCAGCCTGAGCTCTCCCTCAGACCGTGTAGGGCTCTCCTCAGCCGAGACCTCTGCCCTACCCAGCCACCCGCTGGCCTCTCTGCCACCTCCTGTGTTAGCTCAAGCTCATGTGACTCGGGGGTTCATTCATCTGTAGTTTTCGACTGTCAATCCACACACCCCTCACCCTTCCACCCCATCGATTCATCTTTCCATCTGCCCATCTGTCCTTCCTCCTGTCCATTCTTCAGTCCGTCTGTCTGTCCATCCATCCACCCACCTATTTATCCACCCCCCCACTCACCGAAGCCATCCAGCCATCCTTTGATCTGCCCATCTGTCCATCCATCTACCCAGTCACCCGTCCATCCGCTGACTTGTTCCCTCATGTGCTTATTCACCCGGCCTCCCCAGGGTGCCTGTCCTCTGCTGGGAGCTGTGGACTCAGGGACAAACCTGGCCCAGCCCTGCCTGCTAGAAGCTCGCAGCTGGGTGGGGAACCTTTAGACCTGTACCAAAGCAGCCTGAACCGCGAGGTGGCATGTTGTCTGTTCCTGCTGTGGAGAGGGTAAAGTTTGGGCATGTTTGCTCCAGAGACAAAGGGCAGGTGAAACTTGGCTGTGGTGACCGAGAAAACACCCTTGTCTTGCATGTCACCATCTTTTTTTTTTTTTTTAGTGTTTTATTTATTTCTGAGAGAGAGAGAGAGAGAGAGAGAGAGGCAGCGTGAGCAGGGGAGGGTCAGAGAGAGGGAGACACAGAATCTGAAGCAGGCCCCAGGCTCTGAGCTAGCTGTCAGCACAGAGCCCGACGCGGGGCTCGAACCCATGAACCGTGAGATCATGACCTGAGCCAAAGTCGGACGCTTAACTGACTGAGCCACCCAGGCATCTTGAGCTGCCCTTTCCCATGCCCCCACCCCCACCTTGTCCCCTCCCTACTCTGCCTCTGTCCTTGGCACTCCCCACTGTTTGGCAGTTTCCTCATCTCTGGGTTGTCTGTTCCCCTCTGCTTAGAATGTAAGAGCCACAGGGTGGGGACTTTTGTCTGTGTGTCCCTCAGAGGTGGGATTTGAATGCAAACAGTCTGGCCCCTAAGCAGATGCTGAGGTGTGTCTCTCTAACGGCCAGGATGAGGGGAACCTGGGGGGCTCAGTCAGTTGGGCGTCCGACTCCCGCTCAGGTCATGATCTCGCGGTTCGTGGGTTCGAGCCGCGCGTCGGGCTCTGTGCTGACAGCTCGGAGCCTGGAGCCTGTTTCGGACTCTGTGTCTCCCTCTCTCTCTTCCCCTCCCCCGCTCACACTCTGTCTCTCTCTCTTTCAAAAATAAATAAACATTAAAAAAATTTTTTGAAAGGCCAGGGTAGGTGTCAGGATTGACCTTGGGCGGGCTGCATCCTGCCCTTTGCCCTCTGCCTGGGCATCTGCCACACCAACTCGTCCCCCCTTCACCCTGCAGTGGCTGGGCAGGCAGGGACGTAGCTGTGTGCCCTCCCCACCCCCCCGGCCCTGTCACACACAGTCTGTCCAAGGCCGGTCTGCATCTGCCCATCAGAAAACAGGAAGACAGGTAGACACACAGTTCCTGGCCTGAGGCCCAAACCGTGTGACGTCAACACCTGCCCCTCTACTAGGATCCTGCCAGCTTTCTGGTCAGCGGGACACTCACACTGTGTGACCCTGGTAAAGTGCGTGGCCACCTCAAACCGCTGCCGTGTCGCTCACGTGGGAGAACACACTGAGCCCCTGGGAAGGCTCACGGGGTGGCAGCCATGGGGGCAGAGCTCGTGGGCTTCAGGGCGTGGCCCTCGGTGGCAGAGAGGCGCTGGTTGTTCTAGAATGTTCCATCACATCCAGCCCTGCCACTTGCCTGGCCTTGGACAAATCCCCCTCTGGGCCTCGATGGCTCCATCTGTACAATGGAGACCATCATCCTTGCTTCCCTCCGGGGCTGTGATGAGGACCCCGTGAGCTGGTGGAGGAGGAGTAAACTGTAAAGTGGGGTACACTGCTCGGGGGGGACAAGCGACCTCTTGTAGCGGCTGCCCCTTCAGGATCGCCCTGGCATAGTTAGAGGCCGGGCAGCAGGGCTGGGTCAGTCAGTGCCGGGCGCTGGGGGCGGCGCGGACCCACACCTGGCGGGGGGCCCGGGGGAGCGGGAGGCAGATGTGGGCGCGCAGGGACGCTGCGGCCCCGGGCAGTGGGAAGGGCGGTGACTCGCGTTTGCTCCTGGGCAGGGGCAGCCCTGCAGCCTGCCTGTGCTCGCCTCCACTCCCCACTGCCAGCTGGAGCTCCGGAGGACGGGGACCGGGTCCTATGAGCCTCGGCTCAGCCTCAGCCCCGTGTTGAACGTCCCGGGCAGGAGCAACCCCAGGGGGCTGGGGGGCCTGAGGCCTCCAGGCTCGGCACAGCCGCATCTCCGGTCCTCCCTGGGGGGGCTGGAGGTGGCCCGGGGCCCAGCCGCGCAGGCAGTGTGGACAGTGAGGCTGCCTCCTGTGGCCTCTCACATATTTCCCTGCCACCTGGGTCCTGAGGGCACTGGGACAAGGGTCCTTCTGGGACGGGGGGGGGGGGGGGGGGAGAACGTCCAGCTCCCCGGTGCCTGGGTATGGGCATTGACCCTCATGGCCTCTGCCTTCGGGGCCAGTGGTCAGCGGGCTCCTGTCTCCTGTCCCGCCCCCGACCGCAGGGATTTAAGGTCTGCGAGGAGCTGGCTCGTTGCTGTTGAGGCCACCCAGGTGGTGGCGCGGCTGCTGTCCCCCAGGGCCTTCCCCCCACGCCACCGCGCCGTCCATGGATTTTGTTGCTGGAGCCGTTGGAGGTAACGGACAGGGATGGGGGTATCGGGTGGGGGCCGCGGGGGCCCGAGAGCAGCCTTCCCACCGCAGTGGGGCTTGAGGGGCCCCCGGAAGGGGTCAGGACCTGGCATGGGCCGCAGGTGGGTGCCGGGAGGAGGCGCGGGGACATGAGCCTGCTCTGGCCTGGCTCTCTCAGCCTGGGAGGCGGCAGACAGGCAGTCTGGGGGTGGGGGGACACTCAGTGGGCGTGGGGCACTCGGTGGGGGTGGGGTGGCAGAAGGCGGCCTCTCCCTGTGCCAGGGGGGTCGGGATGGCAGAGCTGGGGGAAGGCACCAGAGGTCGGGGACGGGGATAATGAGGAGGGAACCGGCCTGGATCCAGAACCTGGGGGTCGGGGAGGGGGAGGGGGAGAGGCCCTGCAGAGCCCCGGCCCCACCCCCACCCCCTAGCCGGATGGGGGCTGTCCTGGCCTTGCTGGGGCCTAAACTATTTTCCCTTCTGGGGAAAGGGCTGGTTGCGAAAGACTAACCCAGAGAGATAACCGACTTGTTAGGAGACAGGCTGGGAAGGGGCTTCCCCCACCCCGGGCCGCTGACCCTACAGGCTGGGAGGCTATTTTGGGTGAGGCACCCTTGGCCTTGCTGGTCTTGTGCAACAGCCGTGGGTGCTGGTCGATACTGCTGGGAACAGGGTGGCAGAGCTGATCCAGGAAAGACTGGAGCCCTGGCCTCGCCGGTGACCTTTCTGAGGTCCTACTATGCGCCGGGCCTGAGGCCTGCAGCTTCCCTGGATGTTAGCACCCTCAGGAGGAGGCTCAGAGAAGGGGCTTGACTTGCCCAATATCACAGAGCCAGGAAGGGCTCCTGAGTCCTGTGATTTTCCTCCAGGCCAGGTCAGACGAGGGCCTCGTGGAGGAGAGACATGACGTGTGTAGACACACGTGACAGGGGCTCTGGTCAGCGTGTTTTCCAGACACAGGGGTCAGGGAGGACTCCAGGCGGGAGGGCGTGCTGCGGCAGGGCTCTGATGGGTGAGGAGGACTTTGGTGAGGTCTACCTACGTGAGGATCAAGGAGGGTAATTCTTTTTTTTTTTTTTTTTTAATTTTTTTTTTTTTAATGTTTTATTTATTTCTAAGAGAGAGAGAGAGAGAGAGACAGCATGAGCAGGGGAGGGTCAGAGAGAGAGGGAGTCACAGACTCTGAAACAGGCTCCAGGCTCTGAGCTGTCAGCATAGAGCCTGACGCGGGGCTCGAACTCACGAACCGCGAGATCATGACCTGAGCCGAAGTCGGACTCTTAACCGACTAAGCCACCCAGGCGCCCCTCAAGGAGGGTAATTCTAACCAAGTCATTCAGTCAGTCCTTTGCTTCACTTGCTTTGTTCATTCACTCACTCATTCATTCATTCATTCATTCACGTTGTCCTTTCATTCACCCACATTTATTGAGTCCTGGGATGCCTTATTGTCCTCAGGTGCTCTCACCACCCCTGGCCTCCAGGGTATGAACCCCAGGGGTCTGAGGCTCTCTGGCTTCCCCAAGGTGGTTCTGGGGGTGTAGACACTGAAGCTCTGCTCTCAGGAAAGGAGAAAAGGTCGGGACGGTGACACCCGGCTCTGTGCAGGAGAGCACCCTGGCCCAGGAAGCCTCGCATCCCACCCTGTTCCATGCAAACTTGTGGTTCCAGGCGGTCCTTCACAGAGCCCCGGGCGACCTGGGCTTTACCACTGGCCTTTGCTGGGTCGGTGACTCTCCCCCCCCCCACACCCCCTACAGCCCAAGGCAGAAGATCCCTTCACAGGCCCGAGGGCAAGGGCTGCCTGGCTGGGAGATGGGGCCCAGCCAGGGTCGGAGCCGAGGCTCTTCCAAAACGGGGACGCCGGAGGCGAGGCTGTGGAGCGTCCTGGCTTTCAGCGCGAGGCACCCCTGGGCCAAGGCACGGAAGGAGAAGTTGCTGGCAGCTTGGCAGGAGTGACTTTACCTTTCTGACCCTCAGCTTCCTGCTCTGCGTCAATGCTTGCAGGGTTGATAAGACATGGTGTGGACCGAAGCGTGGGGCTGCTCTCAGCGGGGGTCCTGCAGGGTCCTCCCCCGCCCCCTCCCCCACTCCTGCCCCTCACCTGCTTCATCTGGTTTCCTTCCAGGAGTCTGTGGTGTTGCTGTGGGCTACCCCTTGGACACGGTGAAGGTATGGCAGCAGCCAGGTCCCCCGCGCCCACCCAAAGGCCCCTGGCTGGGATCAGGCTACCCTCCAGGTGTCCTACGTCCATCTGTGGCCAGACGACTTTGGTGGCAAGCTCATCAGACCAGCCCTCCCCATGTACCTCCGGACTATACGTCAGCCCTTCTTCTCACCTGAGCCTGCTTTCCTGTCTTACCTGGGGGCTCACGGGCCCCACTCTGCCCGCATTCAGCAGGGCGCTGACATCGAGGGCTTGGCTCTTCCCCTCCCCCAGGCCTACTGACCTTGCCCTAGGCCCGGAGACACCCCTTCCTGAAGCCTGCTTCTCTCACAGGTCAAGATCCAGACAGAGCCCAAGTACAGAGGCATCTGGCACTGCGTCTGGGACACGTTTCGCCGGGAGAGGGTAGGCCTGGGGACAGGGTGACAGGCGGGGGGATGTCAGGGCCTCAGACCCAAAGCAGCCAGGGATGCCGAACCCCGCTCTGATCTGTGTCACCTTCCAAATGGAAATGATCGTACCAACCCGCGGGGTTTCTCTGAGGAAGAGAGCCAGGCATCCGGCCCACAGAGGTGCTCAGAGGAGGGCCTGCCTTCAGGAGAGGGTCTACACGGGACATCTGGGGCCTTTGAGGGCCAGGGAGGGACCCTCGAGCGTTGGCATTCCTGTCCCCCCCTGGCTGGGGACCCCTTGAAAGCAGTGCTGGGTGGAGCTATTAGGTGTCCCCCCAGCCAGCTCTGAGCCTGGTCCAGAGGAGAGACTCACAAGAACTTGGGCTTGATGCTGGCCGGGGATGAACAAATGAACCACGGCAACAATGAAACACACCATCCCACATCGTTGCCAATCACCGTCATCATCAAATAGCTGCCCTCGGTCCAGCCATGCCCTCTGTCTCTTCAATCCCTCACATAAGCTTGAAAGTGGGGTATCACGGCCCACAGTTTACAGCTGGGGAAACTGAGGCCCTGGGTAGAGACTGGCGCGGGGGCAAGACCCAGTCCCACTGGCCCAGGGCCCCTCTGACAGCCTTCTTCCTGGCTGGACCCCCGCCTGACTTGGGCCCCCGGGTCCTGTCCGCCCTCCAGGTGTGGGGCTTCTACCGAGGCCTCTCGCTGCCTGTGTGCACCGTGTCCCTGGTCTCGTCTGTGTCTTTCGGCACCTACCGCCACTGCCTGGCGCACATCTGCCGAGCTCGGTATGGCAGCAGCGACGCCAAGCCCTCCAAGGCCGATATCACACTCTCAGGATTTGCCTCTGGCCTGGTCCGCGTGAGTGTGGGGCAGGGGGGGGTTTGCTGGGGGGGGAAGGGCCGGGGGCCTCAGGCTGGCGGGGTTGGGAGAGCCCGAGCCTGCCGCCTGAGGGGCCACCAAGCCTGGCAGGTGGGGAAACTGAGGCTTGGTGAGGGCAGAGGCTGCATGAAGGCTGGGGGCTGCGGGGAAGGGCTCAGGAGATTCTCGTGGCAAAGCTGCGGAGTGCCTCTGAGCTTCTGTCTCTTCACCAGTAGAGGCCTGGTGAAGGTCAAGTAAGGTTAGGAGTGGAAATCCCCCAGCATGGAGTCTGACAGGTATGAGCGCCCACAGAGCGGCAGCCGGGATTGTTGGGGATACTGTAATTAGGAATATCACGTTACTTACCAATGTTACTAAATACTTAAGTTTACCTGTCCTATTATTCTTACATTAAATTCTTACATTAATTACATAATACATCAAGGGCATTAACATATTAATTCCGTGGTGAATACCTGCATGAACCCAACTCACACACATTTACCCAACACCTACTGTGCGCTGAGCCTGCTCTGTGCTGCCAGAGCTGTGCTGCTGAAGCAAAAGAATTGGCTCTGAGCCCTGACCATGACCATGACTGTGGGGCCAGCGGAGGCTTCCTTTTTGTATGTCATTTATCATTTATTATTATTATAAATTATTATTTTTGCTATTATTTCATTAAATAATACTACAATATTTTATTTTTATAAATTAATTATTTTTATTAAATTTATTAAAAATTTTTTAATGTTTTATTTATTTCTGAGAAAGAGAGAGAGAGAGAGAGAGACAGCATGAACAGGGGAGGGTTAAAGAGAGAGGGAGACTAATAATCTGAAACAGGCTCCAGGCTCTGAACTGTCAGCACAGAGCCCGATGCGGTGCTCGAACCCACGAACTGTGAGATCATGACCTGAGCTGAAGTCGGATGCTTAACCGACTGAGCCACCCAGCAACCCCTGTAAATTATTATTTTTAATGTTTACTTATTTTTGAGGGAGACAGAAAGAGTGCGAGAGGGGAGGAGCACAGAGTGAGAGACACAGAATCCAAAGCAGACTCCGGGCTGTGAGCTGTCAGTACAGAGCCCGACACGGGGCTCGAACTCAAGGACTGCAAGCGCATGACCTGAGCTAATGTCTGACGCTTAACCAACTGAGCCACCCAGGAGCCCCCTTTTTAAAAAAATGTTATTTTATGTTAAATCTTTATTTACTTTTGAGAGAGAGAGGCAGACAGAGTGCAGCAGGGGAGGGGTGGAGAGAGAGGGAGCCAGCCAGAGGCTTCTTGAGGCCAGGCCCTCCACCCCCGATGCTGCTCTGGGCGGGAGGCTCCCGGAGGCAGGTCCAGGGGCGGAGCGGCTGGCACCCCCTTACCTCTGCCACTTCTGCTTCCAGGTGTTCCTGACCTCGCCCACCGAGGTGGCCAAGGTCCGGCTGCAGACGCAGCCGCAGGTGCAGCTGCAGCCGCAGGCGCAGATGCAGCAGCGGCGCCCCTCGGCCTCAGGGCCCTCGGCCGCGCCCCCCACGTGTGCTGTGCCCCCTGCGGGTCCGGGGCCTGGGCCCAAGTACCGAGGGCCTCTGCACTGCCTGGCCACGGTGGCCCGTGAGGAGGGGCTGCGGGGCCTCTACAAGGGCAGCTCGGCCCTGCTCCTCCGGGACGGCCACTCCTTCGCCACCTACTTCCTGTCCTACACCCTCCTCTGCGAGCAGCTCACCCCCACGGGCCGCAGCCAGCCAGGTGAGCGGGGGCCCGGGAGGCCGGGGCAGGCCCGGCACGGTGGGAACTGAGGCCGGGAGAGGAGGCATGGGAGTGCAGCGCCCTCAACGCCAGGAGTGGGGACAGACCTGCAGTGTGGCTTTGCGTGGGTCACAGGGGTGGAGCGAGCCCCGGGCTCCGGTGCGGCCGGGCCCCTGTGCCGGGCGCCCCGCTGGCCGTCCTTGGTGGCCCCGCCGGGTCGGTGGTTGAGGCACCGATGGGTCTCTCCCTGCAGACGTGCTGGGCGTGCTGGTGGCCGGGGGCTGTGCCGGGGTCCTGGCCTGGGCCGTGGCCACCCCCATGGACGTGATCAAGTCGCGCCTGCAGGCGGACGGGCAGGGCCGGCGGCGCTACCGGGGCCTCCTGCACTGCGTGGTGAGCAGCGTTCGGGAGGAGGGGCCGCGCGTCCTCTTCAAGGGGCTGACGCTCAACTGCTGCCGCGCCTTCCCCGTCAACATGGCCGTCTTTGTCACCTACGAAGCCGTGCTGGGGCTCACGCGGGGCCTGTCCACATAGCTAGTCCCCACGCCCAGGGCCAGCCTGCCCGCGGCTTGCGGACATCGTCGTGGCTGCAGGAGGCGACGGGACTGTGGGGCTCTGGGCCCCGCTGCGCCACCACCTGGGGACAGCGGAGCCGTGCGGTGGCCAGAGCGAGCCGTGCCTGGGGCTTCGCTCCCCGGCTGCCGACCGTGAGGAGGCTCAGGGGCCCACGTGCCATCAGCCTGGGGCTGGCTTGAGGGTCTCGTGAGCCAGCGAGGAGCGGGCCTCTTGGATGAGGACACCTGTCACACGGAGCTGTTCCAACGCTCGGTCAGTTGGTCGTTCAGCGTCCCCGGGGCCTCTGCCTGCTGCCCGGGTCTTCAGGGCACCCCTGCACTCCCCCAGGGCCCGCCGCCACTCTCCCTGTGAGGCCCCTGCCCGCTCTCTTCTGCTGTTCGGTGAGCTCCTGTGCACCCGTCCCCTCTGCACCAAGCTGCCCAGAAAGGGCGCTGTCCCGACAGCCATGACCAGCTTGGTGCCAGACCTGCTCACATGCCCCTCCTCTGCAGGGGGAGCCCTGAGACTCCGCGGGGAGCTGTTGACAATAAAATGTTTTTGTTTGAATGTGCTCAGTGGTGTTGCTGTGTGGTCTGTGGGGCGGGTGGCCAGCTCATCCTGGAGACTAAGCCCTCCACACCATTCCCACTATGCAGATGGGCACACTGAGGCCCAGAACGGTGGCTGGCTCTGCTCCCTGGGCCTTTGGGGCACCGAGCCCTGCCCTGGGGGTCCCTGCAGCCTTCAGCATGATGCCAGCTCTCCCCACCACCCCTAACCCAAACCTACCCGTCTGAGTGAAACCGGCCCCTCCGTTGCCCGGACACCTGGCTGTGGGCCACCTTTCCGCAGGGCCCTGGAGGAGGGAGGGGTGGGTGTGGCCTGGGTGCTGGGTCCCTCACCCAGGTCATCACACAGCCTGACGGCAGGGGAGGGAACGGCTCTGAGAGAGATGTGGGGGGACTTGCACCTGCACCTCTGAACCCCCCTTGGGGGTACCATGTGGCTTGAGTTGTGAGCAGCCGTCAGGGGCCGGGATGGCAGGTGGAAGCCTCTGGGAAAGCCAGCCAACACCTGCCTCGATGCCCCTCACAGACACTGGCCTTGACCTTGTGTCTGCACCGGAAGACCTCTTGTGTTCTGTTTCCCAGACCCACGGGTGGGCCCTCCCTCCCCCGCCCCTCCCCCCGCCCCCCTCCCCCCCTCCCAGCCTGCTCCTGTCACATTGACCCAAGTAGCTGCTTACAGTGTGTTCTCTGCCAGGAACACCCTTCCCCCTCCTCTGCCCGGCTGACTTGGTACCACCAGCATCACCTCCTTCAGGAAGCTCTCCCTGCCTGACCACTGGGCTGCTTTTCGGGCCCCCACAGGCCCCCACTCTACCTGGACTGAGCTGCCTGCCTGATGACTCCATCCAGAACAGGCCCGAGCACAGAGTCGGGGCTCAGGGGGCGGGGTGTGGGATGAGCGAATGAAGTCCTGCAGCAGGTCCTCCCGCCCGAGGCCGAGGTGCCGGCACTCTCGCGCACCCGGGAAATGGCGCCAGACAGAAGGTTCTGATGACCCTCGAACCCTGACCGCGTCCACCTGTTGGTGTCCAGCGGTGTTACCCGCTGTGGCCTTGGAAGGACGGCTGTTGGCACTACTCCCGGCTGTGCCGGGTGCAGCTGGGGACCCTGGGGACCCCTGGTCCCTGGCAGCCGGCCCCGCCCACGGTGGGGAAGTGGTTTGCAGGAGGGCCAGTCCTGGTCCTTCCGAGGCTGCACCGGCCCCTCTTTCAGAAACGGGGAAGAGAAGGCGGGCCCAGCTGGGTATTCCCCAAAACCGTGGCCTCCTCAACAAAGGCCAGGCTGCGCTGAAGTTTCAAGTGGGAGGAGCAGGCTGGTCCCCCAGGACCCCCACCGCGGGGTGCGGACGGGAGAACCCAGGGCTCTGGGAGGGGCCTCGGGCAGAACTCCCCGGGAGAGCCGCACTGGCTGCTCGTTCTCACTGACGTGCTCCCTTGACTATGCTTTAGCAAACTGTGGGGCGGGGAGGAAGGGCTGTGGGCCTTAACAGCAGCGACCCTTGGGGGAGTCACCTGACCTCTGACCCACGGTACTGCTCTCAGGAACGGAACATGCGGTATGGCTGCTCTCATCTTCCAGGAGAGGGGGGTGGGGGTCCCCAGGGTCAGGAGGCCTGCCCTGAGCCCCACAGCCTGGGTGGGGATGAGCTGCCTGTGAGGGGCCACAGCTCCTCCTGTCCCGGCCCCGATGGTGACACGCACTCCTCCCCCAGTGCTCTGCCGCCCTGGGGGCTTCACGTGTGGCCCCTCGGTTGTCCCTCGCGGCACACCTGTGACGTGGGCACAAGGGAGCCACAAGAGGTTGTACCACATCCTGGCACTAGGGCGGGGCCCTGGGTGCCCTTGTTTGTGACACGGTCCCTCGGTGTGCGTGGAGACAGCAAATAAGAGGCAGGACAGATCTGCTCTGTCACAACTCAGTGTGGCCTTGGGCAAGTCCCAGATGAGGACGGCGGGCAGAGGGAGTCCAGGGCTGCATTCCGGCAGCGCCCCGGGCGAGCAGGTGGCCCAGCTCCTGTACCACTGGCACCACCGCTGCCCACCCTGTGGCCCGTCCCTTGTTGCGGAGTGAGAACAGCCATCCGCGGGGACACGTCCACCGCGTGACGGCTGGCACCAGGGTGGCCGCCAAGGGCTAAAAAGGCAGGGAGGCTACCTCCCAGCTGATCCCTGGGAGCCTGCGTCCCCGCGCCGTGGGGACTTCCTGCCTGTCTCCAGCCCACATCGCCCCCTGGTGGGACTGCGGGACGCAAGGGCCACCCTCGGAGGGGCCTCTGCTCTGGCCCTGGGCCTGAGACAGGCCTGTGGCTCCTCCAAGCCCGGACCCAGCACAGACACAGAGGCAGGACCGAAGCAAGTTTATTCATGCCAATGACTGACATGAGGGAGTGGGCCCTGTGTATCCAGAAGGGACAGACCCCTCGACCACACGCTTTCCCTGAGACAGGTCTTCCGCTTTTCCAAAACTACACAGGGCGCACGGTTCAACAGGCCTCCCGCGGGCGTGCCGCCAGGGCCGTGAGGGCGGCTGCACGCGGTCTAGCTACGTCCACCTGCCCCAGGGCACTGCTCTGTGCAGAGCGACTTCCACGCCAGTCACGTGTCAAAACAAAAGGATCTGCAAAGACAACAGAGCCCTCAGCACCTGGCCCGGCCGGTGCGAAGCGGCCGCTGGCTTTCGGGGTGGAGTGTCAAGGGTTCCGCGGTGGAAACGAGGTGTTAGTACTCGGGGAGGAGCGTGATTCTGGAGTGCGGCGCATGCACGGTCTGGAGTGTGCTACGTGAGCTGTAGTCTGGCCCACAGACGACGTGGGAACCGGCCAGCCAGGGCCCAGCAGCCTTCCGGCTGGGAGCTCTTGGCCACACGGACTGTCAAGCTTGTAGCTGGCAGTTCTTTTAAATCTTTGGGGGCCCAGGGTGAAATACACCTGTGCCCGTTCAACTTCCCACATAGACTTTCCAAAGCATGTTTGAGTCTAGGATCACGACGTTCTTACATGACGTAAGCACGCTCATGTTCTTTCACAGAGCGGGGTGAAGAGTGTGCCGAAGCCGCAGGGTCCCGTGGACCCAGGCTGGCCAGCGGTCACTGGGCCAAAGGTCCCACGTCTGGGGGCTGCTCTGTGGGAGAGACTCCAGCCGGATTGTCTGACCACGACATGTTAGCTGGCACCCGGTCCCAAAGGTTTTGCCGCGAGAGACAGAAAGGAGGGCATCACAGGAAGAAACAGTACAGATACACGCACGGGGCTTACAGATTCCAGGCCAGGAATTACCGTGTGGCAGAGCCTACGGGTAGTGGTGATTCGATTGGGCTGGGATTACTGGTAAATTACATCTCTTTATAAGCGTGTATAAAATGAATGTTACTGAAAGTCGTAGGACAGCTTCCGCGGAGTCATGAACTCCTTCACGATCTCGTCGGTGACCTCCTTGCGCCTGGCCTGGTGCTCGGCGATCAGGGGCTGCAGGACCTCTATGAGGGTCTTCTTGAGCTCGCCGGTGAGCATGGCCCCACTCGTGTAATCCTGCGGGGCGGGAGACCGCGGTGAGGCGCGGCAGCACGTGCCCGGCACGCCCACGTGGGGCCTGGTGCACGGGGGGCGCTCGGCGGCACGAGAGCCTGCGTCCTCGGCTGCGCTTCACGACCTGCCTGACGAGCAGCCACGGCGTGCCACTCGCCCCACCCACCTCCTTTCCGGGTGGCAGAGCTCCAGGCCGGACAATCGACCGGGCTCCCGTCGCCTTACCGCCTTCTCTATGTCGGTGCTGACCCTCCTTTCACTTGACTGCGAAAACAGGATGTTCTCCCCGAGCGGACTGGACACTCAGCACAAAGCAGCAGCGCAAGGTGCGGAAAGGTCACCTGCAGGGCCAGCACCCAGCAGCCGAGAGCCACAGCCTACATCCTGCGTGTCTCCTCCTTGGTTTTTAACGTTAAGAATAGTTCATCTCACTGCACTTCCAGCCTGGTGACTGCGATCCCGGTCAGGGGCATGCTGTCCTGTGTCACAGGAAACTCACGCCTGCGTGGTCACCCGTCCCCCCTCCCAGTGTCCCCTGTGCCGTACGGTCTTGCTATTATCAGCTTTAAACAACTTTGTATGGAAAGAGCTCTTTCTTATTCGGGACTAGTTCCTTGGAAAAGATTCCAGGGACTGGAAAACCTAAGGCAAAGGCTACACTTGTTCCCCGGGCTCTTTCTTCGTGCTCCTCATCCAACCAGAGAGGTCACGCTGGGAACACACGACCCACCGAACAGGCCTCAAAGCCTCTGCAAACACCACAGCGACACTAACCCGCTAACTCAGTGGGGGAATGGTTTTAACTGTGATGCTGCTTTGTGTGAATCTGTCTGTCCATCCGTAGAGTCCAGTAAGAGCTGACCACACCGCACTTAGTGCTTTCTCTTCCGCGCACTACCCGTTACGAGGCTTTCTGCATGTGGCTGAGTAGATGGACCTCCTGGCCTTTCATCTCGTCTCGGCTGAGCGCCTGTCCCCATGGCCCGGGCCCTAAGGGTCTCTGAACCCCATAAGCTTGGCCGCCAGCCCCCCATGTCCCGTGACAGAGCCAGGGGCCGCTGCACCCCACGGCCTGCGCTCCCACCTTCCTGATCTGCTCGAGCTTGTCGTCTTCCTCGAGGAAGAAGGTCAGGTACATGAAGGACACGTCCACGTCACAGTTGCCCCCAAACTCCCTGTGCTCCTCGATGGTGTCTCTCCCTCCAGAGAACGCATGCTTGTTGACCTGCACCAGCAAGAGCAGAGATGCTAGTTGGTTCCGGCCGCCCCGCGCGTGCAAACTGGCTGCGAGCTGAGGGTGGTGGTCGGGCCACTGACTGCTTTCTGCCCCGTCAGGGCCCAGGCGGAGGGAGGCTGGGGTTCACTGTCGGGCAGAGCCCCACGGACTGTCTCTCCCATCTGTCAAGCCCAGGTACGTGCCAGTGGGGCCAGCTGGAGAGGAGTAGTGGGTGGGGATCAGGTCTGGTCCCCCCGACCCCAAGGAACACAGAATAGGGCTGGGGAGGCCAAAGCACCGCCTGCACTGGTAGGGGGAGGGCTGGGGGGGGTCCTACAGCTCTCAGGTGATGGGTGGACACCAGCCACCTTCAGCGTGAAAGAGACCACCACGGAAGGGGGGCTGCTGCCTTCACCACCATGGAAGACAGTGGGAGCCACAAGAATGGGGCTCATAAGAGAGAGCAGAGCCCACAAGCAGCACAGAAGCAGACGGCACCTGAAGGCAGCCCTGGCTAAAAATACGCAGTTTCAGGAACTAAAGAAAGACTCAGACACTAACAAAACAGTTTTTAAGCATCACTGACGATAATCTGGGAGAAGTCAGGGCCAAGAGGCGAGAGAAGAAAAGCCAAAAAGGACAAAGTTTCCTCAATCTTTTCATGAGCAATTGAGAAACCCACTATGTACAAATGTCACCCTATTTTTTTTTTAAATGTTTATTTTTGAGAGAGAGAGACTAAGCGCGAGCAGGGGAGGGGCAGAGAGAGAGGGAGAAACAGAATTTGAAGCAGGCTTCAGTCTCTGAGCTGTCAGCACAGAGCCCGACGTGGGGCTCGAACTCATGAAGCAGAAGATCAGGAACTGAGCCGAAGCTGCTTAACCGACTAAGCCACCCAGGTGGCCCATCACCCTATTTTTCTTTAATGGGGACGAGGGGGGCAGAGCTGACAGTTTCTAGGTGGAGACGCTTATTCCTTCTCCCCAGGACTGCAGGGCAGATTACTGCCTGGACGCTCCGGAGCCCTACACAGGCAGCGGGCGGACCCCAGGGGCAGAGGCAGTTCCGGCACAAGGGAGCCAGGGACAGCCACCCCGCCGGTGGTCACCGCCAAGCAGCTGCTCCGGGAGAGCGGGCCCTGCCCTGTGCCCTGTGCAAGGGGCACTTGGGGAGAGGTGGGTCCTGGCAGCTGGGCTGCGGCAGGAAAAATAAAGACAAGTGCGGTTCATCTTTCCTCTTTTCCACAAAAAAGACCAAGTTATAAAATAAAACCAACGCAGGCAAACTGCAAGAGCTGTGGACGGCACAAATCAGCAGGAGGGGAGAGCACGCAGCAGCGGGTTCCCCTGAGGCCTGGCGCCCTGGGGCAGGCGCTGGGGGTCTGACGGGGTCAGGGGGCGGCCCTGCCTGCACAGACATTGTCCTGTGCTCAGGCTCCTGGCCACTCCAGTGCCAGGAAGAAAGTCTTGGGGACAGAATTTCCCAGGCTCCACGTGGGGGGAGGGGGCGGGGGGTGATAGAGGTGACAGTTCCCAGTCCTTGTCTGAGATGAAGATGAGGAAAGGCGTGTTTGCTGCATGTTTTAGCAGATGCATGGGGAAGGCCTGCCTCCTACGTGCTGCTCCTCCCCACCTCCCCTACCTCGGGCAGGGCCTCGGCCAACGATGGTGTGCAGACGTGCAGCAGACGTGCCATCATCACCACATCATTTAACCCGACAACCCAGTGACCCCAGTATCGCTTCCTCCGCTTTATGGATGAAAATGAGGTGCCGTGTCAAGGACCTGCAGTACATGGCAGTGAATGGCAGAGCCGGGCCGACCCTTCCCGGGACACTTCTCAGGCCGCTGAGAGTTTGCCCGGGGTGGGCCTGGCCTGTCCTCAGCGCCACTGGGGCCGTGCTGTGGGAAGCCAGCAGGAAAACGGGTTTGCGTTAGGGTGCAGGGCAGCCTTGGTTGTGGGGACCAGAATGCAGTTGTCAGAATCCAAAATGACAGAAGCAGGTGAGGCGTCCCCAAACCATGCGATTTCTGCTATAAAAGGAGCCTGTCTTGTGAGGATGTCTGAGTTGAAGGACGGGGCAACTTGACTCAACCATCGAGCTCCAAGAGCCGGTGAACTCTGGCTGCTGCGGGAGGAGAGCTGGGCTGCAGGAGCCCCGGACAGAGGCGGGCCACTGAATGTCGCCCCGGAGCCAGAGGCCAGTCTGGGAGTTTGCACTAAAGGGGTCTGTGGCCAGAAATCACAAGTGGGGGCCAGGCTGGCCAACTGCGCTATAGACCCTCACCCCGGAGGGGGACTTCCATGCCCCGAGGCCACCTGCAGGAGGGAGGGGCGGGCTCGGTGGGCTGTGGTGGGGAAATAAGAGCTGTCCCACTATTCAGGTTTTGAATTAAATCCTTAAATTTGGGCAGCACGCCACAGTCACAAACACTTCCTACGTGTGATCTCACGTAAGCCTGGCCTCAAAGCTATGGAATGGGTACCGCTGCTCCCACTTCACAAATGGCTCCCCTGGACAGCGAGGTCACTTGCCAAGTGGCAGGGCCCAGAGAGCCTGGGGCTCCTGGCTCTAGGCTACATCAGGGCCCATGCAAGCTGTGTGGACAGAAGAAGCTGCCTGGTCCCCTGAGTCTTGATTTCCTTGCCCACAAAATGGTCATGGCCTCCCTGGGTGGTTGCGAGGACTGCGAGCACACGTGGAGGGTAACGCCACAGCCAAACCGCTGTGTCCCCAGCTCGGCTGCTGCTGTTACCCTCAGGAGGGCTGGAGCACATGCCCCCCCCCCCCCCCCCCCCAGAGTAGAGCTGTGGATTCGGGAGAGGAAGGTGGGCCTGGGGACTGAGAGCGAGGGCTGGCCTGCCCTGTCCCGCCCCTCAGGTTGCTCCCTGCCCATCAGCCCTTGGGGTCCTGTGGTCCCCAAGTTAATGAAAACACCCAGACCCATAAATGAGTTCTTCAGAACAACTCAGAACCAAACAAAATGACTTCTTTTCGGGAGACCAGAGGAGCCGCCCTCCCTCCTCTGCACTCCCTGCGCTGGAACTTTCAGCCAGTAGTGAAAGCAAACAAAAAGTCCGGAGTACGCCAGCTTCCAACAGAGGGGGCAGAAGTGACGGCACCCATTTCCTGGAAGACGGTTTTGACACTAAGGGTTTCCCCGTTGTCAGGTCGAGCCTGCCAGGGACCAGAGCAGGGTCAGGGCGAGCAGTGACTCAGAGGGTTGCGTTATGTGCCTCAGATAGTTTTGGTCACTCCCTCTGTAATCTTCCAAGCTTCAACCACCACTGGATCCCAAATGAAAGGCCCCCAGCTCTGGGACAGTGAGGGGGTCGCACCTATACCGGCAGCTCAGTACCGGGCAACAGAGCAGCGCCCTGGAAAATACAGAAACTCCTAACTCGAGTTTCTTTGGTGACTCCACAAATATTTGCTGAGCGCTCACTGTGCATCTGGCCGTGCTGTGCTGTCCTGTCAAAGGGCAGCCACCCGCTGCGGGTCTCCGTGAGGACGTGTGGCCCCGCACCCCACCCTGGTCATGGGTGCCCACAGCCCAGGCGGCTCTCCACTGCTCTCCGAGGTGAAGCCTGGCCAAGCTGGTCACCCTCTCTGGCCCTCATCCCTCTCATTCCTCTAAAAGGAAGTCACCGCTACCTCCCACTGAGAAATAAACACAGACAGCATAAGGCACCTGGTCCGCTCCTGGAATGGGGCTGCGGACACAAGTCACTAACACATTTCCTGTTTGTTTACTTTAGAGAAAACTGCCCGAGCACGGTGCTGGTGGGAAAGTGAAGAGGGAAAGAAGAAATCCCCAGTTTTGCCTAAACAAAACGACACAAACAAAACAAACCCAGCTGATGCCTGGGCCCCGGGGCCGGGGCCAGGGTCAGCGTCAGGGCCAGGGTCAGGCCGCGGGCTTGCTGACAGCGGTTGTGGACACTGGCACCTGGGGCCCGTGGTGGAGGACGCCGGGAGGACAGTCCCGCCACCGTGCGTGTGCCCGTGTCCCTCAGGCGTGGTCTACTCTGTGTGCACAGGCTGGCCCCGCGCCCTGGGCGGCGCTCACCTTGGTCTTGATCTGCTTGGCGGTGTCCGTGAGGAAGATGGAGGAGTTGGGGTCGCTGGCACTCATCTTGGTCTGGGCCCCTTGTAGGGCAGGGAAGAAGGTCGAGTGCAGCAGGGCTGGTTTGGGGTAGCCGATCCTGGGGGCGACGTCTCTTGTCATTCTGAAGTAAGGATCCTGTGGTGCGAGAGGGGCCTCTGAGGACAGCAGGCAGAGGGGGGCTGGCCGTCAGCCCAAGAACAACACCCCCCTGGGGCTCCAGGGATGCTCCCGAGCTCCCAGTTAGCTAACAGAGCCGCTCCCCACCCAACACCTCTGAAAACCTCCTTCCCCATCTAAGGGTGCGGTGCCGCAGACCGAGGGCGCCCCGCCCCGCCTGCCGACCTGGTCGATGGCACATGGGATGAGGCACTGAATGTCTGTCTTGTCTCGGAAGATCTGAGGGAACGAGTTGCTGAAGGAAGGAGCCGCCTGGATGGCAGGAAAGCTGATCTTCCCTGAAAGTGCAACAAAATAGTTTTACACAGGAGGCCAACTCCTGCTCTGGTTCATTCACCCAGAGAGACGGATGGACGGTAGCGGGCTTTGTCCCCGTGGGAGAAGTGGCAGTCATGTCAGAGGGCCTGAGAGCACAGAACAGGGTGGGGGAGAAACAGACTTCTAGTCCTCACTTGCATGTCTCTCCATCCGTTTCCTCCAATCCCCTCTGCGACTGCGCTCTATCTGGCCTCCTCAGCAGGTTTCCTACTTGGTGGCATTTGCCCACGTTGTTGTTAAATATGTTGCGCCCGCAGCCGTGTCCTATAGTGTTAGCCACCCTCAACCCGTGGGCACACGGGGTCCTCAGCCCCAGTTGTTACCGATTTCTGATCCTTGGAGCCTAAAACCGTTTTCTGTCTTTCGGAAGTTGCTGTTAACACCGCCACTGCTACCTGCTTAGACCTAAAGAGTGCTCAAGGGCACCGACCTCTATGGGCTTGACAGGTGGGTGCAGGGTGAGTTCTGGGTGCTGCTTCTCTTCCCCCCTGAAAGTCTGGCCTCTGTGATGCTCTTTCCTGGCAGAGACACCCCATTTCTGCGGTCCCGTCGTTCTTGGGGGGCCAGGTAGATGGCTGCCCCCACCAGCTGGGCCTTCCCCGGGCTCACCTCTGCTCACAGCTCTACGAGAAGGTGCCATGTGTGTGGCCCCTGTTCTATAGACGTGGACGCTCAGGCTCAGACTGTTTAACAGCCAAAGCTAATACACGGCAAGCAGCTGGCTGGGCCTGGATTCAAACCCGGGCGTCTGGAAGCAAAGTGTGTGCACTTATTTGTACATCTACTGGTTTCGCTTCTCGCCCAGTGCAGCCCTCCTGGGACGCTGGGATCCCGAGCATGAAAACCCTTTCCAAAGCACAGGATTTATGCTCCAATCGTCAGGATGGAGTCTAACTGAAACATCAAAGAAGAGGCTCACGTGAGAAGCCTCCCAGTGAGGGCTCTCCACGGCGTTTGCGTTTCTCTCCACACTTGTCCCCCAGGGTCCCTCACCAACAGGCCCTGGGACGCCCCCCACGCCCCCCCCCGGCAGGACAAACTCTCCTGCGTGGCGTATCCTGGCATGCTGTCCAGGCCTGGAGCCGCGCCCTGAAAACAAAGCAGGTCAGGAGACCCAGCACAAGCCTCAGGGGTCCAGTCTTCAGGAGCTAAGGACCTAGGAGAGGAGGCTGATGCACCTGAAAGGCACAGACGTGTGTGTGCAGGGGCCCGAGCCACAGGAGAGAGCGAGGGTGGGCAGGGTGGGCTCACACAGGGCCTCTGGCCAAATCCATCCTCTTAGGGGAACTCGAGGCTCCTGGCATCAGAGCAGGTCGTCCTGCAGCTCCTGGGCCTCCTCCGGAGGTGACCCACACTGGCTGGGACCCCACGAGTGGGCAGAGGAAGTCTGGTCATCCCTACCCTTTTCTTTCTTCTAAACCTCTAGGGGAGGACAGTCTCCCGAGGTCCGCCCCACGCAGCCCAGAAACGGGGTGAAGGCACCACACCAGCTCTTCAGGCTCCCGGAGGGACCTGCCCCGGGGCTCAGTGCATGGAGGTCAGCGGCAACGCCACCACCTGAGAGCGCTCAGCTCCGGGCAGACGCCAGTGGTTCAGGGCAGCGCGCAGGGCCGCGGCGGCAGCCAGCTCCTTACCGATGCTGTCACTGTCAGTGAAGCCGAAAATGCCTTTGACCTGGTTGAAGGTGACGTGCTTCTGAATCTTCACCACGTTCTTGTAGAAGCCTGGACTCGTCCTGCACACACAATCAGAAGCAAACCCCAGGTTTACGGGGTGTCCTGCCACCAAGGCCAAGGCAGCAGACGGTGAAACCTGAGGTCGCACGTGTGGGCGGAGGACACAGAGCGCGCAGGGAGGGGCCCAGAAGGCACCCGTGGGCACAGGCACCTGTGGCGGGCAACGTGGAGAGGCTGGGGGAGGGCGGAAGAACCCTCCACTGGACTGCCTGCCCCTGGCACTGAGCCCGAGGGCCGACGCACAGGAGGCTCAGGGAACATGCCGACTCGCCTCAAGGAACCACACTGACGAGGAGCAGAGCTGGGTCTGCAACACCAGCTCTCGGGTTCCCGGTGCGGTGTCTTTCCATCCCTCGTGGCTCCTGGCAGGAAGGCCTCTCTGGGCCCTCACGCAGGGCCAGAAATGTGCGTGGGGACAGGGTGTCCAGGGCTGGCCTCCATGCCACTGCCCGTGTCCCCACGGGGCCCTGGCTGCTTCGCTCCCACCCAGAGAGGCTGGAGGCTGGCTTTGCTGTAGTTTCAGCTCCTACAGACTGGGAGGGAGCCTTGTTCGATCAAAGATCTGGATTTTGAGTTAAGTCTCAAGAAAAAAAAGTAAAATGCTCAACTCTTTAAAAGAAACTCTCAAAGGGGGTAAGACATTTGAAAACAGGATTTAGCTTTTAAAACTTCTCTCCTGACTTTAGGTTCAATGAAAGAGATCTTTCTGAGAAGAGGTAGCACAGAGCCTTTGATTTACATGTTATCTGGGTTTTCATCTCTCCTGCGTGTCCATGAAGAACGAGGAAGTTCCTGCCGAGCAAAGGCGGAGGACGTACAAGTGCGCTTACCAGCGACAGGCTGGGAAAGTCGCCGCAGACCCCACGTTCTCTCGGAATGTGCGGAGAGCAGGGGGGCTGTGCGGTGGCCTTTCACGTGCACTGCTCAAAAGTCCACCCCCCATCACGTGCCCGCCCAGTTATCTTTGTGGGTTTGCAAGAGGCGTTTGCTTCTGCCCCACCAGCGTCTTCGGGCAGTGAGGCGGGGACTTTGTTTGGCCCACGGCTGTGTTCTCAGGGCCCGGGGGCACCTGCCACAGATGGCACCCCGTGCCTACCGTACTGACCTGCTGGGACAGGCCACCCCTCACCGCGTGCGTGCCAGACTCGGCTGAGTGGAGCCTGGGGTGCTGGGCGGCGCATGTGAACCTGGCTGTAGGAGGGGCAGCTCCCAGGAAAAGGGAGCTGGACCATGTGTTTGGAGAGGGCGTGGGGAGAGGGGAGTAGAGCACACTCAGAGGCCGGCGGTGGGACTGTGGGCTGTGTCCTCTAGCTGGGGGGGGGTCACCGGCCAACCCACCAAGGGGCCTGTGAGCTAAAGGGAAGGCTGACACTTCATCCTGATGCTGACACAGAAGCGGGAGAGGGGCGGGGTGGCGGGGTGGTGAGGCCCAGAAAGTGCTGGCTGTGGGGACTGAGGCTGAGGGGCTGTGCGGGGGGCAAGAGGCAGCACCGGATGGTGTGGTGACCGGTAGCGCCTGCAAGGAGGACGTAGGGTGGGCTATGTGCTCACGCAGTTCCGTCAGGTTCTTTTAAGGAATGAGAGAAAAATAAAGCACCATGAAGATTGTAAGAGCCACGACACCTAATGTCTCATCTAACCCTATTTTGTGGACCAGACTTGGGGTGACTCATGACCACCAAACAGACGTGCCAGGTCTCAAACCCCGGGTCTGTTTCCTTTCTTCAAAGACCATGTTTCCTCAAGGACACCACAATGCCTCTATGCCCACAGAGAAGTGATTTTTAAAAACTCAAAGTAAAATTAAAAAATTATTAATTCATTTACTAGTTGGTAGAAAGGCCAGACTTCGTATCAAGGCAACGTCGCTCCATGGGTGTAAAGCCACCACTCAGACGTCAGTCCTCATAGAAGGGGACGTTCTGGGGAAACGGTAGCGAGCAAGTTGATTTGCACTGAGTGCAAACGCAGCCCGTCCCGTGTTTTCACCACATCCCGCCTTGGCCTAGTAGAGAGCATGCACATGACAGGGGCCATGCTGCCTACGTTCCTTGGGGGTTGCCCGTGCCCTGGGTGGAGAGCTGCGCCTCAGGTCCTCAGGAAGGTACGTGCTGAGCGGAAGAGCATATTCTCGGGAAACCTGACAAAGCCTTATTTTTCTAACATGCTTCTTCGTAGTCGTTTGGGATGGGACAGACCTCAGAAGTTTCAGTTCAGGGGTTTTCTGAATGCCATACTGGGGCCTACTGAGTGGCCAACTTAAAGAACTGGGCTATGAGCAGATCGTGTACCAGCGAGTCCTTCTCTGCGAGGAGCCAAGTATGCCGAGATAGAGAGAGGCGCTGACCCTGCAAACTGATGGCCTTGCAGAGAAACTACAATTCTGTCTTCAGCTGGGGAGCGAAACCTGACCTGGGGAATGAAAGCAGTAAGCCATATCCTAATGTTTCATAAAGGGAGGGAAACCTTCATCAGACCTAAGGCCACTTCCGCTGCGTCCGACTCAGCCGTGGCTGAGGCCCTGACGGCCGCGTATCCTTGTGTGGCAGGCGGCTGGGGCCCCGCTCCTTACCCCATGTAGTCAAGATCCGAGAAGATGAAAGTCTTGTTGATGTCAAAGCCGCAGGCGATGATGTCCTTGGCGTTCTCCACGGCGTAGCCGTAGGCCTGGTCCAGGGTCAGGTCTTTCCACAGGTACTTCTCGTCATCCGTCATCTGGATGACCAAGGGCACGTTAAACACGTCCTGCAGCCACCTAGGAGACACCGGGGAAGAGGCTCACTTCCCTGTTCTGCAACCGAAGACACCGTTCCTGCTAACAGTGGATGTCAAAACTCTCTTGTCTACACAACCAACCGCACGGTGTCATGCCATGAAACGTGACCGCTACGACCGACACCTAGAGGGCCCTGCCTTCAGCCCTGTGCTGCTTCGCAGGCTGGCAGCTGCCTCAGGAGGTGGGAGCACCACTGCCCTCCCGCAGGTGTGGGGATGAGGGCACAGGGAAGGGACTCTGCTACGGTCACTGGAACAGGGACAGGAGGAAACAGGCTGGCCGACCCCATCACAGCACGCTTTCTAAAGCGACACCAGGAACGTGAACAGAAGCCAGAAGGGCACCAGTGCCCTCACACCTTGTCTGTCTGACAAACACAAACGGGGGCTACCGTGTCATCTAGACATGCGTCATAAATAGCATTCCTGGTTTACCAGTAAGGGCGGTAAAGGGCACACAACACAATACTTACTTGGTGAAAATAAATGGGATGAGGTGACCTACATGCATCGCTTCGGAAGAGGGGCCCCTGCCTGTATACAGGTAAAATGGCTTCTTATTTTCATAGGCATCAAGGATTTGATTCATATCTCTAAAGGAAAAAGGAGAAAAGGAGATAGTGTGGTTTTCTGAAATAAAAATCAAGGCACTCATGCTCACCTGAAAATGATAGAGAAAATACAACACAGATAATAATTAGATTTGTTATCTATGGCGCTCATGTTAGAAAAATGACAGGAAACGTCTGCTGACAGGATTTCTCCTGTGTTTGTTTTAAAAGCATAAGGCACACAGGTTTGGAATAAAAGCTGGATACAGTTGGGCAGCCAGTGGAGCCCCTTTGGAATTTTTAAATATCAGTGTTCACACGTCATCTGCTTTCCTGGGAATGGCACCAAGCTGGCCCTGCACACTCCCTTGTTTAGAACCCCCAGCCCTGAGACTTGGAGAGCCAGGCTGGAAGAGCGCAGGGTTCTGCGTGGTCCTGACTCTGGGCCAGGGGCGAGGAATGCCCATGGGGAATGCAGAGGTGAGGTCCCCAGCTGCAGGTCTGATTCAGGCTCCCGCAGCCAGGCTGGGACCACGGGTCTTCATCTGGGAGTCGCCGTGGCGTCATCGGGCCTCCCCTAGGACCAGGGCCCACGGACCATGCACATGAAGGGTCCTCCTTCCTGACCGTGCAGCAGAACCACCTGCACATACTTCCTGGACCCCATCTTCAGAGAATCTGACTCAGTGGGTCTGGGGTGATGTCTGGAAATCTGCATTTTTAAAAAGCCCCGTCTGGGATTGCCACGTTGGCGGGTGTGAACCCACTACTCCAGGGTGTGAATGCTCTTTGTTTCCGGACAGTGTGCCAAAATAAAAGAGGCCCTTTTCTGGAGGTCTGGGTGGGAGACCCCACACAAGAACGCTCTCAGAAGTGACCCCTCGGGGCGCCTGGGTGGCTCAGTCAGTTAAGCGTCTGACTTCGGCTCAGGTCATGATCTCCTGGTTCGTGGGTTTGAGCCCCGCGTCGGGCTCTGTGCTGACAGCTAGCTCAGAGCCTGGAGCCTGTTTCGGATTTTATGTCTCCCTCTCTCTCTGACCCTCCCCTACTCACGCTCTCCCCCCCTCTCTCAGAAATCAATAAAACATTAAAGAAAAAAAAAAAAAGAAGTGACCCGTCCTCACAGCTGACACCAAGTGTTCACTGTGCCCATCTTCGGGCTCACAGGATCATGGGAATCGTTTCTTTGTGCTAAGCTTCTTTTATCTCCAGGGACTGATCGATCACAAACAGTTTTTGAAATAAGGAAAGAATAAAAAAAATGTAATTTTGGAAGAAAAGGGTCCTTCTTTGGTTCTCACAACTACCTTTTCTGGGCTTACAGAAGGGAGAAGAGGCTGTCCCGTGAGCTGTCCTTGAAGTCTCTAAGCCCCGAGGGACTGCCCCAGGGCCAGGTGCTCTTAAGGAGCAGAGGGAGCGGACTGGACCTCGCAATCTGATCTCAGCTTCATGAGGATGGCTTCCAGCAGGTGAGGGAATCTAGGCAAAGCCCACAGTCTGCAGCTTGACGGCGCATGCTACTTCTCCTCCAACCCCCCCTCCCCTTACAGATGATAAATTAGAAGGGCATTCTCAAATCTGAGGATGGCCAAAAGGTGCAAGTCCTATGCCTTCCGGAGCCAAGAGCCCACGGGGTTTCTCACTGAAGTAAGCAAGTCACATGGGCAGCAAGAGCTGTAAAATGCTGAGTTCTGATCTAAGATCAACAAAACTGGTAAACCTTCAGCTAAAGTGACCAAGGTGGGGAAAGAAGCATGAAGACTCTACCAAAGTCAGGAATGGAAGAAGGGACGTTATTACTGACTTCACGGGAATTAAAAGGATTATAAAGGAATACTAAGAACTGCAGGCCCACAAATGAGACAACCTGGATGAAAAAGACAAATTCTTAGCAAGAAACAAACGACCAAACTGACTCAAGAAGAGACAGAAAAGCTGAACAAGTCTAGAACAAGCAAAGAAGCTGAACTAGTAATCAAAGCAGGAGCCACAAAGGAGAGGCCGGGACCAGATGGCCTCACGGTGGGTCCCATCAAGTATTCAACAATCAACAATCCTTCACGAACTCTTCCAAACACACTGAAGAGGGAACATCTGCAAGCTCGCTGAGGCCAGGTTATCTCCACACTGCGAGCGACACAGAACTAAAGACCCTCACGGTACAGATGCCAACACCCTTGCAACCAGCTGCATATAAGGAGGATGAAACACCACGATCAAGTGGGACCTGTCCTATGAATGCAAAGTTGGTTCCACACACAAAGACGCCCCAGCGTGACGCACCCCATTAATATTAACATAAGACAAAAACCCCATGGTCATCTGAACAGACTCAGAAGAGTTTAATAAAACCCCATACCTTCCAAGATGAAAATACTCAACAAGCTAAGAAGAGAAGGAAACTTCCTTAATGTAACCGAGGGCATTTATGGAAAACCCACAGCTAAATGTAAAAAAACTCTCGGAAGAAAACACAGGTGCAAATCTTCATGATCTTGGATTCGGCAGCAGTTTCTTAGACAGGATGCTAATAAACTGTATTTCATAAAAATGAAACAAGTTTTGTGTTTCAAAGAACACGGTCAATGAAGTGAAGAGACAGCATACACAATCAAGTATTTGCAAACCATGTATTTGATAAGAAACTAGGATCTGGAATATTCTATAAAGAACTCTCACAGCTCAATAAAAAGATAACCTAATCAAAAGTGGGCAAAGGATAAGAATATAAAATTAGCCAATCAGCACATGAAAGGATGCTCATTATTAGTCACTGGGGAAATATAAATCAAGACACAATGAAAAACCACTTCAGGGGCGCCTGGGTGGCTCAGTCGGTTGAGCATCTGACTCTGGATTTCGGCTCAGATTGTGATCCCAGGGTTGTGCGGTTGGGTCCCGCATCAGGCTCCTTGCTGAGCTTGGAGCCTGCCTAGACCCTCTTTCTCTCCCTCTGCCCCTCCTGCCAGATCTTGCCCGTGCTCTCTCTCCCCCTCTTAAGAAAAAAAAAAAGGAAAAAGAAAAGAAGAAGAAAAGCCACTTTATACCTACGAGAATGGCTATAAAGAAACGACCACAAAACAGAAACCAGGAAGAGGGGGTGAGGGTGTGGACACACCGGAGCACTTGGCGGTGCACTACTGGCAGGAATGCAGAATCATGGGCACCGTGGAGACGTCTGGCGGATCCTCAGAAGGTTCAGGAGCTACCTTACGACGCGGCAGTTCTGTTCGCACGTTCACCCCGAGAGAACTGAGAACGCATGTCCACACAAAAACTTGTGCACAAATGTTCAGAGCAGCCTTACCGATGACCAGGAAGTGAAAATGACCCAAATGCCCAGCAATCGGGGAACGGGTCAACAAAACGTGGGCCGGGTCTATTCAATGGCACACTATTCAGGTATAAAAGGAGGGAGGCATGAACACACCCGGCAACAAACACGAGGAACCGTGAGAACCTGAGATGGTGGCTGCCAGGGCAGGGGGCATGGGGGACGGGGCTTCTTCCTGGGGTGGAGATGTTCTGGAGTTAGTGGTGGGGATGGGCGCATAGCCTTATGAGGATGCTAAAGACCATGGAACTGTGTACTTTAAACAGGTTAATTAGGTCTTAATTGAGGTAAAAGCCTTGATTATATTCTGTCTGGAAAGAAGGCTGAATGGGGCCTGGAGTCTTTTGCATGTGGAATTTTAGGTGTGCTGGCAGCCGGCTGAGCGCGATCTCATGCTCTCCCATAACCGTGAAGCACAAGCAGAACAGAACAGCCCGAGCAGAGCTTCAACAACGAGCTACAAGAACGCTTTGGGAACCTGCCCACTTTCTGATGCAATCTGCGTGGAATTTATAGTCGGAGCTAGGGATAGTCTGCTCCAGGTACACGCTCTTAGTTTCTTTTGCTACAACTTATGAGGGGCCAGGACAATGGCAGGAAGACAGCACAGTTTCAGGAAGTCTCTTGCTTATCGCGTGGGAAACGTTAAAATTGGACCCTATGATCTCTTTTCTCTTATGACATTTTATGATTTATTGTGCATGCTCTGGCATGAACCTCCTCTGCTGTGTATGTGACCTCTACCTCGTGAAGTGAGCAGTTCACAAGTGAATAAAGCCGGGGCCCGACGGTGAGGGACTGGACATGAACCCACGGCCTGTTACTGACAGGACAGAAGGTGGACCCCAGTCTCCAGACAACGGCTGTCATTTCCCCCCATAGCAGGCAGCTGGCAGGGGGGCCTCGTCGTCCCGTCTGGAACTGAAGGGAGGGGGTGGGAAGCCCTGACCTGTGTGAGAAGAAGATGCCTCTGCGCAGGAAGCGGTGTGCCCTCTGCCCGGTGGCTCTCTCGATCCGGCTCACCAGCTCTTTGTCAATCTTGCTGCTCCCGAACCGAACTGGAAAGATCAAATTGTAATAAAGCGGAAATGGCTGTCTTAGAGGGTGTGGGGTGTGGTGATCGGGCATCACTGGAGGGGAGGAGCTGGTGATCCGTGTGCAAGCTTAACGAACCCAGCCCTCTCCCAGTCCCGACCTCAACCCCAAATCATATGTCGTTCACGCTAACACTGACAGCTGAGACGACAACCGGCAAAACAGGAAATGAATTACAGAATAAAACGCTGGTTTGTCTGGGACTGGATTCTGAGGGGAAGCCTATTTGGAACTCAGTGTGGCCGGCGGCTTTTCACCTCCACCCCCTTGCCCCCGGTTGGGCTTACTGAGGTAAACTTCATGAACACCGACAACCACGATTTTAATATTCTTTCGCTGCTGAGTTGAACTAACCTGTCTACAAATGAATCTTCCCTCACTGACAGTCTATACTTAAATGATGGTAGATGGCTCTCGACTTTGACAAAACCATTTTAGTAGCGCCTCCTCTCTGGTGATCACCAGTGATCTTTGAGTGAGGACTTCCCTGAGCAGGAAGTCCCGAGAGGAGGGCTTGCCAGGGGCGACCTGTCTCCTTGAGGAGTCACCCTTCTTAAGCAGACATCCAGCTTTTCAGCTCCACAGCCGACATCACTGGAGGAGACTTAGGTGATCCGTTACTGACTTTTACCATTCAGTGAAAGGTGATCTGAATGACTGCAAAGATGCCATTGCAAGAGACCTTTCCTGAAGTTCTGAATTGCTCAAAACAGAGGAGAAAGCTACTAAGCTATCTTCTGTAGACTGTTATTTTGAAGTAAGTTTTACATTGTTATTTCAGTTGAAAAGAATCCTTTGGGAATATAATGCATGAACAAAAGATTTTAGCATCTATTTTTTCTTGGTGATGAAGTGTGACTGGGTTTATAATTCAAAATAAAAAAACACCAATGAGATCAACTAGTGACCAATGGGATCACTTCTAAAAGTTGAGGTTTCTCCCAGGACGTACCAATGAGCTTGTCATAGTCAATGCCCTTAGCACTGCTGGTCTGTACCGTCCACGGGTCCACAAAATCCTCTTCGGCCTCCATGGCACCCAGGCCTCTGTCGCTCTCAGGCGCTGGGTTCCCTGGAGGGCAGTCGGCTCTGTAATCCTCCCCCATGGCGGCTTTGTAGTTCATTTTCAATGATAACAGCATCCGTACTGCAGAATCAATTTCATCCTGGACAAAGGAAATAAGGATGAAGCCTAAAAATACTAACGTAGCTGACATTTTACTGAACATGACTGCTGTCATGTGGCAGGCCCTCACACATGTTACCTCCTTCAGTCTCATGACAGCCCTCTGAGGCAGGTATCACTGTCACTGTGCTTTTCCAGTAAGACTCTGACACTCAGAGAGGTGAAGGAGCTGGCCCATGGACACACAGCAAGTCACAGGCCCAGATGAATTTTACTTTTGCATTGTTCTAGCGGATCCATGGAATGTATGGGTTACTACCACCAACACTACAGGAGAAATGTGATGCAATATACGCTGTCATTTACGACACAGTGAATACGCTAAAGATTTCTCAAACACCAGCGATGCCAGAGAACGCGTGTGACAACCTCCCTGATCTGAGTATACAGGATTCTACATTGGACCTTGCTTTTATGTGCCACACAGTTGAGATGAATATTGGTGGCAGCTTAGATAATACCACCAGTAACGGCGACCCTAGACATCAGGGAAACAGATAAAGGCAAGGAAAAATATAGGTATTCAAGTCATAAACTAAGGAGGGATGTAGTGGGAAAGTTATAGTATTTTAGAGTCTTACCAAGCTGTCCAAAGTGTCTGCATACTGAGAAGCATGAAGAAAACAAATGTAGACTATACCCGTGGGTACTCTGGGGACCTATCAAAGACTTCCTGCTCCAGAAGCCCACACTACCACCCATGAGGGCCGGCCTCTGAAGAGCAGGCTTCATTAGGCAGATTAGTCACGCTACGCCCCAAAGCTCTGCTCCCGTAATTGGCCTTGCTGGATTAGACCACAAAGAATATACACCGTCCAATCTGCCTGCTGCAGGAAGTACGAATATTCCCGCTTAGAGCCCACACGTAATGTTCCACACACTGGGCTTCCTGGGGGAGGCCCCACACCAGCCTCCGTCCAGATGTGGCTCTGCATCAGGAGCAGCCCCGGGGCCAGAGGACTGATACCTTGGGGAGGTTCTGCAGATAGATTTGCGTTTCAAACTTGGAAACTATCAGAATTCGTTATTAAAATTAATTAGAACCCTGGGCCGAATAACCCCACAGGCTATACCTCACAGAAGAGATAGGATACTTGCCCAGGCCGGATAGGGGAGTACTCTTACTCATCTCACTCCTTGCTAAATCCTATAAATGTTTAGCAAGCACGATTTATCGGATTATCTGTGGAAAGAATTAGCTTGCTTTGAAGTACACTTTAGTCAATGCTCCTTTATCACCGGCTGTGTTGACATTTCATACTCTATCTGCTCGAGCTCTGCTGGCAACCTGGAGGCTCTCTGAAAGTCAAACATTTAAGCGGTATCCCTGCTCGGGAATGGTCTGTAGTCTGGAGTGGGATTTAAATAGACAGGCCAGCTTGCCACGTTGATTTTCTTGTTTTCTTAATCTAACATGGGACAGAATGCTGAAACAGGATTTAAATGCTGACTTCCTAGGGGAAGAAAAAAAAAATGATGACATGCAACCTGATTATGTAAAGCTCCAACACAGGCAGAACTACCCACGGTGGAGGCCTAGGGTGGAGGACAGAGGCAGTGGCTGAAGGGGCCCGAGAATGGCTTCCAGGCACTGCTGTCCGGTTTTCTGAGTTGGGCCCTGGTTACACAGGTGTGGTCATTTAAGAAAATTCAGGAAGCTGTCTGACGACGATCGCCGTACTTTTCTCACAAAATGGTGCACTTCCAATTGAAAAGTTTAGTTAAACTAAGAGCACAAGAAAAAAGACTGCTCTGTAGCTTAACCTCTATGATCCAGTGTCAGTAGTTGAGTGCTGCTCAAGCGGTGCGTGCTCCCAGCCACTGTCTCTCTTCAGAGCCCCTAGATTCTGACTTGTTCCCCACCCCCCCGGGGAATACCCTGCTTTTTAGGGAGCTGTTACCACCATATCGGTGCTCCCAAAGTGGCTCCAGTATTTTGCATAAAGTGAAGTTCTAAAACATCAGGTGCTTCTATTATAACACATTCCAGGGTCAAATTTACTTCTGACTTTTCATCATTTTGCTCTGACTTCATTGTGCAGCCTCTGATCTCTCTCGCTGAGGGTCAGCTGATGGCTTAAGTAAAGAACAAACTTGAAAGAGTAATTCTAACCTGTGTTAAGTATTGTGTGATTAACAATGAACATAACTGGAATTCCTAACTAAAAACACGTATGAAATGGTATTCATATTTAATATTAAATAGATAAAAATACCACTGTCAAGTCTTAAAACATGGGTTTAAAGAGTAAATGAGCAACATTTGGGCCCTTTATTTATTTCAAGGTTTAAAAAAAAATTTTTTTTTAATGTTTATTCGTTTTTGAGAGACAGAGATAGAGTGTGACTGGGGGAGGAGCAGAGAGACATGGAGACACAGAATCAGAAGCAGGCTCCAGGTTCTGAGCTGTCAGCACAGAGCCTGATGCGGGGCTCAAACTCATGAACTGTGAGATCATGACCTGAGTTGAAGTCAGACGCCCAACCAACTGAGCCACCCAGGCGCCCCTATTTTCAAGGTTTTTATAAACAACTTAGCCTTATCCACTGAGTCCTACCTGGTGCGTAAACTTTCTGTGAATAACCAACTCCACTGTCTTATGGTACTATTTATTTCTTTTAACATATAATGGTTTATCTGGTGTCCAAAGAGTCGAAGTAAATTGCCAGGGTGGTTGGGAGATGGTTTATACCATCTGGGGAGGACCCAGGAAGGGCTCCTGAAAACAAGACATCAGGGGTTGGAAGTGAGGGGCGAGGAAGTCACGGCGACGAAGCAGCCAAGAGACCTAAGAGTGGAGGAGGCATCGTGGAATGAAAGGCGGTGCTCGCATGCATTCAAGAGGCAGACGGAACAGGTTACACTGCTGAAACGTCCCGCAGCAACAGCAGAGGATCTATGAGAAAGGCGTGACCCCGTGGGGACAAAGGCAGCAGAAAAAGGGTGCCAGCGACAAGATTTGGGGAGCTGCAGAGCTGCCGGGTGACTGGTGGCAGGATGTCACACAGACACGGGAATGTCGCAGGGGAGTCCCGGGCTGGGGCCTCGGAGGAAGGGAGGGCGATAGTGGGTTCTAAAAACAGGAGCACGCGTTGAAATCTGTTTGAGGAGCAGCTGGTTGGCTCCCCGCCTCCCGCAAACAGAGGTTCCGTGCTAGGGAGGTGGAGTTAGAAGTGTCTAGACTGGGGGGGCACTGCACGGAACAGGGAGGCTCAGTGACAGCCACACAGCCCAGCCCCTCTGTCCCACAGAGGGTATCAGGAAAACCATCGTCAAGATCTCAAACATAAAGGGGCGCCCGGGTGGCTTAGTCGGTTAAGCGTCCGACTTTCGCTTGGGTCATGATCTCGCGGTTCGTGGGTTCGAGCCCCGCGTCGGGCTCTGTGCCGACTGCCGGCTCGGAGCCTGGAGCCTGTTTCAGAGTCTGTGTCTCCCTCTTTCTCTGACCCTCCCCTGCTCACGCTGTCTCTCTCTCTCTCTCTCCTAGAAATAAATAAAAACCTTAAAAAAAAATTAAAAAAAAAAAAAAGATCTCAAACATAAAAAGGTCACTTACTGTACCTGGGAAACAATAATGGGGTGCTATAAGGAAAGGACATTCAGAAAGCAAATGACTCGTGAAGTTAAAAAATGACAGGATAAATGAAACACGATAGGAGGATTAGGAGTTGAGGAGGGAGCGCCTGGCTCGCTCAGTCGGTGGGGCAGGGGATTCTTTATCTCAGGGTTGGGAGTTCAAGCCCCATGTTGGGTGTGGAGCCTACTCAAAGAAAAAAAAAAAGGAAACAGAAGAAGTTGAGGAAATAGATCTGAAATATATCTGAAAGAGAACAACAAAAAAACAAAATGGAAAGGAGAAATTAAGAAAAACCAAACACATTAAAAAAATGGAAAAAAAAAAAAAGGGGGCGCCTGGGTGGCTCAGTCGGTTAAGCATCCGACTTCGGCTCAGGTCATGATCTTGCAGTTTGTGAGTTTGAGCCCTGCATCAGGCTCTGTGCTGACAGCTCAGAGCCTGGAGCCTCCTTTGGATTCTGTGTCTCCCCCTCTCTCTGCCCCTCCCCTGCTCATGCTCTGTCTCTGTCTCTCAATGATAAATAAAAACATTAAGAAAAAATTAAAACAAACAAAAACGAACAGAGGGGGCAAACTTCTAGGGAAAAAAATCCAGAAGAAACAGAGAAAACAGGAGAGAGGAAATCAAAGAAACAATAGAATTTCTGAGAATTAACAGTCCTCTTTTTTTTTTTTTTTTAAGTTTATTGAGAGAGAGAGAGAGAAAGCAAGCACACGCATGAGAGCACCTGGGAAGCCCGGTGAGGCAGGGCGGGGAGCAAACCTTCGAACCACGAGAGCATAACCTGAGCCCAGGTCGGACGCTGACCTGACTGAGCCACCCAGGCGCCCTGAGAATTAAGGGTCTTAAGTGTCTAGTTAGAAAGGACTGAGCACTGAGTACAGCCCAAGAAATATCAGAACGCTGGAGCGGAGAACCTCTCCTGCAGACTTCCACAGAGACAGGGCAGGGGGCAGTACCTGGCTTCTCCACAGCAGCCCTGGGAGCTACGTGGACAGAGCACTGGCTTCAGAAATCTGTGGCAAAACCACTTCCACACCCACCCTGCTTATCAAACAGTAGACAAAATAAAGGTACTTTTAGACATGCAAGATCCTCCCAAATTATTTCTTTAGCACTAACTTTTTCAGAACCCATTGGAGGATTTGCTCTGTCAAGACAGAGTAAACAAAGGAGAAGAAAGACAGGATCAGGAAGCAGAGCCCACCGCGGGAATGAAGAGGGGGCAGCGTGGACAGCAAGAGCAGCAGTCCTGAGCAGGCGAAGGTCCTGGGAGAGACTTTTTCGAGAAGATGAGCTACAGACTGGCCGACATGAGTGCCCCGGGAGGAGACTCACTGACCCAGGGGGCCCGGAGACCCGTTACCATTAGGACACGGAAATGCCGAGCAAATAGGAATCAGAACACACATCAACTCCAGGGCAGGAGAGGAAGGGGAGCTGGAGTATACTCGCGGGTCTGCCTGCGGCCCCAGCGGCATGGATGCTGACACCGTGACATGCACGGGACGGCAGAGGGTGGGAGGCGCTGACGGAGGTGCTAACTCCTCTCAGCCACAGTCAGTGCCCCAAACTTGAATATCGACAAGGAGCAATAGAGAAATGGGGGAGTACATCTCAAAGAATCTGCTCCAAGAACTGAAATGTTTGTTTCCGGGCATAGGAAATGGGAACAGGCGGGTGGAGGACTGCTGGGTTGCAGAGGCTTTCTTTAGACCACACACATCAATAAAGGAGAAAATAAACTCATGGTCCAAAGACCTGAGTTACTGAGGGAACAGAGTCGTGGGAACAGTCTGCTCCTGGGAAACAGGACCCCGGACTTGGCCCAGATGCACATGCAGCGAACCCCACAGAACCCCGTTACCTGTGGAGCCTTTCCAGCTTTGAGGGACCGCACGAGCTCTCCCTGGGCAGCTACCCTGTGGAACAGGTCGAGGGGGGAGGCGCACCCCTGCTCGCCGTTGGCCATATCCGCCATCTTCCAGGACCTGGGTCTCTAGCCGGCTAGGGCGTTGGAAGGTTTGCTCAGTGGTCCCGACAAAACTGTGGGGGAGAAGGGAGAGAAGGGGAGAGGGAGGGAGAGACCGATTAACAAAGCACTGTAGCTGTTTCACCTCTCCCGCATCTACCCAGTCCTTCGTCTCGCCCATGAGGCTGGTGGAGTCACAAGCAAGGATGCGGATACGATAATGTTAGTAAGGCAGACACAGGGATCTGGGGCCACAAAGAAGGAGAAAAGAGGAAGAGCAAGTGCCAACGATGAGGGCAGAAGGCAGGGCCAGGGGTTCAGGGCAGCACAGGAGGGCCCCCAGCTAAGAGCATGTGAGCCGTGCCCAGTGCCCAGGCAGGACTCGTGTCTGCTTGGGGAGCAAATACCAAAGTGTTTTGACAAACCTAAGTCCACCAGAGCAAAGAACGCTTGGCAAACTGCTATTTACTCTTTACGCTAACTGTGCTGGGGAAGGGTTTCCAGGCCCTCACAGCCACAGCCACCAAACCACCCAAAACATGGCTTTCTCCGCCGGCCAGCTGCTCTGTTCTCAGATGAAGCGAGACCTGGAGGGCCAGGCCTTATCTGGAGTCAGGGCAGGGCCTTATCTGTCCTGGGCTCCCAAGGAGGGAAGAACTATATATAGCCTGTCCGTCCATTCTATGTGCTGCCTAACTTCGCTGCAGACCTCTGCAGAAAGTGTACTCGCACTTCTGTTAGTTATTATTTGGCGTTAACCTTGAAAAGGGTGGGACACAAGGCAGGCCACTCGGTGCTGCCTTGGAGCAGAGACCAGCCACAGTCAGTCCCCTCTTGGGTCAGTGTCCCCTAACCCTAACCCTCATCTATAAAGTGGCCTCATCAGGAACCTCTTCACCTACCTCGAGGGCTGCTCTAAAGAAGAAATGAGGAAAAACCAGCAGGTAGCCTTTCGTAAACTAAATCAAGATATACACCTATTACAAGGACTGTCATCAGGGTTCTGGGGCTCACCCAGATCTCAGCTCCGTCTACGACTTGGCGGCTGTGCCTTGAATGAGGACTGGACAACGACAATGGGCTGTGCCAGAGTGGCTGACTCCCGGCACTCTCGTACCTGCTACTTTTCTGGGCACCTCATCCACATCCACTCGCTTAGGCTTCACGGTAATCCTGTGAGAGAGATCGGCTGTCTCCATTTCACGGATGAGTCAACTGAGGCACAGAGAGGGTACAAAACTTGCCCAAGACAACACAAGTGGTAGAGACGGGACATAAGCTCAGGCTGCAGCTTCCACTCTCCGAAGCTATCCTACGTATCCCCTGACTGTGAGGTGGGGCCGACGGTACCACTACCTGCAAGACTGGTGTGTGGATGGAATGTAACAGACAGCGTGGATTAACTGATAAACAGTCCATGACAAAATCAGCCCTGCGGCAGGGATTCGATAAATGACTATTTTGTGTCTCTGATTATTTATATTGGTGTGAACCAAACGCACACACTTAAGGGGTAATTTTTTTTTTTTTAATAGTCATCACACCCAGCATGGAGCTCAAAGCGGGGCTTGAACTCACAACCCTGAGATCAAGACCTGAGCTGAGAGCAGGTTGAATGCTTAACCAGCTGAGCCACCCAGGCACCCCAGGTAATTTTTTTTTTTAAACAAACACTACTTGTGGGGCTCGAATTCACGACCCCAAGATTAAGAGTCGCATGCTCTGCCAACTGCACCAGCCAGGTGCCTCAAGGGGTAATTTATTTTTTTATCAATTCGTTAAATGTTCACTTAAGAAGTATATAAATTTTAAGTAGGCCAATTTTTATAAGTCAATGAAAAAACCATAATACTGAAACCAAAATGAGACAGTAGCCTTTTTCTTTTCCCTCCTTGCTGAGAATCACCTCAATTCCCAGAAAGGGAAGTTGGGTGAAATGATTGTCTCAGATAACACAGGCCCAGCTGAGGGAGGACTATAAAAAAAGGTAAGGAATTGGAAAAGCCCCTGACTAGCCCTGGCGAGGACAACACCCAGGCTTGTATCTAGTAACAATCAAGGGGAGGAAAGCGATTTCTAGCCACAGATGACCATGGAAGCATCGCTTCCTCAAAGCAGTGAACCTGTTCTGCATTAGCCGATGAGAGGCTGATGGTGCAGGGAAGTCAGAACCGCTCTGAGGTTCCGCCGCTGGCGTAGCTAAGCGAGGATCTGATGCCAGAGCCCCTCTGAGTCACGTGCTCTCTGGGAATTCCAGCTTCTCCCCTGCCTGGAACGTGATACCCTCCTCTGCAGGCACACTTCCGGTCATCTTACTAATTCAGACCTCTCCTCTTTTTTAGCACCCTTTCCTGACTCCTGCGCCTGGGGCCAAGCTGATCCCTCTGTCATCAGGGGTCCCCAAGCGCTTCGTTAATAACTCTATCAGGGCACTCACACTGCATTTAGTTATTCTTGCCGTCTCCACCAGACAGTGAGGGCAGGCAGCGGGCTTTCTCTTTCATGTGCTTCCAGTGTCTCATACACGTAAGTTTATCCAACAAACATTTATTGAATTAATCACTCTCATCGGCCACCCAGTTCAATCTTCCCCTGAAGGTTTATACCTTTATGTTATCTTCACAAGTGCCTTGTCCAGTTTAAGGTAGACTTCCCCCATGGGGACTTTAAACAGCCTCATGTTTAGCATCCTACCACGGAGCGGAGGCTGCCAGGGTTTGGGAAGGGCCAGGCACCTTCTCCAGGCCTCACACTCCCAGTCTGGCTGCGCCCCCCACTAACATCTGCCTACCATCCTGGTCACTCTCTTTGGAATTCCCTCCGGTTTATCCCTGTCCTTCGAAATACATGGTGTCTGGCATAAAAGGCAACTGGTGACAGCAGTAAGGTTCTGAAGTCTGCAGGTATGGCTAACAGCAAGTACAGATCAGAATTACCCCTAAAAATGCCCAAGGAAAGTAGAAGTTAGGACAGCTGGGTGAGTGCTGGACAGACACAATCTCCCCCCTGCAATGGAGCAGGTAACTGTAGAGAAGCAGCTAGATGACTGGAGTCTGCACTTAGGGTCCATATTGTAGGGGAAAATGTCTTTCCCCAGCAGAACTCCATTCGAGAAGAAGCACACGGGAACTAAATGTAATGAGGGAACAGCAGATGAGGTCTCCCCGCTTTTGTGATCATGAGGCAAACAGAGCATGGGAACAATCCACATGATAAACTTGTGTGTGTGTGTGTGTATGATGCAATCTCAGTGATGACAGACACAACAGAACCTCTCCTGTTTCACACACCCACCCATCTACCACCGTCTCATGTGCACGCTGTCTTTTTCTCTCACATCTAGTCGACATGCTCTTTTACTTCTTTGTTGACTTTTAGAATGAAGGGTAACTTTGGAGGTTTATAACCCTTAGTTTGGCGTGCCTGAAACGACATACACACTAGCATGGGCATGGCTTTCAGCAGAGCATTCAGGTTCCAGAGTATCCGGGTTACTTTTACAAAGGGGTCTGAGATGCCAAAAATGTACAGACAACTGTCTTGGTGTCTACTGCATAAACTGCAAGTAGGGCTTTGAATCTTTATACATATTTATGTATGTATGTGTATCTATAATGCATACACACACACACACACACACACACACACACACATTTAGAGAAAGCGAAAGGTAGGTAGGGGAGAGAGGGTCAGAGGGAGAGAGAATCTTAAGCAGGCTCCAGGCTCATTGGAGAGCCCGACGCAGGGCTCGAGCCCGTGACCCTGGGATCATGACCTGAGCCGAAATCAAAAGTCGAATATTCAACCAACTGAGGCACCCAGGCAGCCTTGAATCTTTGTTAAGGAGAGTTGTTTTATCTATTTCACAAATCCTACAATCTAAAACAAAGAAACAAAGCAATAATCGGTGGAGTAATCTATCATCTCCTCTGAGAAAAGTATTGGGAGTAGAAAGAGCAGAACTGCAGACTCCATAGCAGACCACAGCGCACCTTTAAAGAAAAAGTTAAAAGGCTCTTAAAAATTAATTCTCGAGTCCTCTTTTTAGAGAACTTGAATCTTGTGCTCATTTTGACAGGTTCCATTGGTCTGGAGGGGTGTAACAAGCACTTGAAGAAACTGGCTGCTTTTGGGATGAGGAATAGAAAGAATAATAGAACTGTTTAACTGAACAATAGGACTTGGGCCACGATGAAATCATGCCAAAGAGGATCGAATACTCTGCAATCTGGGGAAAGGGTGGCATAAACACAGACCATTCTAGGGCAGCCGGGAAGAGCAGGTCACCCAGTAGTTTCTGGATGCCTGGAACCCCACCAGGAAGTGGGATACCATCCTTCACATCCTGGCCCCGGAGTGTGGGTGACAAGAGCTCTGTTGTTCCCAGAGGATACGAAAGTGACTTTGGTAGAGCAAAAGGAGTTCTTTAATATTTCGAACCCTGAGACAGATTATGTCTACCTTTTCTTTGTTAAACACAGGAGGAAGGGTAATTTTCCCCTTCAAATAATAAAATGTATGTGACCTTCAAAGGCAAAGAAGACACCAACATATAAGAAGCCGGCGTAGGCTAAGTCTCGCTTGTCACAATGAGAACGCTGACTCTTTAGGGTACGGACGATGTAAGGGGGGCCTCATCAGTGAAAAACAGGAGAGCAAACACAAAGTGTGGCAAGTCAAGCCATAAATCCCAACAGGCAGCTAACTACTCCACCAACACCTCCATTCCCCAGGGAAGCTGTGCACCTGAACTTGGGTCAACGGGACGAAACACAAGGCACGCACGATACGCCCTGATTCTAGGAGAGACCACCCCTCACCTCCCCTGCCCCACCCCAGCTTTCCAGCACGTTGGTAGAAGGCTGGTAGAAATCCCAAGAAGCTCTAAGCCTGGCAGAGCTGGCAATACATACCCAGGTTGTGGGAGACACTGCAGAGGTGGCCACTGGTCACGCGGGGCAGTTGCGAGGCTGAGACTGCCCTGTGCAGCCAGAGGTCTTCTTTAATAGTCTTCCCCTGTTTCTTTCAGTTTCCTTTTTAGTAAAAGGCTCTTCTTTCTTTTTCCCTGTTTACCCTACTCTTCAGCTATTTGTACTAGGGGCGTTTTAAAGAAACCACTCCGTTTCTCAGAAACACTTGAGATTCTTGACCAACCTCTGATGAGACTGTCCAATCAGGGGTGGCTTGGTGGGGGGGGGGGTGCGGGTGGAGACCAAGGAAACCGTCTTGAGAACCGAGCTACTAGCCGGTCATTGCATCAGCCGCCCCATACCCGAGACTGGCCTCCGCATAACCTCTCCACCCTCTTCCTGATCCCCACCCGAGCATCAGGATGACTAATTGTTATGTGGAGTCGTGGAGAGGCCGAAAGGCGACCGTGCCTTCCCCGCAGCTGTTCACTGAGGCAGCGCAATGCAGTGGGAAAGATCAGGAGTTCTGGGGTCGGGCGGACCTGGGTTTCAATCCCATCTCGGGCATGTCTCTCGTTTCAACACGTGGCGCAAGCCACACTACCTCTCTGCCTCATCCTCGGTTTCCTCATCTGTGAAATGGGCATAAAGAAGCCTCCTCACTTTACCGTGGAGGGGACTGAGTACGAGACTATAGGCAAAGCCCCCGGCACGTGACAGACACCCGTTAACACTGGGGGCTTCTCGCCGCCGGGAAAGGGAAGAGGGAGGCGACGATGCAGGGTCGGTGCCGGCCGGAGTGGGCGACAGACGGGGACGCGGGCGCTCGGAGGAAGGGGGCGAGGAGCGCCGTGCCAGCCTCCACGCCCCTCGTGGTGCCAGAACCCGGCGGGCAGCGAGCCGGGCTCTGAGGAGGATACTCCGAGCCCTCGCCTGCAGGCGGCTCCGGGAGGGCCACGTCTTCCGGCACCGCCCCGGCCTCCCGCCCTCCCTCATCCCCTCACTTACCGGCCCAGCCGGGCCCTTCAGCACCGCCGGCTCAGCCACGGGCGGCCTCCTGGGCGTCCTTGGAAACTCCTTCCGGCCGGAACCACTTCCGGCCAGGCCGCACCATCATTGGCTGTTCGCGCAGAGGGCGGGACGGAGGCCGCGGGTGATTGGCTGGAGGTCCCGGCACCGGCGGAACGCATCTGGGCTGCGCTGTGCCGGCGGCACTGCCTCCGGGAGGACTGAGCGCTTCCGGTGCGTGTGGTGAGCGGCGGGCCCGGGGACGGGAGGGGGCTGGGGCCCCGCGGCGGCGGCCGGAGAGCACCACACCCCTCGGCGCGGCCCTTTCTCCGTCCCTCTCCTGTCCTTCGTCGCTGCCGCCTTCCGGCCGCGCAGTGCCCTGGACCAGCCTTACCTGCAGTGCTTGACAGCTCGGCTAACTTCTACTCATCCTTCAAAACCCAGCTCTGGTCGTATCGTCTTTGTTGCCTTTCTCAGTCTGTGGCCTCCGGCGCAGGAGCCGGGTTTTGTGCTTAATCTCTGTACACACGAGCCCCAGCATAGGGCTCAGGACAGAGTAGGTAGTCCGGAAATGTTTGTCGAATGAGAATGTCCTATTTCTTTTACTTTCTCTGTGCCCCCTCCTCCCACCAGGTTGCATCTCGCGAAGATTTCTAGATGCGGGGGATCAAACAGTGAGCAAAACACAACAGGTCTTGTCCCCGTGGAGTTGACAGGCCGGTGACTCTCAGGGCCACGCCCCCACTCTGTAGCCTCGTTTCTCCAGGGTCCTTAGCTTTTTCTCCCGAACCTCTTTGTCTTAGTTGAACGCCCCACACCGTGACGTAGTTTACTCCCCCCCAACTTGCCTTAGACACATAAAAGGCAGCACTTTACCCCCTCAAGTTTAGCTGTTCCCGATGTTTCCCGTTCTTCTCCATTTTTGTGTGTTTTCCTTGAGCCACCCTTGCCTCCTCCTCTCTTACCCCATTTGATTCGTTTTGCTGGTCCAGCCTCCAGGGCCTCTGAGCACCTCTGCTCCCTTCCCCCTCCAGAGCCTGGATTGCTCAGGTGTCACCTTTTGTCTTAGGTCGGCCTCGAAACTGCAGCCCCAGCCCCGAGCCCAGCGCCTTCTGTACTCTCCTCTGCTTTACTTTTCTCCTTAGGATTTCTTACTGCCTCACACCCTGTATCTCACCCGGTCGTGGTCTGTGTCTCCCGCCGGCATGTGACCATGGTGAGCACCGGGCATCGTTCACCGGGTTGCTTGCCGCGCGCTCCTGCTGCTTGGTGTGGGGCTTGGTGAGTAGCCCGCGCTCCGGCAGCGTGACTAAGTGGTGTACACGAAGCAGGTAGGGCCGGGAGCCTTGGCATCCACCCTTCTGCGTTCATTCAGGCCTGCCGCCTTGCCTGGTTAGGAAGGGGGCTACGGGCCTCAGTCCCACTGCTCTCTGATCTTTTGCCCTAGACCTCTTTTTAAATTCCGGCCATCGGCCTCTTTTGTGAGTTGACCTGCAGATAACGAGGTGGGTGGGATTCCATCATGGGGCTGGGCACGGTGGGGCCCTGGCAGGTTCCCCGGGAGCGGGAGCGGGAGGAAGGGTGTGCTGTGGTGTGTGGTGCCATGTGCAGGAGCCCGGACAGCTGACCTGTCGGATCAGGATGGGCCGCAGGACCGGGCTGAGTAGGTGGAGGACAGAAACGCCAAGTTGTTGGGAGAGCACAGTCCATTAGTCCCTAATTAGTCGGGTTTGTTGGTTCTGCTAGAGATGATTGGCTGGTTGCAGTTTTATTTTACCTGCTTAGGTTGGGCTGCAGGTGGGGGTGCGGTTTTTGGAGGAGGTAGACGACAGACGTTTTTTGAATGAAGATGTAACGCGTTGGGCGGATCGGCCCCGCAGGCGATCGGTACCCTTGGGGGGGCGGGGAAGGCGTAGAAGGAAGGCATGAGGTGGTTGATTCCAGGGAAGGAGCTGGGTGATAGCCAGGCGGTCCTGAGTGGCTTAACAGAGGACCCAGAGGGAATCTGTGGCGCTGCTCTAACCTCATATGCAGGACGGGAGGCTCAGTGTGGTGTAGTAAGGTAGGGCGGTGGGCGATCTTGGAAGTTGGTGGGTTGCGAAGTTTTAGCGCTGCTCCAGGGCGCCACCTGCTGTCCTGGATGTGCTTGACGTCCTTGTCCTCCTGACTGTGCTTCATCTTAAAAGCACGGAATGGGACTCCGGACTGAAGTAATTCTTTCCAGAAACTAGTTGGCAAAAATATATTGCATATGATGGTTCAGAATTTCAGGAAGAATCGTTTAAAGAATTCTTTTTACAGTTTATTTATTTAGAGAGCGTGTGCATGTAAGTTGGGGAGCGGCAGAGAGAGAGAGAGGGAGACAGAGCATCCCAAGCAGGCTCTGCAGTGTCAGCGCAGAGCCCAATGTGGGGCTGGAACTCACGAACTGTGAGATCATGACCAGAGCTCAAGTCAGGTGCTGAACCGACCGAGCCACCCAGGTGCCCCAGGAAGAAACTTTCAGAAAGGGGAGAGTCATGGCTGTGAGTTTGTGTTCGGAGTGAAACTGGGGCTTTTGGACCACACCTTCCAAACTGGGGGAATTGGTTTCTCCAACAATACCCTGATCTTGTGTTGTGGGTCTGCCTCCCCATCTGGCCTGTTGTTGAGACAGGATATCTAGGCGGGGTGGGGGGGATAAAGGAGGCACTGGAGCCCAAGGGGAGGGCGAAAGTGTGGGGGACGAGCTTTTCATACTTGGTGGGTTCTGGACATCTTTCCATTTTAGTATTTTCAGACCTACCCTCAGCGGCCCAAATTGACCTTACGAAAGACATCTTAAAATCTTGAATCTTTCTGTCCAGACATCCTGTCTCCATTCAGTCAGGTCCTCTTTTATATTTTTCAATATGAAAGTTTTAGTTTTTTTCCTATAGGTCTTGCTAATTTTTGTTAAAGTTATTCCTAGATAGTCCACAGTCTTCATTTGGAAAAAAATGATATCTTTTAATTATACCTGGTATATAGAAAAGCCCTCACTTAAAAGGTGTTTTTTTAAATTTATTTTTTTAATGTTTGAGGAGCGGGGGCTGTGAGCCGGGGAGGGGCAGAGAGAGAGAGGGAGACACAGAATCGGAAGCAGGCTCCAGGCTCCAAGCTGTCAGCACAGAGTCCGATGCGGGCCTTGAACCCACGAGCTGTGAGATCATGACCTCAGCTAAAGTTGGATACTTAACCAACTGAGCCACCCTGGTGCCCCAAAAAAGCCCTCATGTTTTTAATGTGTTTCTTCTTAGAGTTTTCCAATCGTGTCTTTGCTAGATGGCAGGTTTTCTTTTAATTACATGTGTATTTTCTGACATTTGACTTTGTTGGGTCTTAGGTAGTTTGTCCTCCGACGATAGCAAGAAACTGTGACTTCAATGGCTTCACTGGTGGCTTATGATGACTCCGAGTCAGAGACTGAGGCTGAGGCTGAGGAAAGTTCTGATGCTGCCAGCCAGATGAAGGACTTCTCAGATGTGGTCAAACCTCATGCGCAGGACTTTGCCTTGGAAGGCCCCGATGAGACGGAAGGGGCAGCGGTGCCCACGCAGCTTGGTTCTCGTGAAGACCCGGCTGGCCATCGTCTCCCGCTGGTTCGGCTCTGGAGAAGTGACCCGGGATCTTCCCCCAGCCAGAGGCTGCAGTGGCCCAGAGCAGAGCCCGAGGTCACCTTCCCCGCAGGCAAGCCTCTTCGGCCTTCCCTGTGGACCAGCCACGTTCCAGCCGGCCATGCGCCCCTGGCGGCTGCCCACTTGAAGCAGGTGAAACTCTCCCGGGGAGCTTACGACTCCCCCGCGTTGTCGTTCTGTGCCCAAACCAAATCTGAAACCCCAGGTGGAAACAGCAGCTCTCTTCAGAGGAAAAGGTGTGAGGACTGTGTCGTTCCCTATACCCCCAAAAGACTAAGACAGTCGCAGGCATTAAGCACAGAGACAGGCAAGAGTAAAGACACGGAGGCACAGGGCCCGTCTGTAGGGCGTGCCCCAGCCCCCCTCTCTGTGGCCCCCAGAGTGTCTGAGTTTATTGAGCCATATTTGGACAGTCAGTATAGAGAAACGACGATTCCCAAGAAAGTGCTCTTCCACCTGAGAAGCCACAGGGGCCCCGTCAACAGTGTTCAGTGGTGTCCGGTCTTTGCTAAGAGTCACATGCTTCTCTCGGCTTCCATGGACAAAACCTTCAAGGTAAGACTTGAGTGACACCCCTTCTTTGGGGCTCTTGGGATGTCCTGCTGGGACGTAGGCTGCTGGGGTGTCCTGTCCTTCACAACAGTGAGGTGGGGGTGCTGTGCACTTCTGTGGGGGAGTTTGTGTCACTCTCTCCGTTGCATTTAAAAGTGCTTTCTCGGTGGCCCACCCAGGATTGCTGGTTCCTTCTGTCCCCTCTTCCCCGATGCTGCCTCTCTGAGGGCACCAGACGGTACTAGTCCCCGTCCGTTTGGGGGCACTGAGGACACGCAGGCGCACCTGGAGCCCGGGGGAGGGGAGTGAGGCCGCTGAGCGAGGGCAGTGAGAGGGAGAGGAAAGCAGGCCCAGGACAAGCCCCAGGCCCCTGCGAACCGCACTGGGTGTTGAGCCGTGTGCCCACTCCGTGCCAGGCGGCATGCTGGCCGCTGGCTTGAGGGTGTGCAGCATGGCAGAGGCCAGGGACAAGTGGAGACGCTCTCCCAGCCCTCGGCTCAGGGGCGTGAGGACTGGACCCTCAGTGGGACCCAGGTGCTTTGTGAACCCCCTGCAAGGGACAGCGGCCCAGTCTGGGAGGCCCAGGTGAAGGCTTCCAGAAGGAGGGGGAGGTTCACTTGGTGAAGGGGGGGAGATGGGGCAGGAGGTCTTTGGCTGTAAGCGTGATGGGTGTAGATGCTGTGAAGGACTTCCGGTTTCCACAGAAACTTTCTTGTTGTTACTTATTTTAGTTTATTTTTTTAGTGTTTACTGACTTAAAAAAAATTTTAATGTTCATTTAATTTTTGAGATAGAGAAAAAATGCTAGTGGGGGAGGAGCAGAGAGATTGGGAGACATGGAATCTGAAGCAGCCTCTAGGCTCTGAGCTGTAAGCACAGAGCCTGACGCGGGGCTCGAACCCACAAACTGTGAGATCATGACCTGAGCAGAAGTCAGACGCTCAACTGACTGAGCCCTCCAGGTCCCCTTGTTGTTACTCATCTGAAAGCTCCTGAAGTCACACAGACTCGCAGTAAGCAGTCCCCAGGTGCTCAGGTGTGTAGTGTGGCAGCTGTGTCGCACCTCCCCTGACCTGTCTCCAGCCCCTCTGGGCTCTGCTCTGTCCCTTCTCACTCTTGGCACCACCTAGCAAGTTACCTGTATGCAGCAGGTGCCGAGTAAATGCGAGCTGAAGGAAAGCTTCCTGGAAAGAAAATGGCTTTGGAGTTGAAGGGACATGGCCTCAGATCCAGTTTTGCCACAGAGCACCTGGTAGTTCATGGGTGGTCAGCTGGCCCCACTTCCGGTCTGGCATCTCCTCTGTGAAGGGCACAGTTTTACCTGTGATCAGGTGAGAAAAACACTTACAAACCCCTAGCTCAGAGCTAGGTGCCCCTCCAGGTGCTCAGTGAGTGTCGGCTTCTTCCCTCTATTTTCCTCAGTGTTCTGGAACCATCCTACCACCCTAGGAGGCATCTTCTGAAATGAAGACGGGAAGCCTGAGTGCGGTGATGCTTTGAAATGAGCTCAGTTGTTGGGGGTCATTTTTTAAGTGGCCTGTCTGAGTCCTGAGACTGCTTGTCTGTGTTCTCTTCTGGCGAGGCTAACGGTCGGGTCGTTCGGGGGCAGTGCTGCGTTCTGCCTTTGGTCTGGAGCCCGGGGACTTTACCCTTGGGTCTTTGGTGCTTTCCCTGTGGGGTTGGGGGCTCAGGAGGCTTCTGATGTACACTTGACAGGCTTGGTTCAATCCCGAGCTGCAGGGGCTCCTGGCCCTCCTTCCCGAGAGGCTGCGGCCCACGGGGCACCCAGTGGGGCTTGTCTCTTTGGTCAGGAGCACATCTGGGGGTTTCTGGCGGGCCCGTGTGGGGCCTGCGTGGTGCCGGGCGTGTGTGGCTGGAGTTACAGGGGTCTGGGCTCAGGGTCAGTTTTGTGACCTTGGGAAACACACTTCACCTCTCAGAGTCGGCTTCCTCCGCGATCAAACGTGTCTGTGAGGCCTGCGGTTGGCACTTCTGAGGCGGGACACATGCCCAGGCGTGTGCGCCTGAAGCCCCCAGTCTAATGCCAGGCGCGCGGTGGAGTTTTGTGGAGGGCAGCGCGGCTCCTGGCGGGCCGCCTGAGGGGCACGGGCACGGGCATCCCCTGCTAGGCCCCAGGAGGGCGGGGGCGGGTGGCAGATGTGGGCAGCGCCAGCTGCAGGAGGAGGCGGGCTGGGTTGCTGCGGGGAGCAGCGGGCGGAGGGATTTAGGGGCGCACCTGCTGCCTGCCCGCCCACCTGAGGGGTCCTGTCTGCTGAAGGTGAGGGGCGGGCTTGGAGTCCTGTGGGGACTGCTCTGTACGTGGCATCAGCGAGGGGCCCCATGGGCCCTGCTTGGATCACTTTTGCCCGAGTTTAGGTTTTCTGAGCAGAGGCATCCACGCTGAGTGAGGCCGTTGACTTGGGGTGCTGTGTTTGTTCAGTCGCATACTGAGTGTCTGTGGGATGAGCGTGCTAGGTGCTGTGCACTGGGGATGTGGGGAGGTCCCAGTCCCCACTCGCTGTGATCACCCGTGACCAGAAGGGGGCGCAGTTGGCCCACCTTGGGAAGCCACTCGGGCGCCCAGGGACTGCGGGAGAAGAGCTGTGCTGGGGGTGACTCACTGAGACCCAGATCTGGTCCGTTTGCTGTGGAACTGGCCTTGGTGGGGCCTTCCCGAGGCGGCGGGGTGTGCTGCGGCGGTGCTGGGGCACCGGCCCCTCGCTCGGCCCGGCAGCCTGCCGGGGGCCCTGTTGGCCATGCTGGCCGTCCCAGGGGTGGGGGTGGGGGGCGAGGGCAGAGCTCGGCTGCCATCATGGCTGCTGGGGTCGGTGTCTCCTGACCCTCTTCTTCCTGTGGGGTCTTGAAAAAGCAGGGCTTTTATAAGCCATACATGCCAGCAGTGGAGCCAGGATCCTCTCTGCTTTATGATATTGGACAGTTCTCAGTGACAGTTATTCGGCAAACTGATTTTGAGCAACTTGCTAGCATGACAAATGTGTGGCAGGGGCTGGGGAAGGCGGGATGGGAAGACCGACTGGGGGCTAGGCTCGGGCAGGGCTGGGACCGGGCAGGGAAGTGGTCAGGGTCACGTGGGGCTGGTGTGCAGCTGGCCGCCCTAGGCAGGATGACACTCTTCCCCACTTCTAGTGTGTGTGGCTCGGTAGACATCGGGGCCCACAGGGTGGAGGGAGTGTGGATGGCGAGTCTGGAGTTGGAACGGGGCCGTGGGCGCCGGAGGAGTCCTGGCTCCTTGCAGCCCAGCCCTGGGTGGAGAGCAGACGGTCGGTGCAGCGGGGCAAGAGCTAGAGGAAGTGGTGTGACGGGTACCACCATCTCTGGGCTCCTGTCCTAGGGTGCCTTTCGTCTTCTGGGTCACATCTGCCAGAGTGCCTCCTTGAGCCCCCCTGCACAGGAAGGAGGGAACAGCTTGGGGGCCGGGGTCATGGCACTTTGGTTTAAACCCTTCTGCGTACCTCGCTGGCTTTTTGTGAGGAATAGACAATATCGGGTGTGAACTCCGTGGGCGGTGCCTGGCGCATAGTAGGCACTTGCCATGTTCTCATGGGTTCGCTCTCCCAGGAGTCTTCTCCTCCCCTTACTGCGCTGTGGCGTCTCATTCCACCTGCGTCGCCCTGAACCCGATCTGCTACACCTTGTAGATTTTAAGCTTCTTTAACATAGGAACTGTGCCAGCCCCGTTTATATATTGTCTGTAGCACCTGGCCCGAAGTCTAGTACATGTTCAGGGATCAGTAGAGACTGAAAAAATTTTTCTTGGCTTTTATTTCCAACCTTTGGGAAAGGATTTTCTCTTAAGTGCATAGATTTTATTTGCCACTAGGGGGCACAGTAAGACTTACTCTAAGCCCACTCAAGCTTCTAGAATGTGAAAGAATCCTTGATTCAAGGTAACATTTACTGAAATACGATTTCTTTTCTGATCAAGAGAAAAACAACACAATCCATCTGATTAATCTAAAGAGCATGGAGTGCCAGTTCCTTCATCTCCTTAAAATGTAGCTTTGGAATTCATAAATTTCAATTGGGTACATTACAGTGGAAAGATACTTATTTTAATATGTTCTAAATGTTCTGTGAGCTGTAAAATATGCTTATATTGGTTTTGAAAAATTTACAGCTGGAGAAATTAAGTAAAATAAAACAATGACTCATAACTCTGCACTGATGCTCTGTTTTCTTTTCTGCTGGTCCCTTCCTGCCCCTGAGTGTAGCATGCATCTGCTTCTCACAGTTGTAATCCCAGCACAGATACCCTTTTATTTACTCTCTTTATTTCCCCGTGTCCTCATTTGGCTCAACACGTTTGAACACCCACCGCACGTAAAGGTAGAATTCAGACTTTGAAGCCCTTGGAGAAAGTACAAGGGCTTCAGCCGAACGCAGGCCACCCCTACCTTCAGCCCCGCACACAGAGCCCTCTGCTAGGCACCGGACGAATTCTCAGAGGCACGTGACACGCTTTCTGCTTCCAGGGACCACCGTCCATGCATCAAAACCCTGGAGTTCTGAAGCACAGAAGGATTTCAAGTAAAACGTATGAATTAGGTGTTCATTTGTTTTACAAAATGGATTGCTTTAGGAATTCTTTCAATAACAGGCTTCCCTATGATACTTAAAAAGCCCCTTTTCATTTTTGATCATGAACATAATGAAAGCGTATTGTGAAAAACTTTGAAGGTGCCGAGCACATGAGGGATGAAGGAAAACACAGAAACCATGTCTAATCCTGACCCTGAGCCAGCGCCTCATGCGCACTGGGGGCCTCTCCTGGTCTGGACCCCACGCTCCCACGGGTTTGCAGAGTTGGGCTCCCTGCACAGTACGTGCTGTCTTCATTCTATCCCCGCCCACCGCCGTCCTTTGTGTTGTTTGTAAGGGGCACTTTTCCACCTTATTAAAAACTTTCCCCAAGCCTGTTTTCAGGACTGTCTCAGATTCCAGACTTTGCTTTGTCATTTCTGTGTTGTTTCCCATCATTACTTGCTTTCATTTTCCAAATGGTCAGCATTGCAGTGAACATGGCTATACGTAGGTATTGTCTTTTCTGCTGCCTTAACGTAGTTAAGATGGGCTTTGGTTTATACCTAGACCTGAGCTAATTAACAAGGGCTTTGTGTGTGGTGAGCGGAGCTTGCCTGAATAGATGGGCAAACCTTCGGCACTATTGTTACAAAAGACTCCGGGGGTCCTGTTCCGTATCTGCCGCCTGGTAACTGGGCGACTTTGGGAAGAATCGCCTTGCCTCTCTGATTCCCCTGTTTTCTCATTAGTAAACAGGTAGAGTGGCTTCTGATTAGGGCTGTTGCCGTGTAGAAGAGATGAGGAGATAGAGCAGGGTGCCTAGCCTATGGGAGGGCTGAAGAAACACATTCCTGACTCCCCTGGTTCTTTATTGATTAAACAATTAGGAAAAAAAAAAGATAAGTCACTCAGAATCATCCAACTAAATGTAACTCTTGTGTTTGTGAATCTTTTAATAGTCTGTAGTTACATGTTTTCCCAGGTGTTTCCATGTCAGTGCTCTCAGACAGATACTTTTAAAGTTCAAAAAGTTTTTGAGTTTGGTTGAAACAAGCTGTTTACCTGCTCCTTTTTCTTAAAAAAAATTTTTTTAAGGTTTTATTTAGTTTTGAGACAGACACAGAGCATGAGCAGGGGAGAGGCAGAGAGAGAGAGGGAGACACAGCATCTGAAGCAGGCTCCAGGCTCCCCAGCTGTCGGCACAGAACCGTGAGATCATGACCTGAGCCGAAGTCAGATGCTTAGTCGACTGAGCCAGCATTTCATGCCTGGGCCTCTGGCGGCACCGGGAGGAGTGATTTCCTACCTGAAGAGGCCCCGAGTGAGTCGGGGGGCAAGGAAGAGGCGCCCACCTAGAGTGGCACCAGGTTCAGATGGGTCTCAGGCCCCCTTCCCGTATGCGGGTGAAGGGAAGGGTTTGTCCCGGAGGCTGAAGACCCAGACTGAGGGTGTCCCGTGCTGCTGGCCAGGCTGTGGCCTCTGGCAGCGAGTGCCAGCGAGAGGGAGGAGAGAGCTCACCGTCCCTGAACGCTTACCACCTGCGAGGAATGGTTCTAGACCCTCCAGCTCCTCTTCAGACAGGCCTCTGAGGCAAGGGCTGTACTTATCCCACTCTCCAGACAAGGAGGCTGAGGCCCAGAGAGGTTAGGGGATTTGTCCATGGTCACACAGCTGGTAAAGTATAGAAGCAAGATGAGAAGCTGGCAGAACAAACAGAGGTAAAAGACTCTGCTCTTGTGCATCCGAGAATAAAAGATGGAAAGCCCAGCCCCTTGTCCAAGTGGTAGCCAGGCTCTGTCCCAGCTTGAAAATCTTGTGGTTCTGTTAAGGGACAAAAGGAGAAGAGATGATTTCCACGGTGGTTTGGATTTGCATCTCTATGTATTACAGGACCCTGTTGATTTATCATTGTTAGTGGATCTGATTATATTAGGGTATCTTAGATGTGCTTTGTAGAAAGTAATATATCTCAGACTCAAAGACAAGGAATTTATGGATTCGAGTGCCAGAGTGAAGGTTTATTTCAGTTTTGAAAGAATTATTCTTGATGGATTTTACAAAATGAGATGGAGAAATGATTTGATGTGTAGAGTGAGGAGTCGTGGAGCATTATGCAGATGATGGGCAATTTATTCCAAGCACGAGGCAAATCTATTGGAAACGGGAGCCGCACAGCTGGGGAAGAGGGTTGGGCCGTGGCGGTGGGCGTTTGGTATTTGGGGAGTGAATGATTAACAGTGCACTGAGGGTAATTAGGTGAAGGCGAGGAGAGAGCAGGTGGTGCTTGTGCGTGAGTGCGCGTGTGTACATGTGCAGAGATCATCTGGGCTCATCTTCATCCGACAGAGGCCCAGAGAGGGGAGGACACAGGTCTGACGGCACACAGTGGGGTCAGGTGGTGGTGGTGTGGACCTGGAGTCCTGGACAGGAAGTATTCAGACACTTCCCTCTCGGGACACTGTTTGCTTCTCCCCCTTCCCTCCTCTTGTGTATTTTCAGTCCAGGGAAAGTTCACGGTCATCTCAGTCATCCCAGGGGTGGGAGTGAGGGCCTCAGGCTGCTCCATGGCAGGGCTGCCGAGCCTCTGGGAATCGCTGTGAGATCCTGAGCTGGAAACTTCTCTTTGTGGGAAGTGAAGGTTGTTTTTTTTTTTTTTTTTTTTTTTTTTGACACTCCTCTCCCCCATATGAAAGCTGCAACGTTTCTGAGGCCAACAAATGAGACATTTCCCACTTTCCGTTTGCTTGCCAGAAGGGCCTTCAAGCTTTCTGCTTGCAGAAAAAACCCTGGGCTGCAGGAGGAGTAAGCAAAGGAAAGCGCGACAGAACCTGGGCTGTGTTTCCTGCTCTCTGAAAACTTCATCCCGCTGAACTCTGACAGCTCGGGGTGCCCAGGGCAGGGCCGTGTGTCCGCCGGCCGCTGCCAGGGAGAAAGCAGCGCCGTGTGAAGGTGCAGAGCCTGTCCTTAGGGAACCAGCCTCATCCGGCCTCATCCTGGGTCATTAAGGGAAGAATAGAGCAATTTGGGAAAATGCTTTTAATGTAATTGAAAAATGCAGATTGCAAAATTGGCCTGGCTACGAATTGAGGCAGTCTAGTAAATTATTTCTTGCTGCTTTTAAATCCTGGATGCAGAAGACTCTTGAAGGCACCCATCCAGTGCCCAGTGATGGCTTTGTCCTTCTCAAAAAAAAAAAAATGGTGTTTTAGATTGAACTTAGTTTTATCATGAAAGTAGTAAAATTTTGGGAAAAAAATACAAAAAAGGTAGAAAATTAAAAATGTAGCTGTAAGTCCTGCAGGCAAGCATAACAACTGTGAACGTTCTGTAAGCAGCTTTTCCTTTCAGTATTTTTTCCCCGTGAGCATCGGCTGGTTTTAATTATACTGTAGGTACTTTGTTTTGTAAGCAGCATTTAAAGTTACACGACGGTTATCTCCCTTCCTCCGTCTCCCCCCCCCCCACCCTCTGCAAACTGCTAGTATTTTTACCCCTTAAGAGAAGGGGTGGGTAGGTCAGTCTAGCCTCCCAGCCTTTCCTTGTAGCCTCTGCTGTCTCTGCTCAGGGATTCCAGACGGGACACCCCCGGATGGGGCCAGAGGGGCAGGGCGCAGGGGCGAGGGCACCGGGGGGTGGTCAGAAGTGCATGTGAGGGAGGCCGGGGACCCCCCCAGGAAGCCTGCCTTCACGTATCCTCCCTTCCACAAGCTCCTCAGGTCTCTTTAGGTGATAGATTAAAAGAGAGCCTGCCTCAAGCCCCTCCCCACGTGCTGTGACCCGGGCTGAGAAGCAGGGGGACCAGATGGCCATAGGGACCTAGTGGCAAAGGGACCCTAGAGGGGGTCCTGGAGCTGCTTCCAGGCCCGTCCTCCCTTCCTCCGGGTGAGGCGTCGGGACCACGTGCCTGACCCCCCCCCCCCTTGGAACTTGGGCCACAGACAGACGGGCGATGCCCCTGGGCGGCCTGCCAAGGGCTTCAGCCTGAGGACTCTGCTTAGCTGGGTGGTCCCGGTGTCCCTGGATGGATAGAGCTTCTAGTTTTCTTTTCTTTCTAGTTTTTGATCTCTTTGCCTTTTTCTGTTTTGTTTTTCTGGGAAATTTCCTCCACCTTCTCTTTCAATATATTTTTTTTTTCCAATTTGTATTTCTGCTGTCATATACTTAAACTGTTTTTTTACTGAAGTATAACTTATATTCAGGAAAGTGTTCTATTCTGATCTATCATATTTTTACATTCCAAGAGCTGTTTCTCGTTTTCTGAATGTTCCTTTTTTTAAAGAAGATGTCATTTTTTTTTGTTGTTGCATATTTACAAGGTCTTTTCTTAGCTCTTGGAGTTCTTTGAAAGTTTTCCTGTGTTTTCGAAAATGTTTCTGCCCCTTGTCACTTCCTTTGATCTCTTGTTTTGATGTCTGTGTTTCACGTGAGGGACGTTCTGCTGCTCAGTCCCGTTCAGGAAGGAGGCCCGGAGACCCTGATCTGACCAGAGGCTCGAGGTGTGTGTGTTTGTGTGTGGACATCACGCTCTCTGTAGTGTCTTCGGCTGCTTTTTTCCACTCCTGTCTCACGCACGCCTTTCCTTCTGAGCACACGGATCTACTTTGTTCTTTTTAGTGGCTACGTAGCCTTCCATTTGTGACACACGCCATCATTTATGTGTAAATGTGACCATGCCTTCTTCCCCTCGACAGCAGTAGAATTATTAACTTTTTTAAACGTTCACTAATCGGGTGGTGTCTTGTGTGAGAACTGAATGAATCCATTTAAGTGCAGCTCCTTTAGAAGCGAGCTGGCACCTCGTTAATGCTAACTAAGTGTCTGTGGCCCTGGGTCTTGTCCATCAATCTCCTGCAGTCTTAGTATTTCTCTTATCTGGCAGTTTGCATAGAACAATATTGACCTGTCATCATGTCCACACTCCCTACGGTGTGCTGTTTGCTTTTGTGTTTTGATATATTATTATTATTATTATCATTAACAGAGAAAATCTGACTTTTTTTGTAGTCAAGTCTGTGGACCTTTCCCTTTGTAATTGTCCCGTGGCTTTACAGCATGGTATGTCTTCCCCCATCTCAAGATCTGATAAATAGTCACCTATATTTGACCTTCATCTAGCAGTGATTAGCCTGAGCCAGTTTCAATTCTCGTCATCTCTTCCAGGCTTTCTGTGGGTCCGGGGCAGGCAGTGCCCGCCGTGATGAATGTGTGCTCGGTGCCAGGGATCGATTGGTATATTAAGGAGCAGCCCTGCTTCGTGACGCTCCCCTACACGGATGCTGGCTACTAATGATTTAAAATGACCTTCTTCCCATCCAGCTTATTCCGCAGGGCATGGGTGCGCCACGGCCGCCCCAACATTTCCTCAAAAATGAAATGTTGTTTTTGGCCATAAAAGAAATACATGTACGCTATGGAAAAAATAGGAAGGTATAAAGGAAAAAATTGCCCATTATCTCTGCACCCAGAGGCAATGACTGTAGACTTTTGGTGTATTTCCATCCAGTCTTTGAAAATAAAAGGCAACCGAGTTGAGTTCCAACTACCCGTGTAATTTTAAACCCTTCTTTCCCCCTCGTGCTGCAGTAGCCGGGTTTTAATGCCATGACTTGTTGTGGTGGTTTCCAGTGTGCTCTGTGAGCCCCTCGGGGTCTTTGGGACCCTTTCATGGGGATGGGGAGTGAAGACTGTTTTCATAATAGCACCTAGAAGTTGTTTGCCGCGTCCACTCTCGCCCTCTCAGGAGCGTACATGGGGTTTTCCAGAGGCTGCGGGACATGAGCCTGTTACAATAGATTAGCCGCGGAGCAGCTCAGTGAGCCCAGCTGTCTCGTATTAAGCCAGCCATTAAGGAGATGGCAAAAACGTCAACAGAGCTTTCTACTGAAATTTCATTTTTTTTGTCTTAGAAAATATAATTATTTTTCATAAAAGATGTTATTTATGTTGACGTGGAATGCGTTTCCTAGCATTACTTTTACATAAGCTAATACTTTTAAGCGTTCTCAGTTTTTATTTCAAATACGCTAAATACAGACTGATAATAACCCTCATATACAGCAGCGTTTTGGAGTCCTCACTAACTTTAGAGAGTGTAAAAGAGTCCCAGCAAAAGGCTTGAACAGCATGGTTTTATTTCTGTCTGTAATTTCATTTAGGCGGCCGCGCACATGGGTGATGATGGTGGCACGCCGCGGCTCTGGCGGATGTAGGTAGGCTGAGGCCCGCGTGTGTCACTGCCTCCTGCTTGGTTAGACTGGCAGTGTGATCAAATTATGATGCAGGAGGGTCCCAGCCTCCCTTGGCCCCCCCACCCCTGCCCCTTTTCTCTGCCTTCCCTTCTCCCCTCTGTGAGGGCGATTTGCCAGCACTACAAAATGACGGGAGCAAACCTCCCAATTCCTGCAGACACCTCAATTGCGATTATCCTTTTAACACCCTCCCCTCAATTCCTGGCCCATCTGGGCTTGTGTTTTGCACGGAGTGTGCGCATGGTTTTGCAGGCCGCTTCTCCCATCTTGCGTTCTCGCCCAGCCTCGCCCGCCACGGCGCCACCAGCCGCCCCTGCATCTTTGCAGGGCCGTCAATTTGTGCTGGTTCTGTGATGCTCTATCGAGTTGATTAACTGTAATTTACTGAGCTGTCCTTGGACACTTAGGTGGCTTCTAATTTTTGCTATTATAGATAATGCTGAAGCAGTTATCTTCATGCATGAAACCCTTTTCTGTCAGGTTATTTCTTTCGGATTCATTCCCAGAGGCAGGACTGCTGGGCCAGAGGCTTGTACATTTCCATGGGTCCGGATACATCTCCCGTCAGATTGCTTTCCAAAAGGATTATACCAATTTGCGCTGCCACTGCAAAGCCTGCGTAATAACCAACTATTTTGCTTAACTATCATGCCTAGAATTTTCCCTTGGAGCCCCGAGGGGGCAAAGGCCCTTCTCTAAGTGAATGTGATCTATAATTATTTAGACTAACACCAAAATTGCTTTCAGAACATTTTTAACCTGCTGAGTTTAGAATCCTAATTCGCGTACAAGCCAGCATTAACAGTATCACAAGGAGCAATTTCTCTCCCTGCTCACAGTGTGTTTACACAGCCTGGCAACTGCGGGGAGAACTCAAGAGCTTTTATAAACACAAGTGGTCTCTTTCTGAACTAGTTGAAGTGTTATTTTGAAAGGTACAGAAACACAAATTAAAACACATTTTCATTGTAACCTTTGGTTAGAAAGTTGTTTGTTTTCATCCTGGTCTCTTTCCATGTTCTTTACTCTCATTCAAGTGTGTTCTGAAATGTCCTGGCTCCTTGGAGTCTTGCCATAACGCCCGTAGCCCGGTGACAGGGACAGGCGGGGGAGCACGGCGGCTGTCCTCGGGTGCCAGCGGGGCTGCCGCTGGAGGAGGAACGGGGTTGCACTCTGATGTGCTCCTAGGGTGAAAGCAGGGCTAACGGCTGAAAGCGCGGGGGAAGAGGTTGCCATTGTGCGAGGAAGAACTTTCCAGCACTCAGCACTGGTCCCCCTGGGCAGTGGATTCCTTGGAAAGGGGTGAGGATGGAAGGGTTCACCCCGTGGCCGTGGCCCAGGAAGTAGATGCGAACAGGGGTCAGGGACTCCAAGGCCCCTCCTGGGATGCGCCCTGGCAGCTGTGTGCTGCCCTGGAGGGGCCCCGACCTGGCCTTGAGTTGGGGGGCTGGAGCCCGGCCCGGTGCACTGCGAGCACTCGGGTGAGGGAGGTGCATCCCCTCCCTGAGCTCTCTGGGCTTTCCATGCTCTCATCTGTGAAATAATTACCTCAAGGGGCTGAAGGGATCAGACGAGGTTAGACGTGTGAAGCCACCGTGTAGGCTATGAAGCCCTTACAAATGGAAGCCGTTATCAGGAACCTCAAGCCAGGGTTTATTCTATAATTGCCTCCTGGGCCAAGTTCCTATGGGAGGCTTGCAATGCAGTGCGCCTCCAGTAGCCTTGATTCATTGAACAAATCATACGGTGCACGCCCTGGGCATCAGCAGGCCTCTCAAGGAACCTGGGCCCTTCTAGATGTGGCTTCCTATCTTCTAGCTCCGCAGCGTGACGTTGGCTTCTGGTGGCTGCGGTGGTGCACTTGGACACGCCGCTGGACGTGCTGCTGTGTGGCCAGCGAGTGCCTCAGGCCTTGTGTGTGGCTCTCTGCCTGTGGTGTGCGCGGTGGGGGCCCCAGAGATCGAGTGCCACAGAGTGCGTGAGAGAGGTGGCCCTTGGCGTCTGTGTCAGAAAACTTGGTATCTCCACCTCTTTCTTCATTTGGTCATCCGTTGGTCCAGTCATGGGTTAGATGCTGGGCTCTGGACAGGCTCTGGGCTCAGAGGGCACCGGCCATCCCCTTGCTGGCAAGGAAGCTAATGGGGGCCAGGCCTTGAAACAGGCCAGGGCGTGAAAACCTGACAAGCCCTCCAGGCACCACCTGCGTTGGGTATGGGCACACAGTGGGGAGCGGGGTGGGTCTGCTGGGGTCGTGCACAAGGGGAGGGAGGAGGCCGAGCTGGGTCTTGGAAGGTGAGGAGATGAGTAGCCGGGTGCCTGGGGAGGACGGGCCTGGGGGGCCCGAGTGCCATGCTGCAGGGAGGGGCCCGTGCAGGCAGGTGTGGGCGCTGCTGGTGTGCACTGAGGGAGCCGGGCTGGATCTGTGGTGGGCTGTAGGCGTGCCCAGCCGGGGGCCACACCAGGGCTTTGCACCTCCTTCCCTCACAGCGGGGGTACAGGATGGCCCCCACTGTGGGGCTGAGCCCTGGACCCGTGCCTTCGGACTCTGGCTCCATGTGAGTTGTAGAACTCTTGGGACCTTTGTTTCCCCATCAGTACGTGGGGTAACGATCGCATCCACAGCTGTCTGAGGTTTAAACAAGAAAAATCATGGGGAACTCTTAGGAGAGTACCAGGCACGTAGCAAGCCCGTCATCATGTAAACCAACTGCGGCAGCAGCAGCAGCAAACTCACGCCCATTTTACAGATGAGAAAAACTGAGTACCAGGGAGGGACATGGAAGGACACGTAGCTCCTGAACACAGAGCTGGTGTTTGGGCCCCCCCTTTTCTGCTGCTGCATTGGGTGGTTCTGTGTCAGCTTCCCACTTGGGGGTTCCGGAAAGTAGTCATGTGAATGTGGGCAAGGTCCTTAATCGTTCCGAGTCTTAATTAGTTCACCTGCAAAATGGGATGAACTCTAATGTAAGTTCCATGAGACAGGGAATTTGTTCCCCTGATTGTTGTATCACTAGTTCCTGGAGGAGAGCGCAGCGCATAGTAGGTGCTTAAAAAAACTTGTGCATGAACAAATAACCCCTGCTCAGTCCACCATCCTCCTGTGGGCCTCCTTGAACCTCAGGGTAGGAGGAGTCTTGGGGCTGGGCTTGGCTGCATGCCGTGGCCCTTCCCCCCTGCGGGAAGCATCCCTGCGTGGTGAGGGGGCATGGCGGGCTTTGGAGGGGGCTTTGAGGACTGTAGCTGGGAGCTAAATCAAAGTGGTGATTACTCCCAGTGTGCTGAACCATGTGCGTTTATACTTCCAGGTAACGGGCTTGGTCGGTCCTTGCAGCTCATGTGTTTATTTATTGTTTATTTATAAACCATAAATCCAGAAAGGATTTGAGAAGGCTTACAATAAAAGATACGAATACAGTAAAGCTGTTAGAAAAAAACAGACCGTGAAAAGCCACCCTGAAAAGAGAAGGAGACACATCAATCAAGTTCAGAGCTGACCACGTTACAGGGCTGGCGCCTTCATCTCGCTCTGCTCGTTCTCGCAGCCCCAGGGCAGGGGTGAAGGGAATGAGCCGGCACGAGTGGCTCTGTGTGGGGATGTGGGCCAGCTGGACGGTGCTCAGAGGAAGGCAGTTTCCTCTGGGGCCTCAGATCCCGGGACGAGATCTGGGGATCCGAGAGGAGGCTGTGGTGGGAGGGGGTACTTCTTTAGCAGCCAGTTTGGGGGTGGTGAGGCGCAGCCAGGGCTGTGGGCCCCTGGACCACACTTCCTGGCCACTCTTCTGCAGTTCAGTTTCTCTCCTTCCAAATGGCAACAGCACTACTTCCCCATCTCACGGAGTTCAAAGAGCCCTTGTAGGGATTACACGCGGCAGAGTTTGGCCCGCGGGACCCGGCACTTGGAAAGTGCAGTTGTGAACCTGCCCCGTGTGGGCTGTGTTCCTGCGGTGGATGTAGTACTGGGTGGAGGGCTCCGGTCGCTTGCTCAGGCCCCTGCGATTGGGGGAGGGCAGGACGCGTGCCCCTGCGTGCCCTCGGCTCTGTCCATACCGACACTGTCCACACTGAGCGTGGACTGCTCGTTATTGCTTAAAAACACTTATGAAGTTCGAAGCGAAGGAAACATACTTTTTAATTATTTCCCTACTTGTCTCTGGTGCTGCTGTTGTCAAGGAAACCAGAACCTTGGAAAAGCTTTTCAGCTTCCTGGTCGGAAGAGGATACTTGCGCAGCGCTTGTGTCTGTGGAAACGGACCTGTCGTTCTGTAACAAAATCTGCTTTTAAAAGGACTGGCTTCCTGCACTTCTAACCGACAGAACCTTTTTGACTTTAATAAACACAAGATGCAAGGTTGTTATCGGTATCTTCTCTTCCAAAAGAACTGCCTGCATTCTTGACCCCTAGTATTTCATGCATTCAGCATCTGATGCAAGAGTTGGGGGCTAGGGGCGGGGGTGGGGTACAGAGATGAGTAGGGGATCTCGCTCTTCCTTGAGAGACTCTGGGACTCTGGGAAGAAGGAACAGGTAGACAAACAAATACACTGGGGCATCACACCTGCTGGGGGGTGGGGTGGAGGGTGAGATGCTCGGGGGCACGAAGGACGGCCCCAGGGAGGGGCAGGCTCCGTGAGAGTCACAGGGAGTCGCAGAGGGTCCTAGAAATAGTTCAGTAGCAAGGAAGTGGAAGAGCGTTCTGGGTAGAGGGAACAGACTAGGCAAAGGCTGGAGGGCATTGAGGAATGTGGCGGCTGCGAGGCCGTTAGGTGAGGGTGCTGGATTGGACCGTGTGAAACAAGGGAGCAGGACTACAGGAGGCTCAGGAGGCGGGCACGTGGAGTGTGATGGGGTCGTAAGGGCAGGCTCTTCGGAGCTGCCCTGTGTCCGTCGCACGGGGCTCTGGCTCCTCGTAGCTTCGCTTCAGGCGGAAGGGACGCTGCTAACACGCCTTGAATTTGGTATTTCCCTCTGCTGCAGGGGTGCAGCGCTCAGTGTGCTGTCTCAGCCAGCAGCCCAGCGAAACTTTATGATAGTTAAGCCCCATTGAGGTCATTGGTTTTATGTGAAAAAAAAATAAATCGTTGCTAGAAAAACAGGAGTCTTGCTTCTAAACAGCCCTTGTTACATTTCTTTTAAAACTTTTGACAATAGTCTTAGGCGTATAGAAGAGTTGTCAAATTCAGGGAGTTTCTGTGTGCCTGTCACTCCCCTCCTCTCACGTCACCCTGTACGTTGGTCACAACTAACAAATCCTTATCAGTATAACTCTGTTCGCTGTGGACTTCCTCAGATTTCACCAGTTTTCCCACTAACGTCCCTTTTCTGTTTCAGGATCCAACCCAGGATGCAGTGTTGCGTTTAGAGCTCTTGTCATTTTTGTTGTTAATGGTTTTGGGTCGGGGTGCAGGGGGCTGACTGAATCTCATCCCCGGTGGAGCACAAGCAAGGCCCGCAGAAGGTTGTCACCTTGACGAGCTTGCTGTGCTCGCTTCTCACGAGCCAGTTGTTGCTCTGGTTGATCCCGGGTCTCGGTGCCTTTTCTTTCTCTTCCTGTTTTCCTTCCGGGTTGAAGCCAGACCTGTGAGCTTGTTGACCTTAGTGAGGGCTTAGTGAGGGACCTTAGTGTGTCTAAAGACACCGACTGGGAGTGATGTGTGGCATTTAGTGAGGGAAACGAGAACATTCTGTGCGGGCAGCGACAAGGTCCCTGCTTTCCTGCGGTCCCTTCCTTGTGTCACACTCCCCCCTGCTTCTCCCTCCCTCCTCCTTTCTTTACCTTTTCCCTCCTGCCTTCTCAGGCCCTCTACTGCACCTACCCTGCTCTCCCCCCTCTCCCTCCCCGCTTCGCCCCCCACTCCTGCAGCTTCCATTCCCTTCCTCCCTTCCTTTCCCGGAGACAGGCCAGTGAAGCTGTTGCCACGGAAACAAGCCCAGCAGAAGCTCTGCTTTGCTTTCTGGATGCTTCTAACGATGGTGACGCAGATACTTTTGAGTTCTAGAATCAGCTAAGCCCTGGCCTGTGGCCTCTGGAGTCCCTTCATTTTCCAAAGGCCAGACCAGTGCCACAGCTCATAATTCAGTTCAGTAGATGGTCATTTTTGATTTGGAAACTTCAAAATTTGAGTAATCCTTTTTCCTGTTGCTCCAGAAGACCGGTTGCAACCACTGTGAAAAATACTCAGTTGAATTTACTTATATTAACAGAGAGAAGCACCGCATGGAAGGTGCTTGTCCCGTGGGTTTCTTCAGGGACTTAGTTTCAGGTGCAAGGGGGGTCTGCACATTCGCTGATTTCCCGGGATGGGTGACTGATTGCTGTTCAGGGATGTTCAGGGACAGAGAAAATAGAATTGGGGCCTTAGAAAATCTTCAGATACTGAGTTTCACTCAACAGATATTGGGGAAGGGACTCACAGGTCCCAGCCCAGTGCTCCTGCCCAGGGCAGGGTGTGTGTGTGTGTGTGTCTGTCCATCTGTCCTGGAGTCGCAGGGCTGTGTGTGTGTGTGTGTGTGTGTGTGTGTGTGTTTGTCGGGTAGCCTGTGCTTGACCAGACTAGCTGATACTCCCTGATGTTTGTCGGAGTGATGGGTGGGTCCAGTTCTGCGGCACAACTGCGTGCCCGCTCATTCACTGGGTCTCATGGGCCCCTGGAGGACTGTTGGCCTCTGGGCCTTCGCGGAGCTATGCCATGGCAATGGCAGTCTCGTTCCTTTCTGTTTGTTCAGGGCTTGACTTGGGCTCAGCTTGTTGGCATTAGCTTGGATTTGGAGTTTTGCCATTCAGCCAACACCAGCTAATAGCCCAGCGGGGAAGAGTTAGTTCGTGGATTATATTTAAGTTAGTACTTATTCCCAAAGGTAACTTTGCTTAATAAAAACCCTAAGCCTTTATTACTGTGCTTACGGGTATCCTGGCTCTAGGGTGTAAAAATAAGACTTAGAAATCCAAACGTCATTTGTGGAAACGCAAAAACATTTTCATTAATAGAGGGTGTGATAAAAAGCAAAGGCTCGTTTCGTCTGTGCCTAAATGGTCTTCTTGCACTTGGGTCTTTTTATTTTCATACTCATTTCAAGCTTATTTAAATATCACCCGTTCAGTAGTGAATTTTAAAGGGAGGAAGCTTTGGTGTGTGAATAACTTCACCGCTACCCACAATATTTCCAGTCAGTTGCTGTGCCTTAAGTTGACAATGGACCCCACACAGCAGTCACTAATGGATGATAATCTGGAGTGTTTTTGTTATTGTTGTTTTTATTTTAGAAGAAAGGTTTGAAATTAGCATAGTAAATCTCTGTGGGATCTTTGCAAATAAAAGAATATTCACGTTAAAAACAACTTTCAGGAAAGATGTATGGTAATGAATAAAACATCAGTGAGTGAAAATAAGCGTGTTTAATTATTCAAGTAGAAGTAGTAATTTAAACTAATTATTGCTTGCGGATTTCATAATTCAGTTTTTGTCTCGCAGTAATATTTCCTCCAGGCCTCCGGGGTGCGTCGGCGGCTTGCTGGAGCAGGGGGGCCCCCTCCCATCCCCCGCGGCCAGCCTTGGCCTCTGCTGCACGGAGCAGCCTCTGCCGGGCCTCCTTGATGGCCTCGGTGCCGCCGGGATCCCCCTCGAGCCACCTAATTAAGCATTTCCTTGCCTGTTACTTCTGGTTGCTTCAGGAGTCTCCAACCAGGCCTGCCCATAAGTTCTGGGTGTCCTGGGGGGTGGGACCCTTCCTCCCTCAGTGTCTTCGGGCCTGGCAGAAGTGACCCTGAGCTCCATGTCCCCATGTCCCCACTTCCCCATGATGCAAGTCCTTGTCCATCTTGGCTGCGCCAAGTTCTGCCTCCTCTGGGTGTCCCCTCCCCCCACCCCTCTGGGATCAATCACTTCTTTCTCCCCATAGTTTTGTACTAGCAGGTTCTTGTGGGCCTTTTAGAAAATGTTTTTGTTGGTTTTAATTTCTTCCTGTTTTTGGCTTTTTGCTTTGTTTCTGATTCTGAAAGAGAAACTGTCCGTGTAGAGGAACCGAAAAGTACTGGAGAGTTGAAGAAGCCGGGCCTGAGGAGCCACCCCTCACTCACACTCCTGGCGGCTTTCTGCCCTCTTCTCTGGATGCTGGTGCCTGCCCTTCCCCCTGGACTTCTGGGGTGTCATCTGAGCACGTGCTCCTGGAAGGGGCGCCCCCTCGCGCTGCTTGGTGCATCTTCCTGGGGTGTCACTGGCGTTATTAGATGGCCGTGAGGGAGTAGTTAAGTGCTGGACAGCACTTTTGCTCAATTGTGTGAGGCTTTTAAAACCCAATTTTGCCTGCTCTTCCCATGACTGCATGTGATGGCATGGGGGGCGGGGTGCTGTCTGCCCCTCTCTCTAAGGCACAGACGCTGTCTGGACAGATCTTGACAATTCAGGTGAAATTATTATTCTGCCCCTCAGAAAGTAAAAGGAAAGCTTTCTATTTGTAACTTCTTCCCAAGTGCCCTCTGTCAAAGAGTAGTGACGTCTGCTCTCCTGACGTGTGATCGCCATTATTACCTTGGTATAATCGCACTCATCGCATCGCAGCCCGAAAGCTTTCCATCCATCATGTCAGGAAAGACAACCTTTATTTAAGATACTTTTCTCCCCTTTCCTTTGTTATTACTTTTTTTCTGAAAAAATAACCCTCCGACTTCACAGGCGTGATGTGGGCAAGTGAGTGACTCATTTCTTTGCGGGGTTATTACTATGGACAGGGACAAGACAGGTGGGCCACGGGGCACAGAGAGAGCAATGAGCTGGCTGTCAGGGCCAGGAGTCCACGTGTGGACCTGCTGTTTGCCAGCTGAGACCCTGAGCAGGTGAGGTCGGCTCTGGCTTTGGGGTCTCATTTGGAAAACACAGAGGTTCGACTGATCTCCAAGGCCCTTTTATGCCGAGCGGTTTTGTGATCTCCAAACTACCTTTGGCTAAATGAGCTGATGAGAGGATTACAGGTGTCCCTCCCAAGTCTTCCTGCAGAGTTGCTGAATGAGTTTGGCAGGATTTTGAACCCGTTTTCTCTCCACATGACCTCCAGAGGCCATCATTAAGCAGGCAGAGAAGTTACTGAGACCTGTGATCGCCGTGAGGCAGAGCCACGGGATAGAGTAAAATGCCGAGGGGATGAAACTTAGGTGCCCAGCTTTTGGGGAGACCCACTGGGAGGACCCCTTATGCTGTGAGGCCCTTTCCTCTCCAAGGAGTCCGTAGCCAAGTGTCACTAGAGTAGCTTCCATACGAAAGGTGCCTGATGATTGGCTCTTGGGGTGCAGTGAAGTGAAATCTTTATAGATCCGGTCTGGTCCCTCCTGTTTGATTATTGTAAGTTTCCTCAAAAGGAAGAAGCCATTTTCCTTATTTCACTTGAATACTTCTTTTAAAGAAGAGAAGTACACAACTTTTGGTGCAAGATTAAAAGGAGACAAAAAGATGTACAGAGAAAAATGGGTCTCCCTTCCCTGTACCCCATCTGCCACCAGGTCCCCTGCCCTGGTCCTGGAGGATCTGCTCCTCACCCATCTCTTTTTCTTAGGGGGCACTCAGCCCCCATGCAGGAAACAAACCTGCTCGTTTGAATTAGAATGACCAGGCCACCTTTCCCACCAAAGCATGTATGGCTAAATACTGAGGGGGTGAATTGGAAGCAAAAGCCTTAGGAATTATTGGGATCAGTGGGGCTTGTGGAAGGAGCCGGGGAAGCTTGTCCTTGAGCCGTGGTTCTCTGCCAGGGGCCGAGGGAAGACCCTCCAGGCTTGTCCTTGAGCCACGGTTCTCTATGAGGGCCTAGGATAGGCCCTCAGCCTTTTCCCACCTGTTTGTTGTGAGGTGGGGCAGCGGTGCACAGTCAGCAGGAGGGCAGCCCCGAGTGGCGCCCGGAGCACGGCACAGGCATCGGCAACTCCTGCCTCCTCCCCCAAGCTTAGCACTGAAGGTGGAGGATGAATATGCATCATTGTGAAATGATAATGTAAAATCAATGTGGAGGTGTGATTCCATTAATAGATTGGTGATTAACTCAACTTTTTAGGAGCCCATTTGTTGCCCAGAGTGAAGCTGGCTGGAATGGAACAGAATTAGAATGGCAGGCCTACTCCTGTGATTGAAACACACATAAAGTGCTTGGCCCCCAGACTTGCATCGAGATGATTGCTGTGATCAATATTCCAGTTTGCTTAGCTGGCAGCTTCCAGGGAATAAGAATGGGTGATGGACCTAGGGATGCACTGCCAAACGGAGCATTAGTTAATTCTGCGGGCCTGGCTTCTGGCTTGCCTGATGAAGTGTGCTGGGTAGAAGGGTGCTGTGCTGCTGTGGGCTTTATGTGGTATCACAAGAACTCAAGGGGGTCGGCTCCCTGGGATTGAATTTTGATAGCGATGACAACTCCCATTTGCTGAGACCCCGCCACGTGCCCAGATCAGCGCCTGGCATCGTGTACACGGTGAATCCGCCTGAACCCCCTGAGACGTGCTGGCGTGCCCATGATGCAGTCGAGGGGGCTCAGAGGGCTGAGGAGCATTCCACTAGCAGACGGCAGAGCTGGGGCAGGCGTTCAGGGCTGTTTGCTTCTGGGGCCCAAGTTTGTTCCACTTGCCCATTCAGGGCTGTTTGCTTCCAGATCAGATGTTTGGATTCTCCCACGGTTGAGAGGCTCCAGCTCAATCAAAACATGGGGGCCCAAGTTCAAAGCAGAGGACAGAGTAGGGAGGGAGGTTTGCAGCCTTCACTCCCCTACTGATAGATGTGTCCCGGCACTGAGAGCTGGAGCGGTTGGGTCTGGAGGCCACTTGGATCATTCAGCTTTGACGCTGTGGGCTCGAGTGAGGGGCACGAGGCAGGTGTGTTTCCTGTTCTGGGCATGGGATGGCGTGTGGGCTAATTCAGAGTCATCCTAACAGTGCGGAGTCCACCGAGTGTTCATCCTTTGCTGGGATCTGTGTGTGGACAGCCCCACTTTCCACAAGTCACTTTTAGGCATTTTCTCTGCATTTTGCAGTTGAAGAAATTGAGACTGAAGCTGATGGAGTCTGTATTTAGCATGGAGAGCTGGGAGGTGAGTGGGGAAGGCCGGGTGGCTGGCACCAGCTTCCTCCTGGGTGGCCTGCCCAGGGTCACACTGCTGCCAAGCCCCAGAGCTGGAATCCATGCCCCCAGCTTCATTAATGCCTGTCCCCGAGCCCCTCCAGACCCAGTGCCTGCCACACGTGTGCAGCCCTGTGCCCTGTGTCCTCTCTTCCCTGGAGCTGAGATCTTTAAGGTCGCGGCTGCAACTTCCTGTCCTCTCTGCTTTACACTGAGTGGTGCTGGACAGACATTTGTGTTGTGAGTGAGCAGGTGAATGAGTGCATGAATGAAGGACACACGCAGGGACAGAGGAAGAAGGGCAGGCCCAGGGCCGTTGGACAGCTGTGAAACATGATTCAAAGATGGAGTAGATCTGTAGATGCTTCCTGCCTCCTTCATCCCCCTCTCTCTTCCTCGTGGGGATTCAGAGCTGCTCTCGGGCAGAGGGCGGCTGAGCAGAACCAGAGGTGCCGAGTGTGGGGACCCTGACGTGCTGGCTCTTCCCTCGCGCAGAGTCAGCGGGATGGCGGCAGCGGCTCCAGAGCCGAGCGGGTTCCGCACGGATCAGAGTTTGCTGAAGTCCTTCAGGGGAAGAAGTCGGAGGCCGGGCTGAGTTTGCAGTTACCACTGTAACCATGACCAGAGTTTCTGAGAGATTAGGTGATGATATGTTTTCAGCACTGAGACATTTCATTTGCATTGTGGCCTACGTTCTGGAAAAGTTGCTTCTAGATTCTTATCGATGTGCTCACATTTTTGGGTAATTGTCCTCTTTGACATGAATAAGCCCCTGTTTTCTCTCAGGTCCACATGCCTCTTATAGTCCAGGAGGCGGTGAGGAAAAGCCTTTAATCTGAAGCTCTATCCATCTTCCCACCTCAGGTGAGATGGGTATTGGAAAGTGAGCCTGGCTTAGACGAGCTTGGCTGGCCTCTTGGGTGGTGGCTTCCGGGGTCTGGACGGGGCTGGTGGCAGGGGGCAGGGGTGGAGGGATGCCTTAGGCCCCTTCGCTGCCTCCTCCAGGTGTCCTTTTGGAAGCTGGGACGTTCCCAGGGCAGCTGCTGCTGGCGGCTGCTCGGTACATGTTAGCCTTAGAAACCCTTCAGATCACACGTACCCTGGGGGCTCTGGCAGTTTCTTTCTGCAAGCTTTGGAGGCAGCTTTCCCCCGAAGCATGGAATTATTGAGAGCAGGAACCACAGTTTCGCACTTCAGGGCCCAAACAGGCTCCCGGGCCTCGTTTTGCTAGATTGAGTCTAGGTGCCGGAGGTTCGAGTGGGGACACTTCTCCGAGAGCTTGAGGTGCTTGCTAAGTGTCCAGACCGATAAATCAAGACAGGCCTTGGGAAGGGTGCTTGGCTGGTATTGGGGAGCACAGAGGAAGAGAGCTGGATCTGATGGGGGTGGGAGAAGACTCTTGAGTTGGCCCTGGGAGTGAGGGAGGGAGGGGCTGGGAGAGAGTCCAGACAGGCTAAGGACCCTGGGACCCCAGCACAGATGTTTGTACATCTGGTGGAGGGGAGGGGGCTAGGGGAGAGAGTCATGGCGATGGCCTGGAGGGGAGGGGGTTGGGCTTTATGAGGCATGTGGGTAAATCTAGAGTGTTCTCTGTAGGAACTGGGAGCCTGGGAAAAGGTGTCAACTGGTGGGTGTGGAATTGGAGGGAAAACCCCCTGGGGAGGTCACCCATGATGCTTTGGTGGTAGACACTGAACCCTTAGGATAGAGCAGGTAGGGGTGAGGCTATGTCAGCCTAGACTTTAGGTAGTTTTCCCTCTACGCCCCTCCTTTTTTATAGATTCCCAAGATTTAAGCATAAATGTAGTTACAATTTAGGGGCTTAAAAATGCCTCCATGTATTGAAAACCCACTTTTACATATATTGAATACCAATATTTCTCAACCCTGTGTGGTGGCTGTTAGGGTTGAAGAGACCTGTGATGGGGGAAGGTCAGGTTCTCTATGGAAGTTCCACAGCCCAGGCCCCCGAACCGTCCCCCCATGCCATTTCTCCCCCCCACCCCCGCAGTGCCTCTCACCTTCCCCCCAGTCCCTGAAGCCCAGGGTGAGCAGGGTGTGTGTGTGTGTATAAATATTATGAATATTTACGCAGGCCTGCATAGGACTCAGTGACGCAGCTGAGAGCCACAGAGCATTTGGTGACTCATCAGACCTTTTCCAAACACTTGTGATATTTTGCTACTCTAAAGGGAGGAAAGTAATTAGCAGTTAACGCTGGTAGATGACGCTGGAAGAAGACGCAAACCTTTCTGCTCATCTGTTCTGGGCCTTGGGTGTTTTGTTTTGTTTTTTAAAGCTATGTGAATTATTTTCTTTTTAATAATGTTTGTTTTCTTCTGATTATTAAAATAATGTATGCTCATTGTGGAAAATACATAAATGCATTAAATAGGAAATAAAATGCATGAATTATTTTTCCATTACTGTCTTATTAAGAATGTTTTGCTTCTGCAAAGGAAATTTGGAACACCAGACTTATTTTATTTGAGGGGCCTGTCAAGATAAGTCAGATCGGTGGTTTGCAAGCCTGTGTTTTTGGGGGCTCCAAGGGCTCCATGGAAATTTTTAGGGGCTGCCCCTGGGGAGGGTGAGCTGAAGGCCTCGAGACACTGTCCCTCCTCATCCTCCTTCCCCCCACACCCATCCCCCCAGCTCTGTATTGTCCGTCTCACGGCCGGTTTCTTCACATGGCTGCCTTTGAGCAAATGGCTCTGTGGCTTATCAGGTTGGGGACTCAGTGATCTGGACCCAGCCTTTAATTTTATCAGTGAGGAGTCTGGGGCCACTGGGAGATGTGCCCGGCCCAAGGTGACACGGTGGCTTGGGGCTGGTCTTCCTGCTCTCTGATACTGCCTTGCCTTTTAGAATATGAATCAGAAAAATTAGTGGTTAAATGTGAACGTCACTTTCGCAAGCTCTGTCACCATGCAGAGACCCCCGGGAAGCTGCTCGGGAGGTCTCTCAAGGGCACACTTTTAAAGGAAGGGGAGACCTTAGAGCAGCTGGCGCTTGCAGAGATGAAAAGTAAAAGCCCCATCATTGCCGTTAGGCTCACAAAGGAGGAGAAATTGCCCTGGGTGATCCCTGGTTGTATGAATAATGAGAAGAAATTAAGTAAAGGCCGTGTTTCCTGACACTGATGTATTAGAACACGGAGTAACTTTCTACAGGAAATTGGAACAGGAATCCCTTTAAATTGAATTTGAAGCTGTGAATAGCAAGTGTACATTGGCCCTGCATGTCCTGATGCAAGTTAAGTAAGCAGTTTCCTGGGTAAGAGTTAAGTACTTTAGGGATACAGGTTAATGCCGGGGCCAAGATGGTGCAAGTTAATAAATTGCCTCCCCCGTGCATTGTCTGTGAAGACGCAGAAGAGTAATTTGCTTCCCGCGGAGCCGTGCCCGAATTCTCATACTTATTTTATTAGATTTTTGGCCCAATACATTTGTTCCCTCTCATTGGTTTTGTTGATAATAATTACCCACCCCCCCTCCCCTCTCCCCACGGATCTCTCTCAATTTTAATTGTTTGCAGTAGCCACAGAAGTTTACCATTTTAGAAAATAGGTGTTTTAAAATAAGAATACTCTGGGCCAGAGCCCTTCTGAGTTTTCAGAGGGACATAGTTAAAGCTCTATTTTTAAAGTGGTCTCGGGGACGACAGCTCCCAAGATTAGGACAGAGCAGGGGCTGCCTCCATCGGATGTTTAGGTGCCAGTCCCGGGCGTCGGGGGGCTCTCCGGGATTCCTTCTGGGGTTCGGGTCTGCTCAGGGACCTCCCGGGGTGGATGGAGGGTGTGAACACGGGCCTCCCATGATGCTTCTGTTTGGTTCTTGACCCTGCGGCCCAGGGGAGGAAGGACATTTATAACAGCAACCAGCACTCATTGAGGGCCTGTGGGACACCAGACACCATGCCGGGCCACCTCCGCTCGCGCAGATGCATAGATTAATTCATTAACAAGGTAATTATAAATCACAAAGTGCTGTTTATTGGGAAATAGAGAAGAATGGCCCATGGGTACGGGAGAGCCCCTGCACGATGGCACATAGGCGGAGACAGGAGGCATGAGAAGGGCTTGTCCTCGGTGAACAGGCAAAGGGCTGGTGCGGAGGCCGGGCGCGGTTTGGCGCGGCAAGAAGCAGAACGCGCGGCGAGGCTTGACTTCAGATCGTCCTTTGAGACGACGTTTCCCTTATAGTGGAGTGTGTAGGGAGTTCTCAGATCACAGCGCACTGTCTCGATTCCGGACCACAGAGTGTAAGCGGGCCACCGGGCGCTTGGCCCACCACCTAATTTGTTGGCACCGTTTGCCCATGACTCACACAGTCTTTGGAAAACCATGTTAATGGCAGCTTGGTTTGCGAGGGTCATGTCACTTTGTGCTGGGCTTGGACCTTAGCTCTGTGACGTTGGGTGGGCGGCCTCTTGGTGTCCCAGATTCCCCATCTGTAAAATAGAGAAAATCCACATAGGGCCTCCGATGTTCTCAGTTCACAGTCTCACCCCTCCACCCCCCCGGCATTTTTCCACACCTGTTGGGCACACACGTTCTGAGATGCTGAGGGCAGGTGGGGCACTGACACCCTTCTTTCCTGTTCTGCGTTGATCTTCATGTGCTCCTTGCTCTGCTGAAAACCCAGCTTTGTGGAGATATGGCATCATTAAAAGAAATACAGAGTGATCCAGTACTGAAACGCCCACTCCCTCTGCCAGTAGTCGGCATGATGTCAACAGATCTGTTGTGTCTCCTTTTAAAAGTCCAAGTATCCCGTGGCACCCCTGTGGGCTTGCTAGGGCTCCTGTGGGTGTCCTGGTGCAGGGGTTGGGAGCTGAAGTGGTATTTACTTTGTGTGGTTTTGTGACAGTTAATGAGATGATCTGCAGAAATGCTCAGGGCAGTGCCTGGTACCAGGTGCTAAGTGATCACTGCTGTCCCTCTCCCTCAGAAGCCCCCTTCAGCTGGTGTAGGAATGTATCCTGGGAGTGGGGAAGACACGAGTCTTGAGAAGTCCAGGGAGAGAGGTGGTGCTGGAAATACACAGTGTTTCCAAAGTCTGTTTAGTAGGTGACTTTAAATATGCATGTACATCTAACTTAGTAAATATAAACATAGACATTCGATTATTTCCTCAATATCTCTACAAGTGTATGATGTGTTTAAGATGGCCTCTAGCCTTTTTGTGTTTTTACTCTTATCATTGGAAAAGTAAGGGAGGTCCCCGTGGTTTGCCTTAGATTCGGGATATTAGCCAAGGGGAGAGTGGTTTATGTTGAGGTTGATGATTTAGGTGGGGATCAGATTGGGAGAGGTCCCCAGGACATGCTAGGCCTTAGGATTTATTCGGAATGAAGTGAAAAAAGCCATCGATGGTTTTAGATTTTGAAAAAGTGATTTGGGGCGCCTAGGTGGCTCAGTCGGTTAAGCATCCAGCTTCAGATCAGGTCATGATCACACGGTTTGTGGGTTCGGGCCCCCCGTCGGGCTCTGTGCTGACAGCTCAGAGCCTGGAGCCTGTCTTTGGATTCTGTATCTCCCTCTCTCTCTGTCCCTCCCCTTCTCTCTCTCTCTCTCAGAAATAAGTAAAACATTAAAAAAATAAAATAAAAAAGTGATTTAACTTAATAGAGAGGTAATTTACATCTCATAAAATGCCATCTTTTAAGTGTGCCATTGGGTGGGTTTTGACAAATCGATGCACTGCTGCACACCCCTCCTGCTGCCCCATCAAGATGGAGGACATTTCCCCCACCCAGAACGTTCCTGGTGTCTTTCATCAGTCCATCTCTTCCTTCCATCCCCAGCTCCAGACAACCACTGATCTGCTTTCTGTCGCTATAGATTAGTTTTGCCCGTTATAGAATTTCACATAAAAGAATTATACGGCACATAATTTTCTGTGTCTGGCTTCTTTCACTTGACGTAATGTTGATGAGCTTTTTCCCTGTTGCCGCGCACATCACACCTCTTCGTTGCTGAATAGTATTCCGCAGGGTGAAAAGACCACACTTTATTAATCTGCTCTGGAGTTGATGGGCGTTTGGCTGGTTTCCAGGTTGGGACTGTTGGAGATAGTACTTTTCTGGCCACTCGTGTGGATCTTTGTTTTCATTCCTCTCAGGTAAATACCCGGGAGCGGAACTGCTAGGTTGTGTGTAAGTGTATGTTCAACTTAGTAGGACCACCTGCTCTGAGCAGAGGAGTGACACTTCTTTATTTACATCTTTAAAAAGTCCCTTTGTTTAAAAAAATTTTTTTAAATGTTTTTATTTACTTTTGAGAGAGAGAGACAGAATCTGAAGCAGGCTCCAGGCTCTGAGCTGTCAGCACAGAGCCCGATGCAGGGCTCGAACCCATGAACCGTGAGTTCATGACCTGAGCCAAAGTTGGCTACTCCACTGACTGAGCCACCCAGGCGCCCCAAAAGTTCCTTTGTTTTTGGGTAGAGAAGAGGCTGGGCTGGAAGCAGGGAGAGCTGTGAATTGGCTGTTACCAGTGTCAGGTAAGCGTGGCGAGTGGCTGGACGGGGATGACAGAGAGGCAGAGCCTGGCCCCGAGGGATGGTTTGGGGACAGAATGGCTGAGGCTTGGGGATGGATGGCATGTTGCTGGGAGTCACAGGTGACTGCAGGTGCCCCAGACAGAACTGGGAAGACCCGGGAGGCTTTGGGCCCATTACTCTGTTTCTGCTCCAGTCCAGTGGGACTGGAAAGTAAATGTTAGTTTTGTTTTCTGAGCAAGAGAAGGGAAGGAGATGCTCGGACGGGCGGCAGTCAGCTAAAGGTGTGTCAGCGGGAGGTGGGCGTCCAGCTGGCGGTGCGTGTGTGCTGCTTTCTAGGGGCCAGTACGTGAGTCCCTCACATTTCTGCACAGTCTTCTGAGCAAAGTCATGAACAGTTCATTTCCTCTGGCCTGTCTTTTCATTTTTTTTTTTTTTTTTAAATTTATTTCTAGGAGAGAGAGAGAGAGATAGCGTGAGCAGTGGAGGGCCAGAGAGAGAGGGAGTCACAGACTGAAACAGGCTCCAGGCTCTGAGCTGGCAGTCAGCACAGAGCCCGACGTGGGGCCCGAACCCACAAACCGCGAGATCATGACCTAAGCGAAAGTCGGACGCTTAACCGACTAAGCCACCCAGGCGCCCCTGGCCTGTCTTTTCAAAGATGTTTGTCTAGCCAGCAGTTTTGGAAGCTTAGAGATAGCATCTGCATTTGGAGTGGATTTACTTATATTCCAGGGTAATAAAGACAATGTTTCCTTCATGAACAGAGGTTGGACAGGTTTACTGCAGCCCCTTAGCTAAGACTGGGGCTTCCAGATATCAGGATTCCCCTCCTGTAATGTATCCCACTCTGTACAGGTCAGACCTGGCCCTCATCAAGTCTCCCTGAGGGAAGGGGCACCTGGACCTGGTGCTGCATTCTTGTTCTGGCTACCCTGGCTGCTGTAAGTAAGATAAACTTGTTTGTCTTTGACCTGGGAATCTCGTGTCTTCTGCTGGTATTTGTAAAGCTGAGACAGTTGCTGGTTTGCCAGCAGGGTGTTATGTCGGAGCCTACACAGTTCTTGATTATGCTTCTGGGCTGCGTTAACACGACCGGCCACGCCACCTCCTCCTCCCTGCTTGGATGCTGCATCTATGTAGATGTTGCTGCCCACATATTTGTTGAGTACCTGTTCGTGGCAGGTCTAGGGTCAGGTGACAGTGTGAATAAGGCACGTATGGCTTCAGTCCTCATGGAGCATATGTTGTTCAGCCTTTGCTGTTCAGTCCATCACTAAGTGTGACTAACCTGTTCACCTGATCTCCTTCTCTCCATCCTCACGGCTGTTTGGTCTCTCCCTCTGTGGGATGTATACCTTTGTGGTTGTTGCAAGAGTAAGAGTGAGGACTAGGGAAGGGCCCGGTGCCGTTCCTGGCAAACAGTGGACACCCAGCAGGTGACTGCTGTTGGTGTATATGTTATTGGTTATTGTAATTTCTGGTTGTCCCTCCTTGGTGTCGAACCTGAGTTGTTTTGGCCCCGGCACACCATACGGAATGCAGCCTGGACAGTGCAGGATGCGCACTAGACCCTGTCTCACTCTCCCCGTTTCTGGTCCTGTCAGCAGCCACCGTACATGAGCTGGAACTCCCCCCAGTGGGTCTGGTTGCTGTTCCCCAAACATGACACGTCCTTCTATGCCTTTGTCTTTTCCGTCCTTTTCTTCCAAAGTCCTATTTATGCCTTAGGCCTCAGCTCCAGGGTCCCCTTCCCTCTATACCTTCCTTGTGGTCGCTTTTTTCCCATGTTCCAGGCAGGCGTAAACTGCGCCACTGTGCGCCTGAGCTGCCTGTCATTGTGCTCATGGGGAAGGGACTGCTGGGCCATGGGACCCTAGGGAGCGGCGCAGCGCTGTCACAGACTCTGGGCTAGTCTGGTCCAGCAGGCACTTGCGACTTACTTGTATGACCTAGTACCTTGACGGTCACGAGCTGCTTGACGTGAACTAAAGGGAAAACGGCATGATACCCACCCCAGGGAGAGTCACCCTCACCTGTGCTGGCGTCAGGGTAGGATCTGGGCCGATGATCTAGAAATCGCATTATTCCCCAAAGCCCGTGACTTGGTGGCAATATTTAACCCTAGAGGAAAGAGTCCCTGCAGTACAGGGCAGCCGCCCAGACCAGGGGGTGAGCCCCGGGGAGCCCCCCCACCCTTCTCCGTGGGCCTGGGAAACAGGCTGTTTTGCCCCGGGGCACCCGTCCTGGTGGGTTCCATGGCCGATTCTGCTGCTCGTGCCCTCACGAGGGTGGGCAGAGTGCGTCAGGCCCGCAGGGCCAGGGACGGAGCAGGGTTTGTGGCCAGGCTCTTCCCCACCACCGGGGTCACCTCCCTGGGAAGGACCCCAACGGCCAAGCTGTTGCTCCAGCCGCCCTCTCCCTGCTCCTGCCGACGCTGCTCTGAGCCACTTTTCCCCTGCAGGGAAGGGAGAGCCGCCTGAGCGTTACCTCCTCTTGCAGATAGGGGTGCCAGAGACCGAGGCTTTGCCTGGCTGCGCTGGTGAGGCTTGGAGAGTGAGCCGGGAGCTCGTCTCCTCTACCCGGATACTGTGTGATGTGTCTGCGTGACAGACACAGAGCCGGGATCCCATTTTCCGCCCGACCTCTCACTCGCCGCAGTGACCCTGAGTTATTCCTGGTCACTGCTGTCCATGTTCTGTGGCCTCCGTCATGGATGGGCTTATCGTGGCAACCGATCCCCTGCGCTGGCCCTGATGCTTAGGCTGTGTGCGTGTTCTTTTAGGTTGGCATGAAGGTCGTGATTGAAGTCCTCATGTCCTACTCTGTCCCTACCTGTGATTTTGTATGTTGTGCCTGCAGTTACCCCCACACTAATTCTGACTTCTGTGCATCTGTGGAAAGGAACCACAGGAGCCTGGGTGGTGGCCTGGGTGGTGGCAGCCTCAGCCAGGAGGGTAAAGGGCAGGTTCTCTGCCTATGGTTCTGCGGGTTTATGGGGCAGCTCGGGCCATGATTGGTGAGTGGAAGCCCCCTCCCCACCAGACTAGGCCCAGTCTGAGGGGCGGTGGGGTCCTCATACCCCCGACTCACCCCACCTCCTCTCCTCTGTTTTCTTGGGATTCTGGCCTCCAGATGCCACACTCTGAGAAACTTCTGTTTCCCTTCTTCCCGGGGGCCTTCTCTCTGTGGCTTCCTGGGCTCGTCTTCTTCCCGCCTGCCTCTCACTTCCTTCCCCTGCTGTCTGCCCTATAATGTGATATCGCCTTCTTGGGGAGTCTTCAAATGAACAGTTTTTAGAATTGTTGAAAGCTCTGTTGGAAAACAGAAAAGGCTATTTCATGGGAAGATGATGACCTTATTAACCATAATTAGGCAATTCACAGAGGTTTCCAATATAGTCCAGCATCTTGCCTTGTTGAAATGGGGGGAAAATATGGTGGTAATGTCTTTGGGGATGTAATAGTCTTTAACACATTAACAGTTTAATTTCTTCTAGAAGGTTTGGCAGCCTGGCATTTTCATTTAGAAAGCTGAGGTATAGTTTTACAGTCATCCACATTAATATAATAATTACAATTTTGAGCAAGTAATTTCAGATACTGACATCAAGAGCTGTTTTTATAGCTGGAGGAAGATCTCACGTAAGGAGGTGGAACCTCACATCTAATCTCCCACAAATGGCGTGACATTGCAAATACGGGCAGTTCACATCTCCGGGCTAGGCTTTGTATTTTGGGCTAGGGATGTAAACACTCAGAAACTCTTCCTGTGTTAAATCCTCCGAGAACAGGCATATTTGAAGTTAATGGGAAACGCTCTAAAATGTCTCCTGGCTCTCTGTGTCAGGTGCCCCACGCCCTGGGCTTGTGTGGGAGTGTGGCTGGGAGAGGTGCCCCCGGCGCCTCCGTCACCCAGCTGAGAAGCTGCCGCCTCCTGGGCAAGGAGACCCCTCTTGCCTCCACAGTCCCACCCTGCGTGGCGGGGACGGGGGTGGGGGGTGGCGCCAGGGGTGGTGTGAGGCTCTGGCTGCCCCCTCCTCCCTACTTCCGTTTGCTGGCCCGGGCATCCCAGCCTGCAGCAAGTAAGTGGGTTTGGTGTTTTACCCTTCCCTCGTGAACATATTTTTTCCAGCTCTGTAAGCATTATTTGTCTGTCATTTTGGATCCTGTTTTTGAAACTTAATCTCTGTCCCTGTTTTTATAGCCTTCAAAATAGTCATCTTCTTTCATGTGGTTGTACCACAATTTACTAAATTGCATCCCTGTTGCTGAACATTGAGGTTTGGTCCAGCAGGTTTTTTATTGTTGCTTGATAGGCGAGGCTTCAGTGAGCATCCTTATGTACATAATATTTAGCTTCTATGTAGTGATTTTCTTAGGCTTGATTCCTAGGGATGGAATTACTAGCCAAGACTGAGAACAACTTTTTTTTTTTTTCAATAAACACTTTCTTATTACGGTAATAGTATTTAGAAAATAGAAAACGGTAGAAATAAGAAAATCAAGGTAGCCAGATTCCCCTCAGGCCGTGTTCACCACCGTATCAGTGAGGAACGCGCTAGGCCACAGGTAACGGGAGACCCACGGAGCGAGTCTGAACAAGGTGCAGGCTCCCTGTCTCCGTGGCTGGTTCCATGGCAGCAGAGACCCCGGCCATCTCCCTCTTGGTGGCCTACCAGCCCTGACAGTGTCGACTGCCTCTCCCCACTTAGGTTCGCCCCCACCCCCTCCGACTGCTTCACCCTGCCTCCCCACGACCTCTCCCACCTCTCCCACTGGGTGAGTCTTTGTTTCTGCCTGCTTTTGTTCCGCAGACAGTGTCTCCTGCACTTGGGCCGTTACAGTGAGATGGTTACTTCTTTTTCCTGCCTGTCCTGAATTTGCAACTGCCCTCTGCTGTGACGTACCATTTGGCCAAAGCTGAGGTTTTAGCAGTGCTGAGGCAGAGACGAGAGCCGCGCACCCCAGGACTAGGAAGGAGCTCATCTTTCTTTTTAATGGGATTGCCGTCTTTCATCCTGTGCTTCTAGTCCTGCGACGTCCCCTGGGTTAGAAAATATCCTTTGCTCTCTGCTCGGTTCTCTAATGCCAGGGGAGGGAACGGAACCTCCCTGGGGCCTGTCGGTTCCTTTGATTGGTCGTGTACAGGGAAGTCTGTCAAGCACCCAGCAGATACGGGGGGGATTGTGGGTGTAGGCATTGCCTTCAGGAAGCTCCGAGAAGAGTGGTGGAAACAGGCAGAAACACCATTACACTGCTAATCGCATAAACCAAGCCGAGCGGGCATCGAAAGGAGTGATTTGTGACCTACTCTAATCCTGCAGAAAATAAAAGATAATAAAAGACTCCCGTGGACCCACCACCAGATATAATAGTTACTAATACCCTGCCGTATTTGTGTTAGGTCTCTTTCTGTTTTGTAAGGAGTAAAATATTGCAGATACTGTTGCAGCCCTGCCTCCTTCCTTTCCCCAGTGTTGGTTACTCTGCTGAGGTTGGTGAGAGATGCTTTGGAATGCTGACTACGTGTGTTTATCCATAAACAACTCGTAGTATTAGCTCTGTACTTTAAAGATTTATAGAAACGTCACACTATATTCTTTTGTAATTTGTGAAACATTAAACATGGTTTTGCATCTTTCGGTCGGATCGTTCATTTGTAGCCGCTGTGTAGAATTCTACTGTGTGGGTAAACTAGAGTTTATTCATTCCCCTACTGGCGGAAGGTTAAGTAGCTCTTTCTTTTTGTCTCCTGGAAACAATATGGCAGCGAACACGTGTCCCAGTCCGCTCGCTACTGCTGTCGAACAAAGCGCCTCCAAACTTAGTCGCTGCAACTAGGAATGTTTATTTCGCTGATGAACCTGCAGCTTGGGCTGGGCTTGTTAGAAGAGCTCAGCTGTGCTCCGCTTGCTGTCCTGCGCGGTGGCTCCGGGGCCGGAGCTTGTTCACGGGTACGGCCGAGGCCGCCTCTGCACGGCACCCGGGGCCCCAGCCGTGCCGCTGTCCGGAGCGCCGCACGCGGCTCCTCCATGTCGCCTGGGCTTTGTCGCACCACGGCAGCAAGAGCTTCGGGCCCAGACTGTGAGCGAGCCTCCCGTCTGCTGCCTCGTGCTTGCCGGACGCAAGTCCCTAAGGCCAGCTCCCGTCTGGGGTGAGGGCAGCTAGCCCCCCTCCCAACGGATGGGCGTCCCAGAGCTTGCACACTTGTTTTTGAGCCAGCACCCGTAGGTGCGCCGTCTTGTGCGCTCCCGTGAGGGACCCTCAGCCCCCTGTGGATGGGTGGATGTGCCTCTGCCAAGCGTCCCTTTGATCACAGGCCATGTTGCCAACTTGCTATCCTGGGTGTTGGCCCTGCTGCCACCACCACAGTACTCGAGGGTCCATTTCTTCACATCCTCACAGGCACTTGCTGTTACAGCTCTTGACTTTTGCCCCTGTGGTGGGCGTGAACCACCTCCTGCTGTTTTACATTGCCAGCCCACACGAGGCCAAGCCCTGCAGCGCCGCCTGGGAGGGTGCCGGACCCCCTTCCCAGGGGCTTGCCCTCAAGAAGAAAGAAACGTCAGAGTGCTGTGTTTTTGCCTTATGATGTCAGTTTTTCAAGAGAGAAGTGGTGGGCGTCCCACAGAGTTTATTGCAGACTTTTATGAAGACCTTTGAGTTACCATTGGTATGACTCACTTATGAAAAAAATATGATTTCAGTAACTGCAGGCTGTATCTGTAATGTGATGGATTTTCATTTAATCTCTCACCTCTCTGTAATTTGCCCAATTTAAAAACGCCCCGAAGCTCGCTCTCTCCTTGTCTGCGAGCCCTGTTCTTGTATGTGTTATCACAATAATAGTAATAAGAAACAGCGCCGATATGTGTCTCTCTTCGAGTTCTTGCCATCTCCTTGGTCATTTAATTACTTCTGGTACCGATTTCCCCCACTCTGGTCTCCTGCTGGAGCAGCGCTTGCGGGAAGCTTCCAGACAGAATGCCACCCCGAACTGACTTACTGTCGGGGGTCGGCAGGCCCACGTGGATCCACGTGAGGCGGATCGGGGTCCTGTCTGGGCCACGTGCCGCCCCCGGTGCTCCGTCACACCTTGTTTAGTGACACCATGCGGTCCTAGAGGGTGGCCCATCGCCTTCAGGTCTGGCACAAAGCCTGGTACCTGGCAGCATCCAGGAGCTACGCACAGAACCAAGTAACTCAAAATGCTTGGTTATTATGATGAACAGCCTGACCCACTGGCTGTCCAGGGCGTCAGGGAAACGGCCACGTCTGACCAGGAGGTTTAAAGTGAATCCCGAAGCTTTCCTTGAAAAGTGAACTTTTGGCCACTTTTAAATTTAATCCAGTTCTGTCTGAACACCGTGTCCTCGGCTTGCTAGAGAACATTATCTTTCTGCCTCTCTGCGAAGGGGTGTCTGCCTTCTTATCTGTGTTTAGAACCAGAGCCTCCGCTGCGGAAATGAGGCCTTGTCTGTGTGCTGAGAGTCAGCTCAGACCCTCTTCAGATGATTTGGAAGCAGCCTCTGCATCCAAACCAGGGCCCTGCTGGCCGAACCTTCTAGATCGGGCGGGTGTGGTCGGTCTTCACAGGATGGCTGCTGCCTCGAGGTGGGGCCTCAGGTTCCTCCAGGAAGCGCAGGGGGAGCATCTGCCCAGGCAAGGCTCAGTACTGGTGCTGGGGACGCTGGGGACTGGTGTTGTGTCACAGAGCAGGGGGGACAACCAGTGCTACCACCACCTGCCCCCCCAGAGTGGGTGTGAGGGAGGGATTTGTCGTCTGTGGTTCTCAGGGGAGGGGCTTCCCTCTCTGGCGGAGCTGCAGGGTCAGCCTGCGCTAGTTGGGCAGGGCCCCTGTGGCTGCGGACTGGGTGCCCCTGAGCCCAGGCACTGTCGAGGCCGCGCCCCTGCAGAGAGCTGCGTTTCAGAGACTGTGGAGTTTCACACTACATTCTAGGTGCCAATGAAAGTCTCACAAGGGCAGGGCATTAGCTCCATTTCTGTGACAAGTTTGTTCACGGCCTGACAGCTTGTCTACCGCGAAAACAAACACGAGGGCTCGCTATTCTAATTAAGCCTTGTGCTGCATTTGCATATTGAGGGTTTACAGGCCGGACTCTTCGCCGTTGTGCACTACCCACTGACCCCAGCGCTTCTTTGATGACCCAGGGGTGACCTGCCTGTGCTTAGCCAAGGGGCCCCAGCCTCCTAAGGGGGCCTCAAGGTGAGGATCAGTCCTCCTGCTTGGTGTTGGGGCTGCAGCATCCTGGGCCTAGGGGTCCAGAGCTTGGGTTCTGGGACCAGCCCTTCCTTCAGGGTCTCGGTTTCCTAGTTGGTGAGATTTAGGAGTGGGGCTCACCTCAGGGCTCCTTCCAGCAGCAGCTGCCACCGTCACTGCCTAGTGGGCACCTGCTGCGGGCCTAACTCTGCTGGGTGTCTCACAGTCAGGCAGAGCAAGAGTTTAATCAGCCCATTGCACTGGAAGGGAAACTGAGGCCTGATGAGGAGATACCTTTCCCCGCACATGTGCCCCTTCCGCCTGCCCCTCATGGTGCCTAGTCTCATTGCCTGCGTGGTGACCCCTCCCATCATCCCATCAGTTGTTCAGCCTGTGACTTCCCTCTGAAGTGCCCCCGGTTCTGTCTGCTTGTCTTCATCGATACCTCCTTTGTCCATGCCACCACCCTTGTCTACAGCAGCCTGGTACATGTCCTTCCTTGCCTCCCCCTTCCTCCTGGGCAGCTGGAGTGCGCGTGTCCCTCTCCAGCCTCACAGCCTGCAGGGCGCAGGACCAAGGCGCCCTGCCTCACGTGCCGCTTGCCGGCTCTCCAGCCTGCTGCCCCTCCGTGTGCACATCCCGTGACCCCCACGGGCCGAAGCTGTGACGGGGCAGGGCTATCCCTGTGATGACCGGTGCCCAGCGCGGGAGAGGTGTGTGGCAGATCCCAGGGAGTAGCTGTCGGGAGAGTATACAGATGTTGCCACGGGCTGCGCAGAGCGTCGTGGTTTGGACTCACGTCTGCTAGATGCCAAAATCTCTGTTCTTTCTGGCCCCTCCCGTTGATCACTGAATTCTTGACAGGGAAAGATACCCAGGCCAAAGCCTGACTCGTGTATGTCACAGTAAGTGTCCCTGGCGGGCTGGCTGGCCTCTGCATGGAACCTGTTAGGCAGTGCTGTCGTATGTCGATGACGGTGGGGAAGGTCCCGTGGTGACGCACACTCGGCAGGCTGTTATGAAGGCCTTGTCAAGTTTCTGTTTTAAAAGACTTCTCAAAAACGACAGGATTCATTTCAGGGGTCTTTGTTAAATTGAACACTGTTTCATGGCTGAAACGTGTGGACTGTTTGCCAAAGCTCTTGCATGTAATGAGCTAGGGGCAAAATTAAAATGATTTCAGCTTCGTTTCAGGCAAAGGTATTTAGCCAGAGAAGTCATCTGTGGGGAGGAGCCCTTGATGTGAGCCAAGGGGCATCCAGGTGGGGTCCGAGTTAGACCCCGAGCCTTCCCAGGGCTCTGTGCCGACATTACCAGCCCAAGCTGGATTTGCACTGGCACAAAATGAGTGTGCACTTATTCTTGGCACGGCGTCCTCATGCGTGTGCCTTCCGCAGCTTTGCACGGGACAGTTTAGAGAATTAATAGGTATGTCCTTTATTTCTCTCTCTATGAGCCGAAGCTTGGAATTAATTTTTTCTGGCCCACTAACTCCTGTGGTTAAAAGTACAAATTAAGGTTTCTGGGAGAATCCATCACGAAATTATTGAAAAGTCAGTGTGGAGAGGATAATAGGCTCAGTATTGGGTTATGTCTATAGGGTTATTGTTTTCTGCAATTACCCTTTTCTTTGTTTTTCTTCTTCCGTGCTTTGGGAAATCAACCCGAGAATGGGCTTCCAACTTGAAAGAGTTATTGGCTATTTTTCCCAAATGGGATTGCCCTTCCAGAGAACATTGGGCATCTATTCGGCAACAAGTTATAAATTTGTGCTCCCAGTTCTCTGAAGAAAGCATGAATCTTAGACAATGGCGCTGTGGCACTATATTTCAGGCGGGTGTGCAGAGCCCTCACCAGTTCGCAAAGTCCTCAGGCGCCGGCTCGCACCCAGCCAGCATTTGTCAAGTGTGCTGCCTGTGCTTTGCGCAGGATTAGCAGGTGGGTTACGGCGAGTTCTCTGTCGCTTTTCACTCTGCAGCCTCCCGGCGCCCCAGAGCATGCTGTGGCGCGGGGTCGTGTGAGCCCCGGCCTTCTGGAGCGCCGCCCCGTCGCCTCCTTCCCGCTGAGGGAGAAGAGCTTCCACGCCCCCTTTACCAGACCCTGCCAGTGCCAGGTGTGGGGCCAGGTGGTAGAGCACACGGAACGAGAGGGGGCGCCTGGCCCAGAGGTGCTGCCTGGTGTGCGCACCCCCCCCCCCGGCGTCCCCGCTGGCTGCCTCCCGGACCCTAGGGGACCCTGCTGGCTGAGCCCTCTGCCTGCTCTGCTTGCCTCTCCGGCGGCGGCTACTGAAGCTGTAGGCACAGGGTCTGAGACACCAGCCGGCCCTCAGTGTCTTGCCTGAAACCCTCCAGAGGCTCCAGAAGAGAGCCCAGATCCCTCCGCGTGCCTCTGGGGCCGCCTGGAGCCCTGCCCTCCCCCCTGCCCTTCATCGGAGGCATCCCTCCTGGCCCTTTCCCTGGTAAACCCCCTGCCCCCCGCCCTGCAACACCCTGGGGCTGGGTCAGGCACTTATCTGTCGCCTCTCAGACCGCGTCCCATTTGTGAACCATGGGGCCGGGATGCGTGGCTTTGCTTCCTGCTGTATCCCCGGCACGATCACAGTGAGCGACACGCAGTAGGTGCTTTGTAAACATTTGTGGAGTGACACCCGGTGCCCTGGAGGAAGGCGCCGTCTCTGCGGGGCCGGCCTCCCATCGCGGAGCCGGTGACGGCCTTGGCAGCTGTCAGCGTGTTAATGGAGGTTGCCGAGGCACAAGCTGGAGGTGGCGTGTGGTGAAGGATGTGCGCTGGGGTCCCAGTCATCACTTTCTTTATTAAACTGGTCCTATCACTTGACATCGTTCACCACCGAGGGAAAAATAGCCGGTTTCAGTGTACAAGTTCAGGGGCGTCTGGGCTGCCGCCGCCGTGAGAAAAATGACTTCTGGCGAGAGCGCTGGGCTGGGAAGGGGGGCCGGCCAGTGGGTTAACACTGAGGGGCTTCCCTACCCCGCCCCACCCCGATGTCAGGACGGGGACCCCGAGGTGGGGGAGGCAGGGAGGGGCTGCAGTGCTGGTCTCCTGACCCCTGGCCTTGGCTCCTCCCTCATCCCTGCTGCTGGTGGGGGCTGGGGGGGGGATGGCGAGGGCTGAGCAGAGGAGAGGCCCCAGGGGCTGGAGTGGGCCTCCGTGTCAGACAGCCGGCTGGCGCTTGTGGTGACTTTGCTGCTCCTGCACTCTGGAGCTGGAGGCTGCCCCCTGTCATTTCTCAGGGAAGCCTGGTTCCCGGGGAGTGCTCCCTGAGGCCACTCCGCCCTCCAGAGGAAACGTCTGTTGTGTGCTCTGGCCCAGGCAAAGCCACGGGTGCCACACCCGTGGTGCTACTTGAGGCTGCGTTATGGTCCTTTCGTGTCTCTCAGACACGGCCCGAGTGTAGGTGCTCTCCATCTGGGGCAGATAGACCCGGAATACTAAGCTCAGGCGCCTTCCCTGCCGCTCCGTGTGTGTGTGGCAGGGTGGTGAGCGTGGAGTCCAGAGTCGGGCAGCTCGGGCGCTGGGCCTAGCTCTGCCCTCTCTTGCCATGTGTGTGTGGGCCACCATCTTAGCCTCTCTGGGCCTCAGTTTCCTCATCTGTGGATATGGAGTGCCTGAGTGCTGAGGGCTTTTCCCTGAGCAGGTCACTCGGCTGCTGACTGCTGGTCTGGGGACCCCCCCCCTCCCCGGGAGAGCAGAGGCTTCCTGTTGCTTTTCCATCTGTGATGCCCTTTCTGGAGCTGCCCCTGCGAGGAGCCACCTCACTTTTTTGATCAGACAGATACGTCTGTTTTTATCCGATACCTCTTTCAAGAGTACAGTACCTTAGTTTGTATTCTACTTCGAATGTAACTTTAATTTCGTTGCACATTCATATTTAAAATCTCATATGTATTAATTTCATGATATTGGTTTGTTTTTCTTCTTACCTTTCACGAAGCAATATTACTGAGCTTCCCCCGGCACCAGAGCCATCGTGATCCCCCTGGGGCACCGTGAGTCATCTAATGCAGTTTTCCAGAGCGCGTCAGCTTCACTTCCGCCTAAGTCATCTCAGATCCGCACTTATTGAATCAGTGCACCGTGCAGTCTACCACGTGCAGGTGCTCATTTGTAAAACTTTGGAACATTTCGTTTTTCCATCCAGCACTTTGTGTTTTCTTCCTCCGGCTTTGATCCAGGGCTGCAGAACAGGACCTGTCCCCACCCCCTGCCCCCACCTGCTTGCTCTATCAGAGGAGGTCCACCCGCTTCTGGAATTCTGACCCTTAGCTGGTCACCAGCAGCTCTCCTGGGGGGGGGGGGCGGGGGGAGAGCTCTGGGGGCGGGGTAGCACACCAGGGGCTAGCTTGCAATGAGGACAGGGCATTTCGTGCCCGCCCTCCTGGGGCTGACCGGAGACCTACCTGTCAGTAGATGGATGGGAGCCGAGGGTGTAGGGAAGGAGAAAGAGCCCCCCCCTCCCCCCCCCAGTCTCAGGGGCTTGAGTGGTCAGGATATATGTCTATCCCTCTTCCAGAAGGAGTAACTGTTTATCTGTCAAGATGCCTTTTATAAATAAGCGCTCGGTGGCTTGGGGGAGGCCTAGGCAGTCCTATACATACTGCCTTTGCGATTGGCCACAGTGATGTATATGACATGCCATGTCTCTGTCTGCTTGGGCTGCCGGAATGAAATGCCACACACTGGGTGGCCCACAAAACAGAAGTCTGTTTTCTCACGGTTCTGGAGACTGGACATCTAAGGTCAAGATGTCAGCCGGTGGCAGGTGTCTGGTGAGGTCTTTCCCATTAGGGAGCAGATGGCCGCCTTCCCACTGTCCCCTCCCTGGCCCTTTCTCCCAGAGGGAGAGAGGGGGTGAGCAGGCTCTCTTGTGTCTCTTTACTGAGGACACTAACACTGTCGGGTCAGGGCCCCACCCTTGTGGCCTCATTTAGCCTTAGCACCCTTCTCGCACGTCCCATCCAAATGCAGCCACACTGTGGGCTGAGCTTTCAATTTGTGGGTTTGGGGGGGGATAAAATTCAGTCCATGATACGTGCAGTGTGTCGCCTGACACATGGTGGGTACTGCTCAGTGAACGTCCATTGCGTTTGAACCTGAAAGATCTTAGTGTCCAGGAAGATGAAATGGAATTGGCTCCGGAGATTCTGGTCAAACCCTAATGACCAGGAGTCCCCAGGGAACGGTGTGTGTTCTCAGGGTCCTGAGGTCAGCTCGCTGGCTCTGGCCAGGGGCAGGCGGCCGGCTGGGAAGGAGGTCTGCCTCCGCCCTCCCAGTCTGAGCCAGCCTGGACCCGGGGTCTCTGACCTCCCACCTCTTCAGGGGGAACTGGTAGAGCTGAGACATTTGGCTCAGGTGAGGTGACGGCACTCATGGGGCCATACGCTATGGGGCCCAAGTTCTTAATCTACTTATTAGTAGTAGTACTTGATTTTTGAGCGATTAGCTTCCAGGAAGGAGGGTGCTTGACTGGTTTATCACCAGTGTGTTAAACCGTGCCGGGCACGAAGTAGGTGCTCTCTAAATGGGCATCGACTTAATTAAAAGAATAGAAGGTTCCGATAATGCGCAAAATGACTTTGTGCACTGGCACCCGTGCAGCTCAGGATGGACAGACCTGCCGTTCCCATGGGCAGGTGAGGACACTGAGGCACAGAGGGGACTGGTGGCTTGTTCACCGGGTGGCCTGCTGGGCTCGGGGGTGGGGGCAGCGGGGGATATAGGGTGAGTCTCAGGAGGACTGGGGTGGGTGGGCGTTGTGGGTGGGGCTTCCTCCTTGTCCCCCCACCGGGTGCCTAGTGGGAGACATGGGGGAGCTAGGAATGCACCCCACAGGGGCCGCTCGCCTCAGCCTGCAGGGACAGACTGCTGGAGACGTTCTGGCCCACCTGGGGTCTCCAGGTAGCAAGGATTTCCTGAGTGAGTGAGTCAGGGGAAGGAGACATTAACCACACTTGCAGGTTTAAATCAATGCTGTTTCTGCTCAGCTAGTTAACTTGTCACTCTCTTTGGCCCCTGACATTCATTCTCAGGTGCATTCTTATTTTATTAGAGTGGCTAATTAATGTGTGACATTAAAATATTGACATGAATTGATTTGGTTATCTGTATCCTTGGAACTTCAGTGAATAAAACAACTTTTGATGAGACTAGTGGTTTTAGAACATTTAGACTTAATTATATTTTCTAAAGGATTTTTCTAGAATCATATAACTGCCCAACAAGCTACTTCAATTCCCTAGTTAACTAAAAGCAATTGGTTTTTCATTTGGTTTTGCTTAATACAAATTAAAAGTAATATACATTTGATAAAAGGAGTTAAAGGGTTATTTATTAAAGTCTCCCTCTTTATATATTGGGGAAAAATCCATAAGCGCTGAATTAATTCTGAGGGTGGTGTGCAGAGAGGATCTGCTGGTCGGAGAGCTGTTTGGCCGGGAGAAACGGGCATGCGTTTCTGTGCAGGACTTCTGTGGCCCCCCCTCCAGGGGGTGGAGCTTCTTCCAGGGGGCTACGTGTGTCAGTGGGGCACCGGCCATCGGTGAATTAGGACAGGGGCTGGAAGGGGAGAGCCGAGGAGAATTCAGGGGGTTTTTCTCATCCCACTCAGCTTAGGAGCTAGGAGGTCTGTCGAAGATAGCAGTTTGAAAATAAAGAAGTGAAAACAAAAAGCTATTTTGTAGGAATACTAACTGTAAAGAAGATGTCATAAGTCAGGACTTATTACTCCATTTGTAAGACACTCAATTCTTGTCATTAACTATTTTTTTAATGTTTATTTATTTTGAGGGAGGGAGGGAGGGAAGGAGGAAGGGAGAGAGAAGAAAGAGGGAGAGAGAAAATGAGAGTCCCAAGCAGATCCCATGCTCAGTGCAGAGCCTGACTTGTGGCTCAATCCCATGACTGCGAGATCATGCTGAACAGAAATGAAGAATCAGGTTTGGGGTGCCTGGGTGGCTCAGTTGGTTAAGTGTCCAACTCTTGATTTTAGCTCAGTTCATGATCTCACAGTTTGTGAGTTTGAACCTCATGTCAGGCTCTGAGCACAGAGCCTGCTTGAGATTCTCTCTCTCCTCTCTCTGCCCCTCCTCTGCACTCTGTCTCTGTCTCTCTCTCAACATAAATAAACTTAAAAAAAGAATCAGACATGTAACCAACTGAGCCACCCAGGGCCACCTCCCCCGCATTAGTTACTTATAGAAAGTTTACCTTCACAATACCAAGCAGCTCCCCAAATTATAGCCTGCCATAATGTACCTGGCAAAGAACTCTGTCAGATTTTACCAGCCTATAAAAAATCAAAAACAAAAAATTGCACAAAGACCCACCCAAAAAAGAAAACTTCTCTCTTTTCTTCTTCTTCTTTTTTTTTTAATGTTTTTTTATTTTATTTTCTGAGAGAGAGAGCGACAGTGTGAGCAAGGGAGGGTCAGAGAGAGAGGGAGACACAGAATCTGAAACAGGCTCCAGGCTCCAAGCTGTCAGCACAGAGCCTGACGTGGGGCTCAAACCCATGAATCATGTGATCATGACCTGAGCCGAAGTCGGATGCTTAACCTACTGAGCCACCCAGGTGCCCCTCTTTTCTTCTTTTTAAAAAAAATTTTGACCTAATTTCAGACTTTCAGAAAAGTTGTAAGAATGATACAAAGAATTCCCAGAAAACCTTTATGCAGATTCCCCAAATGTTAATTTAACTTGTCCCCTCTCTCCATATGTGAAGATACATTGAGGTTTGAATGTGTAGGTATATAGATCTGTAGACATTTACATGCACACATAATTTTTTTTTTTTCTGAACCACAAAGAATAAGTTGCAGACTGATGACACTTTACCCCCAGTACTTCAGTATTTTCTAAAATCAAGGAATTGTCTGATATAACACGAGTGCAGTTATCAAGATCAGGAAAATAACAGTGAAACAACATTATTGTTTAATCTACCGTTTGCATCTTACTGAGATTTTTTTCCCCAATGGTGTCATAATAATGGTCTTTATAGCAAAAGAAAATTCAAGATCGTGCGTTACCATCCTTGTCCTGTCTTCTCTGGTTTAGACCAGTTCGTGTATTTCATGACATTCACATGTTTGTGGGGTATAAGCCAGGTGTTTGGTAAACTGCCTTTCATTTTGGGTTTGTCTGGTGCATCACGATTAGATTCAGATTCTGGACTTTCTGGCAGGAGCGTCCCCGGGGTGATGTTGTGTCTTCTTGGTACATCAGTATCAGGAGGCAGCTGCTGTCAGTTGCTCCTCTTGCTGGAGATGTTAACTTTGATCATTTGGTGAGGACAACATCTGCCAGTTTTCTCCAGTATAGTTACTGTTTTACCTTTTGTAATTAAGAAGTGTCATGTGGGTGGACACTTTGACACTAAATAACCTGCTTTTCCTCAAACTTTTATCCACTGGTTGTAGCTTTCATAAATGATACCTACCTGTATCAATTCCTACGATGACAGTGGACAAATGGTGATTTCTAATTGTATAATTTCTTCCTAGTATTTCTTTCCCCCGTCAGTCTGTTTATCTATTTTGTATCACTGTGCATTCATGGACTCTCACTTCAATAAATTCTAATCTGTTCTTGTCTTTTGACCACTAGCAGCTCCTTCAGGCTGGCTCCTGAGTCCACTTGAGATGTTTCCATCATTCTTTGAACATGTTCTTGCTTTTTGGCGCAGCAGGATGTTCCAGGTTCATCTTGTTCTGTCTCTGTCTTGTCTGCAAGGAGCTCCAAGGAGTTCTGGTTCCTTGTAGTGGAGAAGGGCACTTAGGAACCAAGATTTTGGGATCAGGGGTGCTCACTGCTCCTGGGGTGTCAGTACTTCTCAGAAGACAGATCTAGGCAGTGGATGTGCCTACCCCCTAGGCACCTACCCCCATACACCTCTGTCTGGTTCTTTCATTCAACTCAAGTACACATGGAGTTTCCATATTCCCATCCAGCATTGTGGGGTTCATTCTGCCTTTTTCCATTTCCGTATTTGTGACTACCTTCTCCAGTAGTGTGAAACTTGGCTTCCCATTTGACAATATATTTACAAACTTGCTCAATCCCAGAATGTCAAAAAATTGTTTCAGAATTGCTAACATCTGCAAAAAAGCTTACTAATGTGAATTCATTCTTAGAGGTCTTTTGCCTGTAGCCTGAGCATATAGTCTAAATATGTTCAGATGCCCCTTGGCCTAGTTCTTTTTATCTGTTCTCCTTCAGTATGGTTTTTTTATTTGTTTGAAATACAGTTTGGTTCATTCTTTTTTCTTTGAATTCTATTTTAGGGCCCCCCCCCAATCTTGTGGAGTTCCTCCCTTTGCCCCTTCCCTCCTTACCCCCTCCCTCCCCTCCTTCCCTTCTTCCTTCCTTCCTTCCTTCTTTCCTTCCTTTCTTCCCTCCTTCCCTCCCTCTTTCCTTTCTTCCATGTGAACCACTAACATATTTCCAAAAGTCAAGACTATACAAAAAATTCTATTTAGAGAGGCATCCTGTCCACCCCCACCCATTTCCTTTATCACATCTACCCAGTTTGCACCCTGCCCTGTAGATAGCCAGTCTCATTAGTCTTTGGGTTTTTTCCCTGTTTCTTTTTGCTCATATGAGTAGTTTCTTACTTGCTTTTCTTTCTTCATAAGAAATAGCATATTATAGATCCTTTTTTGCCTTTTGTTTTCTCCCCCTGCTCACCAACATGTTTAGTCAGGCCACAGCAGTCCCTGGGGCTCCCGTGCTGCTTTGTCACAGTGCAGAGTATCCCACTGTATGTTCCTTCTTTCTGGCTGTTGTTAGTGTTCGTGAAAACGGATTGTACTTTGTGCATCTAGGTGCTGGTGATAGCATAGCGTTCCTGCATGTCGTCTCATTTCCACCTGATGCTAGAAGAGTGGCAGTGTGCTTGGAGGAGGAAACTGAGGCGTGACCCGACCACATGTTATGCACGTGAGAGCTGGGCCCTGGGGTTTGAGGTCCTCCTGTGCGTGCCTCTGGATGCCTGTCCTCAGGCAGGGGATGAGGGTCATCTAGAGGATGCTCTGAAAGGCAGGGCTCACATTGCTGCTGCCATGTAGAAAGATCCAGGAGACGGCCCTGGGCATTTCACAGAGATCCGTTTTTCATGCCATCTTTCTCAAATTTCTGTTTGTGTGTGTACACGTTTTATAATGTATGTAATATATCAGAATAAAATTTATGTACTCAAAGTCGTATGCTGAAAAAAAAATAGTGACATGTGATTTAAAAAAAAAAGTTTGGAGGCCACCAAAAGAATTGCTCTTTTCCCTGTCTTGGGTGGAAAGGGCAGCTCTGGGCCTCAGGTCCGCAGGCGGGGGACGGGGCTGGCAAAGAGGCACACACCCATTGACTCGTTTGCTCGGTTCGGCTGTGGGCAGTGAGGTTAATGTGATGAATGGGAGGGTGTCCAGACCTCAGGGAGTGGTTCCCGTTCCAGGTGGGGACTCCCAGAGCTGCAGGGCAGTTGGGCTGGCTGCCCGGGGAAGAACACCGTGCGTGGGTCTCCTGGGCGAGCCGCCCAGCTGACGTGAGTACCCGAAGTGTAGGTGAGCAGCTGCAGATGAAGAAGGGCTGGCAGGTCGTCTGCGGCCCGGAGGAGGGGAGAGCGTGGCTGCTGACTGGGCACAGTCACTGATCCCCTTCTCTGTGGGGAGCGAGAGTACCTCCAGCCCCTGGGTGGGCCCTTCCAGTCTTCTCGGAGTAGTGGAGAGGCTCCGCGCCTGGACGCAGGCACTGTATTCCGTGACTCTGCTACCGACTGGCTATGTGTCCTCGGGATATGTCGGGTCTGAGCCTCCCTGGGTGACTTTCTCTTGTCTCCTCCCATTTAACCCTCCCATCAGTTAACCAGTGCAATATTTTTCATATAGGACCTCGAGGCTCCTAGAGATGCGAGGGACACATAGCTAGTTGGACGCTGAGGCAAGGCGGGGGGAGAGCACAGGCTGACTGCCAGGTCTGGGCTTGGCTTTTCACCACGGACCATGTGCTTCTCTTACTTAGAATTCTCTTGTACTTGTAAAGGGGGTTCAGTTTGCTTTATGTTACTTTAATGCTTTTTGGAATCCATTTGCTTTGTTTATTTTACAGCAGTATAATTTGCAATGAAATAGTTTTACATTGAGCTCGCATGTTTTAATGGTGTTTTAATGGCATCTTAATGATGTCTCCATGGATATGCAGTCAGATACTTTTGTCATCCTAACCTCCCCATGTAACGGCACCACGTGGTAGCACGGCCGTGAACTGTGGCCTTGGCCAGGCGGCGTCTGAGTCGGCTGCTCAGTGTCTCTTGGGCTGCGGGGGCCTCCACGCACTGGGGAGAGGAGAGAGGGCCCGGCCGCGTGCAGCTCGGTTTCACTCTGCCAGGTCTGTGGGTCATCACTGAGCTTGTTTCCTACTGGAGATGGCTGGCCAGGCATCTTCCGTGTGCGAGAGGAAGTCCGAGTCTCTGCCTTCAAGCCCCGTGGGACGTGGAGGGCGTGCCCACCCCCCGCAAGCTGGCGCTCTGGCTCCCAAGGGCCCCGCTTTGCTAGGGTGCCCTCTTTCAGTTGTTGTCCCTGTGCCACGCCATATGCCGGACCATCTGTTCTGCCTTTTTGTTTTGGGAAACGCGGCACAACAGTTAGAGTCTTGCTGGTGGAGCACAGAAGGCCCTTTAAGGGCCAGGGCTGTTCCTCGGCCATTGGGGTCCCTCCCTTGCTGGCAGGGGCTGCTGCTGGAGTAGGGACTCGTGCTTGGGCTGCTCCGTGAATGAACAAATGCTTGATCGTTATCACGTAGGGCTGAAGGGGATGGAGAGAAGGGGGAGGTTGTGTTCGGGACGGGCCCGCCTACTGGCCTTGCTCCTGGAGAGCCTCTAGCTGTAGAGAGCCGGCCCCTACCGTCCCGCCAGCATCCAGCCTCAGCCCTGCCTTCCCCGTTAGAGATCCCACAGCTTGGTGGAGCAAGACCCACATCCAGGGCACCAGTCCGGCGCCTGTCGGGGTGAGCCTCACTGTGGTTGTGGTTTTAGCACCAGTACCGGGTGCTGGTAAAAACCACGCAAAGCTGGGCCCTGACCTGGTGCTGGTGCTCACTCGCTGTGTGGCCGTGGACAAGGTGGTGGCTCAACTTCTGGCAGCCTTGGTTTCCTTCTCTGTAAATGGGGATCCTGCCTCTCATTGTGCACAGAGGGGTGGTGGGGATTTGGGGTGACGGGTACTGCCCAGCACCCGGGCACTGAGACGTTGGTTGCGAGTATGATTATTGTCAATGCTATTACTGTTGCACCCTCACTGCCCCCCTCCAGCACTCTCCATCCCTGTGGTTCACCCACAGCCCTAGAGCGTTCCCACATCCCTGGGGAGAGAAGGGAGGGGAGGAGCCGACCTGCTGCTCTGCTCCGAGTGCGGAGCTCGTAACTGAGCATCAAACGTGCCCTCCACCTCCTTGCTCTCTCATCCTCTTCTGTCCTGAAACACCACTGTTTCCTTAAAGAAAGGCAGAAAAAATAAAAAAGAAAGAAAAAAAGATAAGAAAAAAAAAGAAAATGATTTGAGTCAGGGAAAGAGATCCCCAGGGCCCTGTTCCACACGATTGTCCCATTTCTGAACTTGAGTTAATAGGAATAAACAAAGTAGTAGGTGGATTTGCACAGAAGAATATTATTCTGGCGATTATGTAAATATTTATATGTTCTGGTTTTCTCATTTTGTTACTGGTGTCTAATTTTCTAGTCTCATAATGAAGTGTAATTTGGAGAGGCTTTGCAGAGACAGGCACAGCAGTGAAATAATTTGATTTGTTCGGTAAACTTGGTTTCAGTTATTCCTTTTCATCAGTTCCTTTAGAACCCTTCAAGTTCTTTGTGATTTGACAACAGCTTTCAGCCCAATGAAGACATGACTCTTACATTGCCAGGAATTCAGAAGAGGTTTATGATATTGTCGCTTAATAAGAAAATGCATTCATCGGCAGGATATAAAATTTATGGGCTTCAAATGGATTTGAGTTTGTCGTTTTAGCCCTCTGTGCTCCTGCCATTCTGGAGGCTATGAGTAAGGTTTTTTAATTAAGTCAAATTGAATCAAATGAGCTTTTATTGAGCGCCCACTCTCTGCCAGACACAGTTTCCTTAACCCTTGCACCGCCTGGGTGGTGGCTCCGGGGGGGGGGGGGGGGAAGGACCCTGGGGAGGCCCAGCCAGGTTATGCCCCATGTCCGTGGTCATCCACGGGAAGTGGGGTTTGAAGTGAGTTCTGATTCTTGTGCACCTTCATCCCCAGCTGACTACATGCAGGGCTGATTAGAGAGAAGAGACAGGTTGAGTGTTTTTGTGTGTCATCTAGTTTAATCTTGTTTAACCTTCTCAAACCCTCCTTCCTCTGTGAAGTTCAAGTTCAATGCATTTTCCCGGTTTTACATCTAAGGACACTAAGGCTCAGAATGGTGCAGTGGTGTGCCAGGGGCCACACAGCTGGGAGCTGGGATTTGAACACAGAACCCTCTGGCTCCAAAGCCAGATTTCCTTCTGGAACTAGTTCCATGCTCATTCTGCACATCCCCTGGCACATGACTGACCACCTACCTGTGAAAACGGCCTGGCACTGGTGGCTAGGGAGCCTTCCTGTAAACCGAGGTGAGGGGTAGTGTGGAGGTGGGGCTGGGCTTCAGTTTCCTGGGCACTTTCTAACCCTGGACCCCTAGCAAGGGGCCTCTCTCCCCTCTGACCCTCCCATTCCCTACTGGTGAACAAGTGGGTGTCATGTTGTCATCCAGGGTTGTTGGTAGGAGTACAGGTGACACGCGTGAGGCACCTGGCTGTGTCTGGTGCCTGCTGGGGCTGGCAGCGAGGAGCCCTGCCCTCTGGAGATGTTTCTCATCCCCAGCACCAGCCTTGGGCAGGAGGCTGCGGTGCTTCAGCCCCCGGACTCCCATGCGTCACAGAGCTGATTGCCGACGGAGACTGGTGACTCATTTGGTGGCATTTTGTGTGGCATTGTGCCATTCAGCCTGGCACAGCACGCCACACCCGCAGCAGGTATTCAAGAGCCATTAGTGTTTATGAAGGTGATAAAATTGCCAAAATGGAGGGAAACCATCAAACTAAGGGCCTCTGCCTGTCTCCTGAAGGCTGGCTTGCAAACCCGATGGCTGCTAGGCTGTCGAAAAAGTGTCATCTGGATTTCTCACTAGAGACAGAACTCTCTGGAAGGGCAGTCGGGTAGCCCCTGATTGCTGTGTGGGGGTGGAGGCTTTTTATATGACAGTGAGTTGCAGAAATTAACAGTGGTCTCAGAGGAGTTGTGCTCAGCTTAACCCTTCCCGTTGCAAAGGCTTTAAAACAAATCCAGGGAAATACTTGTATATTCTACATATTCTCTGTGTTTTCTCTGAAAATAAAAGCGACTTTGAAATATTTGAAGTTTGTGTCACACAGGCCCCTCCCGCTGGCAAAGCCTGTTGTACTAGATGGAGCAGCCCCAGTGCACTAGGTTCCTGGGTGCCTGGGGGGGTCTGGCCTGTCCCCACTTCTGGGGGCGGGGAGCAGGGACCCCAATTCCTGGTCCGCCGCCCAATCCACACATCCAGGAAAGGGTTCACTGTTTAAAAACAAATGTGGGAACCTGTCACGCCAGAGCCCCTGGGTAGTCATTTTCACGTCATTCTCTGGTAAAGATAGAACGCTTAATTTAGGCAAATTTAATGATTTCAGAGCATTTGAAGTGATCCTGGGGGTAGAAAGCAGTGTTTTCTTCGTTTTTTCAATTTCAACCCGACTCCATTCCTGTCTTTATGTGTTAAGTGTCAGTTATTCCAGGGGGTGTCTCTTCTTAGATGCGTGTGCACCTGGCAATTTGAATGTGCAGGAACTCCTTGATTGCAAAATAGCTACTCTCATGATGCAGACAGACAGCCACGCTCAGGGTCCCCTTGGCTGCGGGCAGCAGGGTGGCGCTTGACACCTGGGCTGGAGTCCCCGTCGTGGCATGCTCCTTAGTCTCTTCTTAGCCGCTGCTTGCTCGCTCCTAGCTTGGGGTGGAATGGGGGCCCCATAAGGCCACTGGTGTGTGTGTTGGGGGGCCTGGCCAGCGTGATGCCTTGTGTGAGCTCCCGGGGGGGGGGGGGGGGCTCGCCCTGCCCCGAGGGGCCTTGGGGTAGGAAGCATAGCCCTCCTGGGCTGCACCACATTCACCCCCAGGCAGTCTGCACCCCTGGGGTATTTACAGTCTCATTCCTTGCTTTGTTCTCTTGTTTAGGGAGAGTGAGAGCAGCAATACTGAGGTCAGCTTATTTGGGAGATCCATATTACTTCTGATTATTTACGAAGGGACAGGCCAGGGGGAGGTAACCAACTCGATTAATTTGTCAGTGAGGCAGCTGGAGGGATGTGTGACAAACAGACCAAGCTGTCATTTGGCCAGAGATTGTCTGTGCTGGGATTGTTCCCCCAGGATAGCCATGATGACAAATGTAATTGACATTTTTTATTAACCCTGAAATGATTAAAGATGCCTCTGCCGATTTTGTGTCAAAGTGCCCGGTCCCTGGCATTTTGAGCAAGGGTTCTGTGTGGAGCCAATAAATAGCCTTGTGTTTACTTCCTGCTCATTGCTTTAATCAAACAAGGCACTCAGAGCCCTGCCTGATTTGGTCTTGAAACCAGGCCAGAGAGCCAAGCCTCCGCTTCGTGACTGAGACATTGAGAATATTCTGGTACCGGTGTCATATGGATGCTTGGGAGACGCGGTGGTCCCTGACCCTCTTAGGCTCCAGGCATCAGGGGAGCTCCTGCTGTGTGTGCTGTGTCCTGATGTGCACAGGTGTGGACTGAGGGCCCGCTCCCAGGGGAGCCACCACTGCAGAGCAGGGATGGGGAGATGTTTGGGGGAGGCACTGCGACCATCATCGCAGGGGGGTGGCACGGGGTGACTTGGAGCTCAGGTGGAGGAGGTCTCCTCACCAGCAGTCCTCATCCAGGGGCGTTCCAGGCAGAGGCTGGAGAGCTGGCATGGAGGGACCGGGGGAGGGAGGGTGAGAGGCATGGCGGGCTGCCAGCAGGAGTGTCCTGGGGAGCCCTGCAGGTGGGCAGGCTGGGGGCCCAATGGAGCACAGTGCGGGCTTCGCTGCGTCCGAGCCTGCCCCTGAAGCCCCCAGAGCTCTCTGTGCTCGGTTTCTTCATCTGTGAAATGGAAGCAGTTATAAACTCACATCTGGCAGCGCCGTTTAGGCTGAAATGACAGTGGGGGTAAAGCTCTGGACCAGCCTGTGCTGGGCAGGGGAGCCTGGGAACCGCAGTTGTGCAGGGATGCTGAGGGAGGAGGGAGAGGGAGCTGTGCAGACACGAACAGCTGTGGTAGCCGTGGTCAGGTACTGCGCACTTCCTGCAGGCCATGCGCTGGGCTGTTAGGTGTTTAGATCCCCATCTTATAGCTGTGAGACCTCTTCTTAAGAGGTTTGAGTGGCTGCCCGAGGTCACACAGGGCTGGAGAGAGGCCGTGATGCAGGGCTGCTGCCTGCCATCAAGTCCTTCCCTGCAGAAGAGACAGCGGTGCAGGTGGCACAATGCCTGGGAGTGTGGGGGCTCCTCTGAGGGGAGGGGGCTTTTGTGGCGGAGGGGGTTTAGGGTGTGCCCATCCCTGCATGGAGCAAGAGGTTGGATCCTTCCTGTTTTGTGGCCAGCCCTCTGCAGGTACCCACATCCACTTGGTCACTGCCAGTATTTAGTAAGCACCTACAGCATGCCAGGCGTGCTTCCAGACCCTGGGTACCTGTAGATACCCTGGTGGGTACCCAGTGGGGCAAAAAGGGAAGACAATTACCGCATGTCTGGCAGTGTGGATAAGTGACATTTCAACATCGAGATAGTGGTACATGTTATTGCAGTTTTATGTTAGACTGCCCCCCGTCCCCCCAAAAAATACCAGCTAACCCTCCACCCCATTTCTGCACATGCTACAGACTTAGAAGGAGATTTATCACTTGTGACTTGGACCTGTTGCTTGGAAGCCTTTCCCATCAGTTTAATTTCTTCTCCCCTTTAATCCTGTGGCTGGCAGCGTGTTGCAGGGGCAGTGATTTAATAAAAGTATGCAGTTTGTAAAGCAGCTGCTGTTCTGTGTACTAAGCACATTTGCCAACCTTTTCAGGGAAACCTCCAAGCTGTTCTTGGAACTTGGCGATATTGCAGGGAAAAAAGTTATATTTAATAACATTTCATCCTTTGGGCTCTGCAGCTAATAGAAGCATAAATGGAAGCCATGTCTGAAAGCCATTTCTTTATGTGATTCAGAGGATCAGGACGCCGCAATTACACTGTGTATGAGATTTATGAAAACATTAATGCCTAACGAGAAGAAAACATCTCAGTGAGTTATTTAATTTCGAGTCTCAGGCCTGGCTGCTGGTTCCTAATTCAGACCTCGTGTTCTGTTCTGCGCGTCGGCCCCCGGGCACTGCCGCACCAGACGCTCACTCACGGCTCCTATCTCGCCTGGAGGTGGGGCCCTGGATCTGCTGCAGGGACCAGGCGCCGCGGAGCTGGGTTTCCACCCCGTCCACCTGACCCCGAGCCGATCTCCCCCTCACCCCTGCACAGGACAGCCTCGTTAGGTTTGTGACGTGTGGCAGCTGCGTGATCTGCTGGGTTAGAGACACACGTTTAAAAAAATTTACGTGCCACATGCTTTTCCTTTATTTCTCTTTCCCCTGAACGGACATAAAAGGAGAGTCACACACAAGCAGATGTCAGAATGACTGCCGTGCTTTGCCTCGTCAACTGGAAAAGCCACCGGCTGAATTACTCCCGACACCGTTTCTGTTTATGGCAGATGCGGAGCAGGAGTGCGGGGTGGGGGCCGTATATTTTCCTGTTTCCGCAGATAGCTGAAGCCTTAATTCAAAAACAAATTAAGTCCTTCAGCTGTCACTTGATTGTTCCCTCTGATCTTTGGGGATAGATATCATGGCTCCTGCCTCGCATCTTCTTCTCTCTCCTCCCCCCCCCCCAGCTTTTCCCCCCTAACTGTTTTCTCCCTGCCCAGAACTCAACATTTCTTTGACAAAAGCATGCATTATTTAGAGCCTGTCGCCTCTTGAAGTTCTTTAATTACAGAATTAAAGCAAAGTAATGACAGTTTAATTTGTTCTTTCATTAATTGGGAGCGCTTGGGGCTGGTGTGAAGTGAGTGCGTTTGGAAAGCTCGGAGAGTATCTGCTGAGTGGTTGCAACACGCGTGATAATCGCTGTCGTTAGTGCCTGGCGCAGCCTCCCAGCACCCTGGGACTGCGGGCGTATTACTGCCTCTGTCCTACAGCTTGGGGAGGGGTCGCCACAGGGCAGAGGCCATCCGGACAGCTGCAAGGAGAGCCAGTCCCGGACGCCAGGCAGGCGTCTGGCCCTGGGCACCCCACTTGCTCCTCAGGCCACCAGTGGTGACCTCAGTCCCACAAGCGGCTGCCCAGGGGACGACAGACAGGATTACAGCGGTGAGCCTGAGAAGCAGGCAGTCGCGCCTGGCTGGAGGCTGAAGCTAGAAGATGCGTAGGCTGGGGCTTCACTGAAGCCGAAGGTCATTTTTCTACTTTGACCTTGAACGTGCTGGTTTATCCTTCTGAGAGACATGGAGACACAGAGAGGCGTGCTTTCAAACACATCCCGTTCCCTTTAGTTGTGGGTCTGGAGAGCTGCCTCCACAGACAGCAGGACCGACGTCGCTCTGAAGCCTGTGGCGTACAGGACAAGTCTCGTCTCTAGCTGAGGCTAAGGCCAGGTCCGAGAAGGCTGAGGCAGCAGTGGCGAGGATGCGGCCTTTCTGGGAGCACACGTGGCCCAGGCACCGGCCTCGGGGCCACCACACCTTCCTCTGCACCGGCCTCGGGTGTCCCTCTCAGGTCTGCACGGGCTCTGGGCCTTGGGGACCGGCCGGAGGTGGACGGCTGCAACATTCACGTGCTGCTGACCCCTCCGGCTGGCCAAGTGTCCTAAAGGAAGGCTCCCAGACAGTATCCCCCGGCCTCACCGAGGGTCTTGAGCCCTGTTGCACCATCATTTTGGTGGCGGGTGGTGAGGGACAGACAGAGAATGATAGGTCCGTGTGCCTCCGGCTTTGTGCTTTCTACTCTGAGAAGCTTCCCCGAGGCTCTTCTTACAGCCGTAGAGATGGCAGCTCAGAGACGTGGTCCTCTGCTCAGGCCACGCTGCTCGCAGGGGCACAGGAGTGTTAGGATTCGGGGTGTTCGAGGTGCCCAGTGGAACCCAGGCCGTGATGTCCTTGTCACCCCACGTCCCGACCCCCACCTCCTGCGTCCTCACTGTGTTCCTGTCCCCCGAGTCTCCGAGCTCTGCACTGCGACTTGTCACAGAACTCTGGAAGTTATTATTAATGCATTTCTCTGCAGCAAAGTCTAGATGAATTTAGGATTAGAGGATTCAGTTACACTTTAGTATTGTTTGCCATTAAAAATCATGCAAATAAGCCGAGGAATAAAGCAGCTTGTATTGTTTTGGACATTGGATTTACATGTTTACTGGAAGAAAAATGACACTGAACTCCTTCAAGGTGGTAATAAGATTTTGCCTCAGAGCCTTGACTTTGTTGGTCTTTATTTATAATTTATTCCACGGCAACTTCCAAAAGAGATTTTCAACTAGTTTATCATAAAAACTTATACACAGCAAGAGGATTTTCAAGCTTACTTTTGTAAAGCTGAAAAGAAAGCTTAGAAGCCATAGAGCGCAGGGGGTGTGAGTGGTGGGGGAAAGGCAAGCCCCGCTGTAGGACCTGGGGCCTGGGAAGTCAACCAAATGCTGCCTCGTTGCCGGAGCCAAAAGGGAGACCTTCTGGGTCACAGGCTTCTCATTTGTGGATCAAGCAGATCCACACCAGATTCCGTACACCTCTCTTCTGAAACCCCACTGAACTTCTGACTTCCCCTGTGGGAAGAGGGACTGCGACGGAAAGACTGTTGTAGCCTGAGCATCAGGTGTCAAGTGTAGGTGGTCTGGGGGTCCCGTTTCCACTGTCGGGGCTTTAGAGCCCTGCGCTTAGACTGCACACCACCTGGCAGGGGATACTGACCGTAAGGGGAAGGACTGTAAGTCAGCTGTCCCAGTGAAGGGAAGGAAGGCTCAATCCACAGTGATTCTAAGCCTTTAGCCTGTTTAGTTTGGCCTCCCACCCCGGCTGACATTTGGGACCCCCCCCCCCCCCCGCCACCTGACACCACGGTCTCTTTCAGCCCTGTGGCCCGTCTGCCTCCTGGTGAGGTGGAAAGGAGGGGCCATGAGGCCCACCCAGAATCCAGAGGAGAGGGGCTGACTTTGTGCCCACCTGGGGGTGCTAAGGGGTGTGATGAACCACACTGAGCCGTAGCAGGTACATTGGATGCCGATGATCAGCATCGGTAGAATGTATAAATCACAGCACAGGGTGCGTAGCACACACTGATGATAATCAATTTAAAACAACAGCTTCAAGTTAGGCAGCAGTTGTGCTGTGTTCTGTTAAGAAAATGGAAGCCATGGGCTGTACCCAAAAGCTAGTGAGCGAGGGCCTAGGGGAGACAGACTGACTCATAGACATGTGGGCTCTGTGATCGGTCAGAGAGTCCTGGTCACCCCTGGCTCCGGGAGGAGCTGCTGTCCCCTGGCATACGAGTTCTTGTTGCTGGCAGCACAGGCGCAGATAGAGGGATTTCTGACTGCCGTGCCCACAGCCACAGTTTCTGTAAATTACAGGCTTTGTGACCACAAAAGTCATTGACATAAGTGCTACAGACTTATCACTGTTATCCCGTTATGCGCCTCTTTTTTAATCCTTTAGAATTACTTGTTAAACTTTTATAGGTAAAATAATTTCATGCTCACCGAAGTGGTGTAAGACTAATTCAAGACTATTAGAAATTTGGGAGGCTTCACTCACTTATAATACCACTTAATGCAGTCAAGGCTCAGTGTGTTAGGGAGTGGTATTCACCCCGGAAGAAATCCGGGCCTCGGTGTGAGGTTGGCTGCTGAGGAATTTTGAGTGAACTGAAAGCTGGTGGAAACTGCTTAGTTAGTCCTTAACTGGCCCTTTTAGAAGTAATTAGACCTGGGATTGTTTCTGAGCATTGGACTTGAGGCCCATAAATCTACTGTGACTTTATTTCTGGACACCAGCCTGGAGATCACAGAGAGAATTTCTGGGGAATTAGCAGCAGCGCTGGGTAGTGAGAGGCATGGGTGAGCAAACCTCCAGGTGGAGGCAGGAGATCTCTGTCAAGTGTCAGCCGCTTTCCTACTGTCGCTGATGGAGCAGGTCAGGGTGGCCAGGACAGGAGGGGTTTGGGGTACGCTGGGCCAGGGAGCTCAGCCTGCTGCCACCCCAGACTTGAATGCTCTGAGTTGGTCGATGCCTGATGGCAGTGACCTGGGGTGCTGTTAGGCCGGGTGGGGAGGCAGCAGAAGCCAGACCTGCAGAATGGCATTTCTGTGGCCTAATGATTTTCAAAAACCATTTGGTAGATTGAGGTAATGTATTTCTCAGACTCAAGCAATTTGCTCCTTCCCACCGTGCTGAATCAGGCTGTTAAATCCCCTTGCTGTGTGCATATAGCTATTGGCACCAGGGGAACATGGTCAAGTTCAAGGCCCCTGCTGTATCTGTGCTAGGCTTTTCTGGAATTGATGAGTAACTGCACTTTTGAAAATGAAGTTTTAAAGAACATTGGAAAACGTTAAGTGAAGAAAGCAGGATGCCAAATTTGTATATTCAGTGGGATCTCAGGAACAGCAAAGTGTGCACTGAGAAATACCGCAAAGACACTGCCAGCAGGTTCACAGCAGTTATACTGGGTGCAAGGATTAGATTCAGTGTCACCCCGTGTCCCTGTGCTCACTGCCTGTGGCCCAGGCTGGGCGCCCTGGACACCGAGAGAAGCACGCGGACTCTGGCCGTGAATCCCGGGCCCGTGACCTGCTCACTGGGTAGCCTTGGGCGACTCCCCTCACAGCAGAACTCCAGGCCCCTCTTCTGTAAAACCGAGAGGGGTGTGGATGTGTCATCCTGTCAGTGATAAAAAACTGGCCGTGTCGGGCGTGTGGCCATCTAAAGAGATGATGGCTCTTGGGGTGCGATGAGCGTATGAAAACATCATGAAAGTGCACGGATTCCTTTCAAAATTGGGGAAGCATTGTATATAAGGTAATGGGGGAAAGGAGTAATGACGAGAAATAGAAAAGCAAAGTGGGCCCTCTAGCTGCCCGACCACCCGACCCCCTCTCCTCATCACGGTGGCCACTCTTGACTTGTTTTCAGGAGAGAGGAGGTCGGGTGGCACCCAGCCCCTTACCATGTGGCCCATCCAGCCCTGCCCAAGGGAAAGCCTGGAGCACTATGGGAACAGCCACTGGGACCTTATCTCAGCCTGGGGGAGTCAGGAGGGCTTCCTGGAAGGAGCATCTCATCTGAGACTGGAAAGAAGAGAAGGGGCCAGCCAGCCCAAGGGAGAGGGAAGAAACTGCTTTGAGTAGAGGGAAGGGCATGTGTAAAATCTGAGGTTGCAAAGAGCCGGGCACATTTGGGAAACATGTCTGGAAGGTGACTTGTGAATGAGGAAGGGGGAGAGTGGGAGCTGGGCAGGTGACCTGGGCTTCCCACGTCAGCTGAGTGCTTTCCAGTAGGGCCGGTCCCCTTCACCACCCCTCTGGGCCCCTGGCGGTGCCCCGCGGGAGCCCGTAGCCAGATGAGTCCTTACAGCCAGAGGACTCCTGGAGTGCCTCCTTCTTGGGTTTCTGGATGGAGTTTTGGGAGTGAGAGGCTGGCATTTGTTTTTATGCGTATTTTGAGGAGTCTCGGTAAAGGCAATCACCCCCGTTCCAGCCTGGTTGTGGCGGGCCAGCAGCGTGGCCTGTTGGAGCTCAGCCCGGCACTGCGTGGAGACAGCCTGGCGCTGGCCTGTGGTGGTTGCCGTGGCGGCGGGACCCAGGTCACCTCACGCTCTGAGAGGCGTCCCCTTGGCTGTGGGCCCTGCCCTGGCTGCCTGTTGGGCGGCGGTGAGATCGGCTTTCTCGACCGGCTCTCTGGAAAAGCTGTCAAGAGGCCGTCCCCTGGGACAGGGCTGTGTATGACAGCCGGACACGAGGGTCCCTCCCACCCGAACACCCTACTGGGCCTGTGGAGGGAACTAAGCCGGAGGCTGTTAGAAGTAAGTAAGCGTGTGCTCTAAGGAGCCCCCACTAGTAACTGCCCCGAGCAGCCCAGTCTCTCTCTATTTGTGGAAGATGCAGACCCGGTGACTTGGAGGCCACCCGTCACCCTGGCTCGGGTGGAGTGGATCCCCGCCCCCTGCAACCACCATGGTGTGGCCCGCAGCACACGCTCTCCCCCGCGCTGTGCCCGCAGCCCGGTCCCCGCCTCTCAGCCGCCCTCGCTCGGATCTACCCTGAGTCCCGGTGCCCCTTCTCCTCAGTGCCCGTCCTGCGTGCCCTCCATTCCTGGCTTGCTCGTCGCCTCTTGGACCCGGCCTGTTCTCTGCCTCTGAACGCGCTCTTCACTGGCCTCCCCACATTATTCTGGCCTCTTAGACAGCGGCGTGCATTTTTTAAAAGGAAAATCTGATCATTGCTTCGCTCGGCTGCCTTTAACCCTTCAGCCACCTCCCGTTGTACACGGAGGGAGACAGGCCGGCCCCCCCCCCCCTCCCTGGAGGCCTCACGCCTTCCCCAGATCCTGCCCACCTCCCCAGCTGGATTTACACTTCACCTGCTGTTACTGCCTCCCAGAGCCCCGTTCTTCGCTTCCACTTCTCTCCAGTGGTACCTGTTTACACGTTTGCCTAATGTCTGTCTTTTCCAGTAGACTCTTGTGAGTGGTTCTGCCCCCCTGGGATTCCTGCAGTGGGCAACGTTCTTGGCACATACTGGGCCCTGAATAAATCTCTGTTGGATAAACCCAGGGAGCGAATGAGAGGGGCCCACCCTTTCTTTTTTTTTTTTTTTTTACAAATAGTTTATTGTCAAATTAGTTTCCACATAACACTCAGTGCTCATCCCCACAAGCGCCCTCCTCCATGCCCATCCCCCCTCCCCCCCACATCCATCAGTCCTCAGTTTTTGTCAGCATTCAAGAGTCTCTCATGGTTTGCCTCTCTCCCTTTCCCCCACCATTTCCCCCCTTCTCCCCCTTGTTCCTCAGTTAAGTTCCTCCTAATCCTCCTATACGTGCAAACATATGGTATTTGTCCTTCTCTGCCTGACTTATTTCGCTCAGCATAACACCCTCAAGGTCCATCCATGTTGCTACACGTGGCCAGATTTCATTGTTTCTCATTGCCATGTAGTATTCCATGGTATAGATAAACCACATCTTTTTGATCCATTCGTCTGATGATGGACACTTAGTCTCTTTCCATGTTTTAGCTATTGTTGAGAGAGCTGCTGTGAACATTGGGGTACATGTGCTCCTGTGCATCAGCATTTCTGTATCCCTTGGGTAAATTCCTAGCAGTGCTATTGCTGGGTCATAGGGGAGTTCTATTGTTAGTTTCCTGAGGAACCTCCACACTGTATTCCAGAGGGCCTGTGCCAGTTTACATTCCCACCAACAGTGCAGGAGGGTGCCCGTTTCTCCACATCCTCGCCAGCATCTAGAGTTCTCTGATTTGCTCATTTTAGCCACTCTGACCGGCGTGAGGTGGTATCTCAGTGTGGTTTTGATTTGTATTTCCCTGATGAGGAGGGAAGCTGAGCATCGTTTCATGTGTCTGTTGGCCATCTGGATGTCCTCTTTGGAGAAGTGTCTGTTCATGTCTTCTGCCTATTTCTTCACTGGGTTGTTTGTTTTTCGGGCGTGGAGTTTGGTGAGTTCCTTATAGATTCTGGATATTAACCCTTTATCTGATATGTCATTTGCAACTATCTTTTCCCATTCTGTTGGTTGCCTATTAGTTTTGTGGGTTGTTTCCTTTGCTGTGCAGGAGCTTTTAATCTTGATGAGGTCCCAATCGTTTATTTTTGCTCTTGATTCCCTTGCTTTTGGGGATGTGTCAAGCAAGAAGTTGCTGCGGTGGAGGTCAAGGAGGTTGTTTCCTGCTTTCTCCTCTAGGGTGTTGATAGTTTCCTGTCTCACATTCAGGTCCTTTATCCATTTTGAGTTTATTTTTGTTCATGGTGTGAGAAAATGATCCAGTTTCATTCTTCTGCATGTTGCTGTCCAATTCTCCCAGCACCATCTGTTAAAAAGGCTGTCTTTTTTCCATTGGATATTCTTTCCTGCTTTGTCAAAGATTAGTTGGCTGTATACTTTTGGGTCCACTTCTGAGTTCTCAATTCTGTTCCATTGGTCTATGTGTCTGTTTTTGTGCCAATACCGTACTGTCTTGATGATGACAGCTTTGTAGTAGAGGCTAAAGTCTGGGATGGTGATGCCTCCCGTTTTGGTTTTATTTTTCAGTATTACTTTGGCTATTCGAGGTCTTTTGTGGTTCCATACAAATTTTAGGATAGTTTGTTCTAGTTTTGAGAAGTATGCTGGTGCAATTTTGATTGGAATTGCATTGAATGTGTAGATAGCTTGGGGCCCACCCTTTCTAAGCCTCCATTTCCCCAGCTGTAAAATAGAGGTAACTTCCCTGCAGACTAGTGAGTCTACATGAGGAGCACGGGACGCCGTCATTCGGAGAGTGCTGTGGCATCCGGTGCACAAGAGCTAAAGTATAATGTCGCTGCTGTGACCATCAGACCCTCCTCCTGGCCCCTCCTGTTCTGGAAGGAGAGAGCACTTCCTAGCATAAAAGAGTAGGGAGCAGTTAGCTACCTCTTAGCCGTCAGTCTGCATTCAGGGCAGGAGGGAGGTGTGGCTAGAGGACAGGTGTGACAGGCAGCCTGGAGAGTCCCCAACAGGCGAGGCTGGCACGCCGGCGTCTGTGAGCCCCCACCGCGCCGCCGGCTGTGACCATACGGAGGAATCGGGGAGCGGCCGAGCTGGGAAGACTAGAGGTGTCAGGTGTGCAGCCTGTCTTCTGAGAGAGAAGAAGGATGGTGTGAGAAGCCATCAGCAACCTTAGTGTTGACTCATGGCAAAATTCTAGAAGGATTTGTGTGACAGCCCCTGGTGGCAAGCAGCAGAGCGCTCAGTTCCTAGGAGTGGAAGCAAAAAACCAGTCTGCTGGCTCGAGAGGGTGACCAGGTCAAGGGCTGTGCGGTGTCAGGCATCAATAACCCGGCGGCCCGGGGGCCCTTGTGTCCTGGCCTCCCCCTTGCCTTCCCTCTCTCTGGGCATGCCCCGGTCCCGGGGACCTGTCACCCCTCTGGTGGCCCCCTTTTGGCTTCAAGGGCCACTTCTTTGCAACCCCAAGTGGAAAGGAAATTCCTCTTCCCTTTCACTGTCCCCTGGAGCTCTGGGCTTGTACCTCACTTGCCTCCGTTTGACCATGGCCTTCATAGAGGTTAGAGTTAGTGCCTCACGTACCCCAGTGACTGCGTGGGGTGTGAATGGCTCTCCACGGAGGGTGGGGTGCTCGTCCCCAAGAAAGAGCACGTGGACATTGGGCAGGCAGTAGATTCTGGGGCATTGCAAGACTAAAACAGACGTGCTTCCCGAGAGCCAGCACTCATTCACCAAAATCATTCATTCTTTATGAGTTCTTAGGCTCAGAGGATCTGTTTGTATTGAGGCCAGAGACCAGGTGAGTCTTGATCAGCTGAGGCACGTGAGCCTTAAAGAACCCAGGCCTTTAGAACCGTGGCGATTTCATCTCACACTGAGTCTTATAGAGGAGCAGGAACCCGTCCAGAGTCCTCCCGGTGCCAGAGTCCAGGCCGTCCTTGGATACAATCCAACGGTTGAAAAATTGCACCCCCGACTGAACAGGTTCATGACTTGCTCTGAGTAGGGAAGGTCTGTCGTGGGCAAAGGGCGTTATACGTAGCGCTCTTCTGTTCCCCAACTTAAGAAACAAATGCAGCGATGTTACCAAGGGGAGGTTGGCTTGTCCAAGCTGCAGACTGTAGCTACCCTTTCATCTGCCTGTGTGTCTGTCCATCCGTCCATCCGTCCATTCCATCTATCCCTCCATTTATCCAACAGGTATTTGTTGCACTTCTAGAGTGTGTCAGGTCCTGTTCAACACACTAGGGACACCGAAGTGAACAAAAATAGGTAATTGATAGAGTCCTTACCCTCACAGAGCTTACATTTTAGTGGGAGAGGCAGATAACAAACAAACAAATAAAATAAATGCGTGAGGAAGTAACGCCTGCTTTGAGGACACGTAAAGCCAGCCACGAGGAAGGAGACTGACGGGAGCAGCGTTTAAATCGAGTGGTTTAGGGACTGTGTCCGGGCAGAGACTTGAGTGAGCCCCGTGACTGTGTGGAGAGAACATTCTAGGTGGAGGGAAGGCAGGTGCGCAGGCCCAGGGCAGGAGGGTCTGCACCAGGAGCTGCTGCAGCTCAGGAGGGGATGGCATGGGACTTACTCCAGTGGTGGGGACCCCTTCCGGCTGTTCAGCGGGGGGACGGGTGTCACCTGACTTCTGACCCCCGGGGGTACTCTGGCTGCTGTGTGGAGGCAGCCCGTGGGGCCGAGTGGAGGCTGAGACCCCGGTTTTGAGGCTCTCGCGAGGGTGCAGGGAGAGGTGGAGGCATCTCAGAGGGTGGTGGCAGTGGAGGTGATGAGAAGTGGTTAGATTGGGGTGTGTTTGGGATTTGGAGCCCATAGGTGAGGAGGAAGCGTGTGAGGGAAGACCGTAGGACTTTGGAGCACCCTGTTAGGAGGACAGGGTTCTGTGGGGAGTCAGCGTGACACAGCTAAGGGGCTGTCGGGGGGCAGAGGGGTCAGTGCAACTTTGTGCCGTGTTCTCTGCGGAGTAGGTTCTGATGACCATGGGGCGCATCGCAGGCGGATGGTGGACGCAGTCGGTGTTCAGCCAGCTGCCTGGGCCTGAGTCCCTGCCCCTCCTGTCACAGGGTGGCCTGAGGGAGATGCCCCCTCTGTGCTTCCGTTTCCTCATCTGTCAGCTGGCATTTACAAGGATAGGTTGGGGCGAGGATCGAGTTGATTCTTGCAAAGTGCTTGGGAGCGTGCCCCATGTGCTACAAGTTGCTGAGTTCGGGATGGTGGTTCCCCGGAGGCAGGAGGCGAGGTGGTGTCGTGTCTCAGAATAACGTCCAGGATTGCGTTGCTTTCAGCAGGGGCTCTGGCTCTGTGCGGAGTCCCACACCTGCCACCGTTGGACAGGCTGCACCACCCACTGGGGACCCTGCAGGCTGCGGGCAGGGGGGGGGGTCACCCCACTCCACCAGGCGGGTGGCCCTGATGCCCGCCGGCTCCCCATGCGTTCTTCAGCAACCTCTGACGTATCTTGCTCTTAATCCTTTCTACTGCAAGAGGCCTCTTCTTTGCCTTTTGCATCGTCGGCCGCTGATATTTAAGGCCCCCCACCCCCACTTTGTACTGACCTTATTGAACACAGAGAAGAGTTTCTTGGAATCCTCTATATAATGAATGCTCATGTACTTACAGATTCTGATTGAGTTTCTCCTCATTCTTTACTTTAAGGGGCCTTGCATCACGTGGCACAGGAAACATTTAAGGAAGCACTTAGGAAGATGGTGTAAAATGCAGGGACTATTTTGGTTCTCACTCTTTCTGCAAATGTGAGCCCCTGTAGCACAGCTGTCAGCCGGGGCACCCCGCCCTTAGAGACGCGAGCGAAACTGGTTCCAACTCCTCTGCCGCGTCTCCTAGGAAGCCCGCAGGTTTCCTGGGCTCTCCGCAAGCTTCCCTGAAGCCAGCAGGGCTGGGGGAGTAGCGTGGGTGGGGATTGTCTCCTCAGATCATTCCTGGCTCCTCGTTCCCGCCTGCGGTAAATGCCATCGGTTTATAGACCCCGCCTGGCCTTCTTGTCACCTCTGTGACACAGCGGCTCACACACAACAAATACTCCAGTCCCCTCACTCTTCTAACGATTCCTGGCAGGAGGCAGGGTGTAAGGAGGTTGTGACCCAAGTACTGGGGTAATAGGGCATGTGTGTGGCAGGCACCGGGGGCAGAGGGAGGTGGGGAAGCGGGGCCCTGTGTTACTCTCCAGCACTCAGAACAGATGCTTAAAACCAGCTCTGTGATTGGGCTTCCGGTGAGGAGGGAGCAAGCCCTGTCAGAGTAACCACACAGCAGACACCTGTGAAGTCTGGACAACTACAAGCTGCCGGAAGGTGCTGGAGAGAACAGAACCAGGCCAACACTGGGAGGGGGCTCTGAGAAGGATGAAATGGCACGGGGTGAGTCTCCTGTTTTTGTTTTTCCGCCCGAAGGTGGGCTCCAGTCTGTGCCAGGCAGAGCAGCTGGAAGCTGGATAGAAAACTTGCAATGTTAGTGGCTCAAAGAAGCAGAGGACAGGACATGGGGACAATCATGGCAGCTGGGAGGTGAGGAGGGGTGTCTCAGGGAGGACAGAGTCAGAGAAGAGTAGCCCTAAATTCTGTGAGTAGGTTCTGCCCCGGTCTCTGGATGAGTCCTAAGCCAGTGCCTGGAGCAGGCTCCCAGTGGCTCAGCTAAGGCTAAGAGAACTGAATAGAAATCTCTGCTGCTGCTCACAGCAGAGGAGGCAGTTTAAATTGTGAGCAGAGCCAAGTTAGCTGACTGTCAGAAAAAAAATTGTTCTTCAGAGAAACATGACAATCCAGGGTTTATACAGCATGAATTTCATAATATCTAGTATTCCACCCCAAATTACTCACTGTAGGAAGAAGCAGGAAGAGGGGACCCGTAGTCGAGAGGAAGGCAATCAGTGGAGCTTGTCTCTGGGATATCCAGATGTTGAAATTAGCAAAGTATTTTAAAACAGTCATTATGGAAGTGCTGAAGGATACAAAGGAAAATATATTCTCAATGAATAAAAAGATAGGAAATCTCTGTAGAGAAATAGCAACTCCTGTATATAGAAAAACAAATGGAAATCCTAGATCTAAAAAATACAGTATCTGAAATACAGAATCCATCATTTGGGCTCCATTGCAGAATGGAAATGTTAGAAGAAGGAGCCCGTGGACTTGGAGATAGAGCAATAGGAATTATTCAACCTGAAAACAGAGAAAAGGAATGGCGGGGAAAAGAACAGGTGGGGCGCCTGGGTGGGTCAGTAGGTTAAGCATCTGACTTTGATCCAGGTCATGATCTCACAGCTCATGAGTTCAAGCCCTGCGTTGGGCTCTGTGCCAACAGCCCAGAGCCTAGAGCCTGCTTCAGATTCTGTCTCCCTCCCTCTCTGCCCCTCCCTTGCTCACGCTCTGTCTCTCTGTCTCTCTCAAGAATAAATATTAAAAAAAAAAAGAACAGATACTCAGGGACTTGTGGACAATATCCAAAAGATATTTGTGTAATGTATATTATAATATTGTTTGTATAATTGGAGTCTCAGAAGGAGATGAGAGAGAATGAGGGAGAAAAAATTATGTGAAGAAATAATGCTTGAAATCTTCCCAAATTTGATGAAATATGTGTATTTACAGATTCCAAAAAAAACCCCAAAACTTTACAAACCCCAAACAAGGCATACAAAGAGAATCATACCACGGTATATCATAGTCAAACATGTGGAAACCAAAAATTAAAAAAATTTAAAGTAACCAGAGAAAAATGAATATCACATGGAAAAGAATAATGATGTGAAAATCACTGACTTCTCACCAGAATCAGTGGCGTCCAGAAGCAGCCAAATGGCATCTTCAAAGTGTTGTCAAAGAAACAAACACATACACACAACCAAAAACATGTTAACTCGTGATTCTGTATTCTTTAAGATTGAAGGCGAATTAAAGACGTTTTCAGATAGGGGCGCCTGGGGAGCTCAGTCAGTTAAGCGTCCAACTTCGGCTCAGGTCATGATCTCATGGTTCATGGGTTCAAGGCCCACATCAGGTCTCTGATGACAGCTCAGAGCCTGGAGCTGCTTCGGATTCTTTGTCCCCCTCTCTCTCTGCCCCTCCCCCGCTGGCGCTCTGTCTCCGTCTCTCAAAAATGAATAAATGTAAAAAAAAAAAAAGACATTTTCAGATAAATGACAACTGAGAATTCATTGACAGCACACCTGCGCTATAGAAATGTTAGAGGATGTTCTTTAGGACGAAGGAGTATGAAACCAGATAGGAGCTCAGATCTCAGGAAGGAGTAAAGAGCCTGGAAATGGTAAGTATGTGGGAAATTATAGAAGACTGTTTTTCCTCTTAAGTCAAAAGTACATATGACTATTTAAAACAAAAACAACCATTTTGCTTGTGGGGTTTCTAACATATGTGGATGTGACACCTGTGGCGTCTATAGAGTAAAGAATGGATGGGCACGGATGATAGACATTTATGGTTTCAAGCTTCTTATATTTTGTGAAACTGGCACAATATCTACCCTAAAAAGACTTTATAATATTAAGAATGTATATTATAACCCCTAGTGCAACCACTGAAAAAGAGTAACATGGAGGAATAGCTAAGAAACCAATAAGTAAAATGGAATTACAAAAATAGTTATGTCAAAAGAAGGTAGTAAAGGAAGAAAAGAGGAATAAAACAGAGATAAAACCAGAAAACAAATAGCAAAATGATAGATGTAATTCTGATCATATCAACAATCATATTAAATGTAAATGGATTTTTTAAAAAATTTTTAATGTTTTGGGGCACCTGGGTGGCTCAGTCGGTTAAGTGTCCGGCTTTGGCTCAGGCCGTGATCTCATGGTTCGTTTTAATTTTTTTTAATGTTTTATTTATTTTAGAGAGAGAGAGAGACAGCGTGAGCAGGGGAGGGTCAGAGAGAGACACACACAGAATCCGAAGCAGGCTCCAGGCTCTGAGCTGGCTGTCAGCACAGAGCCCGATGCGGGGCTTGAATTCACGAACCATGAGATCATGACCTAAGCTGAAGTCAGACGCTTAACCAACTGAGCCACCCAGGTGCCCCAAAGGTAAACGGATTAAACATTGCAATTGAAGGAGATTGTCAGAATGGATACAAAAATAAAATCATATGCTGTCAACAAGAAGTATACTTTAAGTAAAAAAGAAACAAATAGGCTAAAAGCAAGTAGGTGGAATAAAGAAATACCATCCAAATAGTAGGCATAAGAAAACTGGAGGTATTATTAACACTAATCAATAAAATAGACTTTTAGAGGGCATACCAGCGAGAAGAGAGAAGACATTTCATAGTGACAAAAATCAATTTATCAGGAAGATCTTACAATCATATATGCACTTAATAACAGAGCTTCAAAGTACATGAAAAAATTTTCATAGAATGAAAGGGAGAATAAAAAAAATTCATACTTAACATGTGGAGATGTTAACTCTTCTCTAAGTAATTGATTGAACAACTAGACAGATCAATAAAGATGGAAGATTTCTATTACACTATCAGCTACCTCACCTTAGCTGACATTTATAGAACACTGTCCATGACAAGTGTAGGATACAGGTGCTTTTCAAATTCAAATAGTGCTTTACCAAGATAGGTCACACGCAAATCTCAGTACATTTAAAAAGATTGAAACAACAGAGAGCCTAGTATCTTTTTACAGTGGAATTAAATTAGTAATAAATAATGAGATACTAAACAATAAGAAACACTACAAACATTTGGCAATTAAGACCCCCCCCCCTTTTTTTTAAATTCTGAAGTTAGTTAACATACAATGTAGTCTTGGCTTCAGGATTACAGCTAATAGGGACCAGAGTTATGATTCAATCTTAAACAATTAAAAAAAAAAATCAGACCAAATGTGAGAAGCAGTGGTTTTTTCAGAAATCAAAACACTATGCCATGGAGACAGTGAGCCCTGAGAGAAGGGGAAGCAAAATGAAACGAGTCCTGGGACTGCTCCCGCTGACTGTCTGGTGAGAGTTTCCAGACTGCAGCCCAGGGAGGGGGCGCACATGGTCTTCCTAACCTGAGGAGGCAAAGCTGGGAGTCAAGGAGGTCATGGCAGCAAGCGTTCTCAGGACAGAGGAGCGGAGATTAGAGAGAGGCCCCAATAGAAAGCGCCAGAGAACTGTGGGAGGCACCCTCAAAGCCTTCAGTGGAGTTCTTGATCAGCAAGTGTGTGAGGAAATTCCTTACAGCAGGAAAAGAGCCGCTCAGAAAGAGTAGGGTGACCAATCCCCAGAGCTCCCGGGGCCGAGAATAGTTCATAGTGCCACACGCCAGAGTGGGAAGTCCTCATACTTCATTAGAGTGTTCCCTCAGTAGCAGAGAAAAATAGCCATAGACGAAACAGTATGCTAGTCCCGCCTATCAGAGCTTTGAAACTATCCTGGAAAGGAGTGAGCGGTTTCCAAGTAATTTAACCGTGTCCCAGAACAAACCTCAAGAGTATTTATAGGGACACAAAAATATAAAACATCCACTGAAGTAAAACTCACTGCGTCTGACATCCAAACAGAGATTACAAGGAATGCAAAGAAGGAGAAAAATCCAGACTATGATTAGAAGAAAAGTCAATCAATAGAAGCAGACCCAGAAATGGTGCAGATGGTGCGATTAGTCAGTAGGAACATTAAGCCAACTATTATAAATATGCTGCATATATGCAAAAAGGTAGAGAAAGGCCTGAGCATGTTAAGGAGAGACAAGGAAGATAGAAGAAAGATCCAAATTGAACTCTGGAACTGAGAATAAAAACCTCAGATGAAAAATACACCAGATAGAATTAATAGCAGATCAGGAACCATAAAAGGTTAGCAAACTAGAAGACATTGTCATAGATACATGTTAGAATGCAATAGAGAGTAAAAAGCTTGGGGGAAGAAATGAACAGGGCATCCACGAGCTGTGGCACAACTTCAAGCTCACCTGATATACATGAAATTGAAGTCCTCACAGGCAGAGAGAACAGAAAAGAATGTTCCCAAAGAAATAATGGCTGAAAGCTCTCCAGATTTGATGAAAATTAGAAACCCACAGAACCAAGAAACTTCGTGAGCCCTAAGCACAAGAAACATGAAGAAAAAGTTGACCAAGTTACCTCGTAATGGAATTTCTTATAGCCAGTGATAAAGAAGAAGGTTTTTAAAGCAGCCGGAGGGGGACAAAGAGACAGGTTACATCCTGAGCAATAAAGAGAAGAACGACAGCAGACTTCTTATTGGAAATAATACCAGACAGTGGAACAATATACTTAAAGTACTGAAAGGAAAACGAACAAACCACTGTCAGCCCCAAATTTAATACCCAGCAAAATATACTTTTAAGGGAAGGACAGAATACTTTTTTTAGACATTTGTAAGCAGAAGTAATTCATCACCAGCAGACTTGTACTGTGGGAAATATTAAAGTTCTCAAGGTAGAAGGAAAATAATGCTAGATAGAAATCTACATTTACAAGGGGAGGGGGCTGAGCACCAGAAGTGGTAAATATGTGGACGAATGTAAGTAATTTTTGTTCTTATTTAAAAATCACTTTACATGATGGTTGACTTTTTTTTTTTCTGAGAGAGAGAGAGAGGGACAGCAAGACAGCGACAGCGTGAGCAGGGGAGGGTCAGAGAGAGAGGGAGATATAGAATCTGAAGCAGGCTCCGGGTTCTGAGCTAGCTGTCAGCACAGATCCCGATGCGGGACTCGAACCCATGAACTGTGAGATCATGACCTGAGCCGAAATCAGATGCTTAATCAACTGAGCCACCCAGGTGCCCCAATGATGGTTGATTATTTAAAGTAAAAACAATAACCGTGTTTTATGGGGTTTGTGTGAAATGTATGATAATGCGTACAAGTTGAGATAAGGAAAACGGTATGTATGTATCATTATGGTTCTTATTAAGCAAGTGCTAATATTACTTGAAAGTGACTGTGATAAGTTACAGATGTATAGAGCAACTAGTAAAAAAACAAAACAAAATTTATGCTTAATAATCTAACAATGGGAGATAAAGTGAAATAACAAAAAAAATGCTTAATTCAAAAGTTGGCAAAAAAGGGAAAGAGGGAACAAGGAACAGATGAGATGAATGGAAAACAAATAGCAAATTTAAACTCAAACTGTATCAGTAATAGATGAAGTGGTCTAAATACCCATTTAAAAGACAAGGAATATTAGGTTGGGTAAAAAGGCAATTTATACAATGCCTACAAGAAACCCACTTTACATATAAAGACACAAAAAGTTAAATGTTAAAGGATGGAAAAACATATACCAAGTTTTAAACTAATTTTCAACAATTAGAGTGGCTGTATTAATATCAGACAAGGTAGATTTCAGAGCAAAGACCATTACCAGAAATAGAGTTATCTTATGATGATAAAGAGGTCAATTCATCGAAGGACATACAATTAGGGGTATAAATATTTATACACCTAATAAGAGCTTTAAAATACATGAAGCAAAACAGATAGAAGTGAAGGAAGAAATAATCAAATCCACAATTATAGTTGGAGGTTTCAACACCCTTTTCTCAATAATCAATAACTCAAGTAGACAGAAAATCAATAAAGATATAGAATATTTGAATAACACTATCATCCAATTTGGCCTACTTGACATTTATAAAACACTCTTTGCAACAACAGTAGAATGTACATTCTTTTGAACTGTACATGGAATGTTTACCAAGACAGACCAAATTCTAGGCCATGAAACAAGTCTCAGCACATTTAAAAGCCTTGAAATCATTCAAACTATATGCTCTAATGATCATGGGGTTAAGTTAAAAATCAGTAACAGGTATCTGGGAAATTCCCAAATATTTGGAAACTAAAAACACACTTCTGAATAATCCTTGGGTCAAGGAAAAACACTGTCAGAGATATTGGCAAATATTTTGAACTGAATGCCAATGAAAAAACAACATGAAAATTTGTGGAATATAGTTAGAGCAACTCTCAGCTGGTAATTTGTAGCAGTAATTGCCCATTTTAATAAAGGAGAGAATTTCAAATCAATGATCTCAGCTTCCACTTTAAGACATGAGAAAAAGAAGAGCAAATTCAGCCCAATGTAAGCCAAAGAAAGAGATTAAGCTAAGAGCAGAAATCATTGAAATAGAAAACAGATAAATAGAGAAAAATCAGTAAAACCAAAGGTTGGTTCTTGAGGTCATTGAAACTGATAAACCTTCAGCCACTCATCAGGAATAAAATAGAAAAGATACAAATTACTAATATTATGTGAGAAGTGGCTTAATTACAAATCCTAAAGATATTAAAAGGCTACGAAGGTCATCTTTATGCCAGTGAAGTCTACAACTTAGATGACACAGATAAATCTCTTGACAGACCCAAAAAGGAAAAGCTCACTCATGAAGACATAGATAACCTCCAAAGCCCTGTGTCTGCTAAAGAAATGGAATTTATAGTTAAAAACCTTCCCACAAAGAGAATCCCAGGCCCAAATGACTTCACTAGTGAATCTTACCAAACGTCTAAGATGGAAATAATAACAATTTGTTATGGGTTGAGTCGTGTCTGTATCAAAATTTATATTTTGAATTTCTAACCCCCAATGCCTCAGAATAAGTCTTTATTTGGAGATAGGGTCTTTACAGAGATTAATCATGTTAAAATGAGGTCATTAGGATGGGCCATAGTCCAGTATGATTGGCGTCCTAATAAAAAGGTGAGATTTGGAGACAGACAGGCAGAGAGAACACCATGTGAATGTGAAGACAGCCATGTACAAATCAAGAAGAAAGGTCTGGAACAGATACTTCACTCATGGCCCTCAGAAGGGGCCAACCCTCCTAACACCTTAATTTGTGCCTTTAGTTTCCTTAATCATGAGACAATACATTTCTGTTGTTTAAGACACTCAGTTTGTGGTACTTTGTTATGGCAGTCCTAGGAAACGACTACACAATTCTATTCAAACTCTTCTAGAAAATCATAGAGGAAGAAACACTTTCCAGCTCATTCTGTGAGGCCATCATTACCTTATACACAACAGGAGAAAGAGAATGTAAGAGAAGAAAGTGATAGACCAGTATCTTTCATGAACACAGGTACAAAATTTTAAATTAAATTTTAGCAAATTAACCCAATTGTGTGTTTGTGTGTGTGTGTACGTATATACTTATAGTTATTTATTTATAATATCAAGGCCAAATAAGATCTGTCTCAGGAATGCAAGCTTCACTTAGTATTTGGGAATCAATCAATGCATTTCAGCATATTCATGAACTAAAAGAGAAGAACCAAATGATGGTGTGAAGAGATACAGAAGAAGCATTTAACAATATACAGTATTCATTTCTGATAAAAAACTTTGTGCAAAGTAGAAATAGAATTTTCTTAAACTGATAAGGGGAATTTATGAAAACATCAGCTTTCGCATCTTACTTAACTGTGTAAAAGACTGACTGCTTTCCCTATAAGATCAGGAACTAGGTAAGGGTATCTGCTCTCACCGTATTCAACATTGTAGTGGTGATTCTAGCCACTGCAATAAGGCAAGAAAAAGGAACAAAAGGTATCCATATTGGAAAGGAGGGTGTAAAACTGTATTTGCAGACAACCTGATGGTCTATGTAGAAAATTGTACTGAATCTACAAAAAAACTTCTAGAACCAAAAAGTTGGTTTATCAGAATTCAAGGTCAATATATAAAAACTGATCATATTTCTGCTTACTGGAAATGAGCCTGAAATTAAAAAATAAAAAAATACTATTTATGATGTCATCAAAATATGAAGTAATTAGGGATAAATTTGACAAAAGATGCATAAGATTTTCTCATTAAAAAACTGCAAACCATTGCTTAGAGAAATTAAAGAAGGTCTGAATAAAAGGAGAGACATATCCTATTCATGCAGCAGAAGACTCAGTGATGTTAAGACATCTCCCCAAATTGGTCTGTAGAGTCAGTGCACTTCTAGCCCTTGACACACCTCGTAAAGGAATCCCAAATCGTTTGCAGGCAAGTGGCTTGGTGAAAGTGTGCACCCTAGTTGCACAGGCCTGCTGAGCTAGTGAGTGTGACAGTGGCCTCTAGAACGATATCCTGGGGTAGCAGGGGCTGTCCAGGGGTAGGGAAGAGGCCAGGAGCTTCGGCTGAACTAGGAAGATCCCTAAGATGGGAGCTGTCAGGGGCGAGTCAAATGGGAGGCAAAGATTCACCCAGAAGTCTGATAGCCATTATGTGCAGGCGGTAGAATTATGGATGACTCTTATTTTCGTCTTTGTGTTTCTTTGTTGTTTTATTCCCCTCCCCCTCCCTGAGTATACTTACTTCCAATATAATCAGAGGAACCACAATCCTGTAGCTGATTACTATGGGATATTGATTTTTTGCACATCTGTATCATTTGACTATTTTGCCAGGAGATTGTATTTGTTCTGTAATCAAAAACAAAAGGCAGACAGGTAGGCAGAAAGAACATGCCCTGTGGCTAAAGCAATAGGTCTTAAGAGACCGCGAGGAACTCTTGGTGGGGCCGTGTGTCAGTAGCCAGGACACGGAAACCACAGTAAATGCAGGACAGGACAGCCAAGCAAACACATGTTCTCTGTGTCGTGTTCTTTCCAAATCTGACTTCCGCTGGACACATAGAATGTCTCTGTCTAGTTAATGCGTCAAGTCATCTTAGAACATTTGACAGAAGACTTAACTCCTGAATTCCGTGGAGGCAGATTGGGATCTCTAATTACTTAATTGAAAAAAGGTACACACTTCAGGCTGCCGCAGTGTTTGGGAATTAATCTTTAAAACCTGACAGTGAACATTAAATTCAATTAGGGAGAGCGATTAGCAAAGATTCTTCTCTCCTTCACCCTGGGCAGCTTTGAGAAGTGGCTGACTGGTCCGCATTGATCCTCAGGCTACCCTTGTGTACATATCAGCCAGGAGAGCCAAGTATGCGTTTTTCACGTCAGAGGAGAGTTATCGGACAATTTGCAGATTGATGGATTTCCTTAAACATACTGATTCAGAAGCCCCCAGCCGAGAATTCAGACTTCTCAGTTTGCTGCTTTGGACCTTGGCGCCCTCTCCTCCTCTTCTCTTCCCCCCCCTTCCCTTTCTTTGACCCCCCCCCCCTTCATTTTGTTGGGTCTACCTTCCAAGTGAGGCCACTTTCCCAGTGCCTCCAGCCGGTCCAGCCAGCCTCCTCTGTCCTCTGGATTCTTGCAGAAGCTCCACACTGCCTCCCTTGCCCCGCACTCCCCTCCTGGCAGAGCCGCCGGAGGGGTCCTGTTTCTGCCTGGAAGGTTCTTCCTCGGTTTCTATAGAGCGCCCATCCTCCCCCGCTTCAGATCTTCCTTCAAAGCCACCCTCTCGGAGAGGCCCGTCCTGGTCACCGTCTCAACTCCTTCTCCCGCCCTCAGAGCCCCTTTGCTGCTCGCTTGCCATGCCTCCAGCCTTTACCGCTCCCTCAGATGCTGTAGAGATTCTGCCTGTTTCTCTTGCTTAGAAAGTGAGTGTCTGTCTCATTGAAGGCAGGGATTTTTGTCTTCGTTGTTTACTGCTGAGCAATGCCTGGCTGATAGCAGCTGCTCAAGAAATGTTTGTTGAATGAATGAAGAAATGAGTGAGTTTAATTGATGGAAACATTTGGACATACTTGCTTCAGAGCATATTCTCTCTCTCTCTCTCTCTCTCTCTCTCTCAGAAAGACAGTTTAGTGTTCACAGTGTCCTTCACCCAACCCCGCCCCGCCCCTGCCATGCTCCAGAGTGACCATCATCTTCGTCTTCGCGTATAGTGTTACAGTCTTCCTACAGATGCACAAATGAACTTGACAGGACTTTGCTTCATGTATGTTTTTAAAGTTGTGTTGAAATACCTATAACATAGAATGTATTGTTTTAACCATTTTTAAGTGTACAGTTCAGTGGCGTTGAGCACATTTACGTTGTTGAACAACCATCGCACCGTCCATCTTCAGAGCTCTTTCTGCCTTGCAAAACTCAGACTCTGTCCCGATTCAACACTGACTCCCCGTTCTCCCCTCCCCCAGCTCCTTGGAGCCCCCGTTCTACTTTCTGTAGCTGTGACTTTGACTATTCTAGGAACAGCTTCTACGTAAGCAGAATTATACCCTCTTTGCCCTTTCGTGTCTGACTTACGTTGCTCTGCATAGCGTCCTCGGGGCTCATCCATGTTGGAGCAGGAGTCGGAACCTCCCTCCTTTTTAAGACTGAACACTAGGCCGTTGTGTGCAGAGACGACGTTTTGTGTGTCTGTTCTTCTGTCGGTGGACACTGGATTGTTTCCACCCTTTGGCTACTGTGAGTAACGCTGCTGTGAACACTAGTGTGCAGAGATCTCTTTGAGACCCGCTTCCAGTTTGGGGGTCATGTACCCACGCTTGGCCTTGCTGGGTCCCATGGCAGCTCTATGCCTAATTTTTTAAGCCCCCGCTGCTCTGTTTTCCATGTAGTCTGTGCCGTTTTGCACCCCCCAGCCGTGCACGAAGGTTCCAGATTTCCCCACACTCTCCTGACACTTGTTCTTCCTTCTCGTTTTTTTTTTTTTAATGTTTTTTTAAATTTATTTCTAGGAGAGAGAGAGAGAGAGACAGCGTGAGCAGGGGAGGGTCAGAGAGAGAGGGAGTCACAGACTGAAACAGGCTCCAGGCTCTGAGCTGGCAGTCAGCACAGAGCCCGACGCGGGGCTTGAACCCACGAACCACGAGATCATGACCTAAGCGAAAGTCAGACGCTTAACCGACTAAGCCACCCAGGCGCCCCTCCTTCTCGTTTTTTGATAGAAGCCATGGGCGTGAAGTGATGTTTTATGTGTTTTTATAATTTAGATGGCATCTTGTTGTGTATATGCAACTCATCTCATGTAATTGATATTGTGTTCTTTTACTGTTTAGCCACTGTTAACTCTGTAGTTAATTTCCCTTTGTTTTCTCTGTTCAACAGTCACAGTTGCACATAGTGTTTTTATTACTTATTTATTTATTTTTTCCCTGAGAGAGAGAGACAGCATGAGCATGGGAGGGTCAGAGAGAGAGGGAGACACAGAATCCGATGACAGGCTCCAGGCTCTGAGCTGTCAGCACGGAGCCCGACGCAGGGCTCGAACCCACGAACCATGAGATCATGACCTGAGCTGAAGTGGGACGCTTAACCGACTGAGCCACCCAGGCGTCCCCACATAGTTTTGAAAAAACTGCACGCTCTGTTCTTCTACCATAAATTTCCAGTCCACTTTGAAGTCTTCTGGTTTTTTCTTCTATTACTTCTGTCCATATTTCTCTTTTTCAGACTTTTTCTTTTCTCTTTTTTAAAAATGTTTATTTATTTATTTTGAGAGAGAGAAAGAGTGAGAGCATGAGCAGAGGAGGGGCCTAGGGAGGGAGAGTGAGAGTCCCAAGCAGGCTCTGTACTGTCAGCGCAGAGCCGGACTCCAGGCTCAAACTCATGAACTGTGAAATCATGACCTGGTGAAATCAAGAGTCAGACACTCAACTGACTGAGCCATCCAGGCGCCCCTCTGTCCATGCTTGTAACTTTTTTTTTTTTTTTTTTTTAAGTAGGCTCCATGCCCAGCATGGAGCTTGAATCCATGACCCTGAGATTGAGTTGTGTGCTCTACTGAGTCAGCCAGGTGCCCCTCTGTCCATATTTATAAATGTAAATGCTGCAATTTCATGATTTTTTCAGTTTGAGACCCCAGCTATTGACCCCTAATAAGAGAAAAAGGATCTGAGCTCTCTTAGCGTTCTCTGACAGCTGCTCTTGACCTTTTGTTTTCTTAAGCGCAGACATTTACATATACCCAGGAAAAATGCTTTCAGAACTCTGATCCTTTGCATTTTGAGAACGATTGGGATGCAGCAGGATGAATTTTCTTAGTTTGAAAGGGAAAACCACCTCCAGAGCTGGTTTGTGGATGTGCGTGGGTACACTGGGTTATGAGGGAGATGAACAGAGTGGGTCAGAGGACGTTGCTGTTCAGAACTGCGCGCGCGACAAGCCCCAAGGAGCTCGTGTGCCAACCCCACTCATTCCTCACCTCAGGCCCTGGGATGGGGCTCTTGTTCCCACTTCATAGAGGAGGACAGCGAGGCCCAGGGAGGCCTGGCCACACGGTCTGCAAGCAGCAGCATCGCATGGGAGGCGCTCGGCCCCGAGGCCCATGTTCTGGTGACAGGCACAAGGTGCTCTTCCTGCCTCTCGTGGTTGACCCTCTAAGCCACCTGAGATGGTGGGCGGCAGCGTCCCCTGCTCGCTGTTCTGACGGTGAGGGCCGGGGACTAGCCCTGCTGAGGGCCTGCGCGTGCCGGGCCCCGAGCCAGCCCTGTCGGGCTCCGTGCTTACCTGCCTTCCCCCGGGGCGCCTGAGAGAGCTGGTGAAGGGCTCTCATGTGTGGGGTGGCCCCTGGCCCTTGGAACGTGTAGTTCTACACTTGAGGGCTCAAGAACATATCTCAGAAGTCATTGAATGTACACGGGGCTTTCTGCCATCGGCTCCGTCGCCAGGGAGAGCCAGGCTGGGAATGAGGGACGGTGCCTCTTCCCCCGAAAACAGGCAGCTGGCAGAGCCTGGCTCCCTGCCCGGTGGTAAGCACAGGTGTGGCCGGTTCTGTTTTGGCTCGGACTCTCCAAGCTGCGCCCGGGAAGATAGGCTGACTCGGTGCAGTGTCCACTGCAGGGCCCACGCGCCCTGTCTTGGAGGACAGCCGTGAGAGGCGTAGGTGACACCGGGCCACACGTGTGAGTGAAGTGGGGACCCGTGGTGGCGAGCAGCTGTGAAGCAGGTGGGGAGGGGCTGGGTTGGGGGCAGGTGGGACTTGCTGTCTTCTCATGGGCCCCTTAACCCTGGGAGAGGTTTTGGGAAAAGCTCCCCCCACCTCACCAGCCCCAAGCCTTTACATTTCTGCAGGGAGACATTTAACAGCCAAATCCCGTTTTGATGGTAACATAACAGGAATCCAGTTCTACCCCATAGAGGGGCCGGGCTGAGCCCCGGAGGTCAGGCCTCTGTTCTTGACATCTGGCGCTGTGTTTGCCTCGTAGGTGTGGGACGCTGTGGACTCGGGCCGCTGCCTGCAGACCTACCGCCTGCACAGCGAGGCGGTGCGGGCCGCCCGCTGGTCTCCCTGCGGCCAGCGCATCCTCAGCGGCGGCTTCGACTTCGCCCTGCACCTAACGGACCTTGAAACAGGTGTGTCTCACTGCACTGAGGCCCCTTCTCAGAGCTGGCAGCTGGGTGGGCTTTGTCGTCCGGAAGCTGCTCTGGGCCGTCAGGGGCCACAGCTGCACACGGCTTCAGGGCTCACGTCGATGAGTGTGTTTCCAGGGCATTTGCCTGGAACCATGGCTCTCCGCAGAGGGCTCAAGGTGGGCCCCCTCCAGGCTGCTGGGAGGACAGAGCCCCAAGGTTGTCTCAGCCCAAGCTGTGGGGCTGGATAAAGAGGTAGCTTTTTAATCAACTTCTGACATGTAATTTGTACCAAAATAGATTTAGCTTTATCACAACGTCCTTTGGTTGGAATCAGTTTAGAATTCCTGTCAATTCATTATCGTTGAAAGGCTGCAAGGAATGATTCCAGCTCATAAGGAAAGTCTGCAAACGAGTTCTGCTTTAATGCCTACACTGAAAAGGCATTTGGGTAAGATGGATTTGTGCTGGGTAAATCCTAAGGGGGCCCTTGACAAGCAGGGCGAGAAGGAGAGAGCAGTCAGCGGGAGGAACTTGACATTCTCGGTGTTCCCGTGCAACAGGCGCTCTCGGCACCTAACGCGGCCGCAGCCCCCGTGTGGGGTCCTGTCCACGGTCCTCGGGCGAGGACAGAGCCACGGGGTGCCGAGCGGGCTAGACGCCTCTGCCCCTGACTCAGGCTGGTGGGTCTCCCCACCCACGTTGCCTTTTCTTCCCTGCGCTTCTGGTCACTTCCGCTGGGCTCTCCTGCCAGGGCCAGGAGGGGAGGCTGGGGTTCCCGCCCACCGTAGGGTGTCCCCTGAATCTTCACTTAGGCCTCCCATACCCAGCAGGGGAGGCCCTGGGGTCCATGCCTGTCTCGGGGCCTGGCAAGCCGGAGACCACAGCTCTGGGCCTGACCACCCAGCCCCTCCCCAGCAGCCGGCAGGGGGCACAGCGAAGGAACGTGGTGGATGGTGGGGGGTAATGGTGGGGTCTGTGTCCCGCCCCGAGCGTCTTCATGTCTGGACTGCTTGGGGCCGGCCTCGAGGCCCACTGCCCGAGGAGGGGGTGAGGACAGGACGGGTGGCCGTGTCAGGGGCCGGGGCTATGTACACAGCACGTCAAACCCCACCACGCACTGCCCACAATCTCCCCCTCCATTTTACAGGTGAGAAGGGTGAGGCTCAGAGCAGTGAGTGGCTAGCTCAGGACCTCCCAGTGGTGTGCGGCAAGTGGAGATTTAGAGCCATGGCTGCAGTCGTAAATCTTAGATCCTTTCCATGCTGCTGAGCATCTGTGGGGTTTTTCTTCTCAACAGAGTTTCCCTAACCAGCTGTGACCTTACAGTGAGCCCCAAAGTCCGAGGAGGAGGCCGCGGCTCAGGGAGCTTGGCGCCACTTGGTGATGACTGCGGTGGGTGATGTCCTGACCACCCACCGTGTGCTAGGTCTTCTCCGACAGCCTTGCATCCGGGTCTCACCCTTGAAGGCTGGCACCTCCGGAAACTTCTTCGTGCACAGATCTTCCAGGCTCAGTCTGTAACCCATGTGCCCCGTAGCCCTGCTCAGCACTGGGGACAGAGAGGTGAACAAGACCCAACACCCACCGCAGAGGCTCTTGTCTGCTGGGGGGACGGGGGTGCGGGGAGAATCCCAGCTTGTGGTGATGGAGCGCGATGCAGGAAGTGCAAGAACATGTAGCCTGGAAGCCCAAGGAGTGGAACCTAGTGGGAGGCAGGACCCGGGGGACAGGGTGTCCAGGTGGAGGGGGTGGGGGGGGAGCGCGTTCCCAGCAGACAGATAAGGAAGACAGGGTTGTTAGAGGACCATGAACCGTGTGGAGTGTGTGGCAATGTGGGGTGCAGGCAGCTGTGGGGAGTCTGGGGGTTCAGGAACCAGAACTCAAGCTTCACGCGGTTCCTGGCCTGTGAGGTCTTTTCCGGGCCCTGCTCCCCACTCCAGGGTCACTGAGTGCACGTGGGTGCCTGCACTGCCCGCCTCCGGAGCGAAGGAGTGATGCTTTTCACATCCGGGCGGTGCTGCTGGGCTAATCAAATACGAGTTCATTTGATAACATTAGTGGCTGCCTAGTGGCCCTTTGTCACGATGTAGCTGCTCCATCAACAGATGTTAAACAGACACTGCTGTGGCGTGTGTAGGTGTGTGTGAGCGTGGGGGGAGGCGTCTGAAATTTTCGGGTGTTTAAAGAGAGTCTTCCTGACAAGTTAGGGACGGCCACAGCAGGTGGCAGTAGGGGCCGTTGCTGAGCTGGGAGCAGCAGAGGATCATGGCTTGGTTTGTACTCTGGGCAGGTCTCCCTGGTGTCTTCAGCTGGCTGGGGACGGCTGGGGGAGGGGCATGCCTTGCCCAGGCTGTGGCAGAATCTCACTGGAGAAGGGCTTGCGTGGCCCCAGGCCCAGCATGTGATGTGCTGGGTGGTGCAGGGAAGGCACAGCCCCGTCCTCAGGGCTTCACCTAAGACAGACGACTTTTCCACTCTACCCCTCCCCTGGGAATGGCACTCGTCACCTGTTGAGAGCCCGGATCCCTTCACTCAGCAGGTATTTCCTGAGCACCTACTACTATGTGTAGGACCCAGTGCTGGGGCTGTAGTGGCGAGCATGCTAGACATCCTTTGTCTCTTGTGGGGAGGCCGCAGGGTGTGGACCTCACCCCTGGGGCAGCCCTCCAGCCCTGAGTTGGGACTTCTCCATGGTCTCTGTCTGTCTCTCTGCCTAGTGTGGGAGCTCCTGAGAGTGGGGCCTGCCCTGGGAGTCTTCGTGTCTCCCTCATCTGGCCAGGGCTGGCCGGGAGCAGTAGCTCCGCGTGTGGGAGCGGAGGCCGGCCCTCGCCGCGCAGTGAGACCCATCGGTGGCTCTCCCACATCTCCCACCTCAGCTCTACGTCCTCACCTTCGGCCCAAGATGGCCCAGATGCTCTCTGTAGAAGAGGCCGGTGGGCTGGGGCAGCCTCTGTGGCTCGCGGTCTGAGGTGACTTACCTCGTCCTTTCTCGTTACTGAGTCTGATTTCCCTTTTTACTTGATCTGCCTCTTTCCGCCCTTGGTGATTTGGCTTTTTCATTTCAATCTAATTAGAACTCCCTGCCAGGAGAAGGCAGTGCAGGGCGTTCTCGCCGCAGTGCTTTGGGAATTAGTCACTCGGTGCCCATTGTCGTTAATGGGAATTTGGCGCCAAGGCCATTTATCCTGGTGTCCTCAATCAATACAGTTAAAAATCTGTGGGTTCTAAAATGTCAATACCCGGCCTGAAATATGGAGAGCCAGCGACATTTTATCTCGTTAATTTATAGTTCTGACGGGCTGTTGGCTTATAGGACAACCGTGAATCAACACCTAAATAAAATCCACTCACAGATTCATTATTTTTGGTGCTCCCGCTTCAGTCTGTAATCTTCCTAACCAAACGTCTCTGGTGCATTAGTCTGAGCGGCCCCAGGGAACCCTGGCTGGCTCCACCAGGGCCCAGATGTCGCCTGCCTCGTGAGTCAGCTGTCCTGCACACCAGGTCAGCCAGTCTCCTCGAAGTCCCCCGAAGAGCTTGTTCAGTTCTGCAGGCACTGGTCTCTGAAGGTTCCAGCTGCTCCCCTCGGCCCCCCCTGGCCCCCCCCCGCAGGTGCCCCCAGCCTGGCTGTTGAGGCCTCAGAGGTTTGCAGGGCCCCCGGAGCCCCCAGGGCCCTGGCTTAGGAGGGGCACCCTGTCTTCCTTCCGTTGCCCTGGTCAGCTCTCCTGATGTGCATCCAGCATGTTCTGGGCATCCGTGCAATGACACCTGGTCCCAGCTACCCAGTGCTGGAGCATGGATGGGGTGTGAGTCTTCCACTCACCCCAGCTGGGCGTTCTGGAAAGTTCCTTCACCTCCGCTTCCGCATCCAGGAGAGGGGACAACAGGACCTGGGTGCTGGTGGCATTGTTGAGGGGATGATGTTTGTAGGGACTTTGCAGAATGCCTGGCTCATGTAGGCCCTCAGCGAAAGATGTCCCTTCCCTTCCTCTGTCACTGCCCACTGAGGTCCTTCGGATGGTGGGAAGTCATGACCTTGTTCCTGCTGAGCACCCAGAGAGCCCCAGTTGCTAGGCCGTTTCCTCGTACGGAGCAGCTTTGTTGGCTCAGCTTCAGAAGCCCGTGGTCTAATAATCCCCCAGCCGGCTTACTCGTGTGGCCCTTGGTCCCCCGTGTGGGACTGGGGGCAGGTTGGGAAGGCCTTCCAGGGTCCTCCCAGCCTCTCCTCCATGTTTTGCTTCTCTATGACAAAATTCTACCGGTGGTGGGCCAGCAGCTTCCTCCTGGTGATGGGACGGCAGCTACCCTTTATTTGGAGGGGGGGCAGACCCCCCGCAGCCCAGCCTGACCCTCTCTCCAGAGCCGCAGGCGCCCAGTGCTGGGGGAGGCCTATGGCCCAGTAACCCACCGCCTGCAGCCGTGCTGTTGCCAGCCCCTGTTCAGCCCCCCCTGCCCCGTGTCTGTCGGTGGGGGGTTATGGTGCACAGAAATGACAGCCAACTGAGACTGGACCCATAAATGACCATTTCTCTTGTTTTCCAAGAAGTGTGTTCCAGTGCCTCCCTGGGTTTTGCGTCGTGATTGGGGCCCCCATCATAGAACACTCCAGGAAGCGGGAACGCCACACAGGCTGAGTGCGCACCGTGGGCCGGGCCCCGGGTGGTGGAGCCCTGGCTCCTGGCCCACTGCTTGGCCTGCATCGAGCTGAAATGAATAAAAAGATGTCAGTCCCTTTGCTTATTACATATTTAGTACCTACACTATCCTGTGAGGACAGTGTTTTTATCCCCATTTCACTGACCCAGACACTGAGGCTTGGACTGCTCGGGGACTTGCTCCAGGCTTCTTGGCCAGCAGTGAGTGACCAAGCTGGGTTCCACCTGTGGCCTGTGTGACTGGCAGAGACTGCCTGTTGAGGCCTGGGAGTGGCATGCCCTCACCGCATCTGTTTTCCCTGCCGAGGACAAACAGTTCGCTGAAGCCCACCCCTGGGGGCCAGCTCAGCTCTCACCTGGGTAGCTGGCTCGCCACCTGTGGAAGGAAGCTTGGGGCCTCCGGGAGGAAGGCACGCCCGGATGGATCTTGACCGAATCTTCTGATTAAGTGACTGGCCGAAGGATGCTTCTCTGGCCGTTGACAGCCGCTGCTCCAGTGGGAGGAATGTTAGCCCCGACGACTGTAGTGTACTCGGCGTAGGGAGCATCAGAAGCATCCAACTTAGAACCCTGACGAAGGCCAGGAGCTCATGGGGCTTTAGAGAAGGGGCCACAGATGGGGCTCCTTTTGGGCTGAGTGGTACCACTACTCCAGGCCCTGGAGGAGGTGGCTTCGTGGGGCCTGGGCTTCTCCATTCTTTGGCTTTTGAGTGGCATGACCGGGTGTCCCCCCGCACAGCTCTGAGGGACGGAGTGAGGCACCCGTTAGGCGCCTGTGGATGCAGGAAGGCAGCGGCCCCGCCACATCACGGGCCGCCAGCCAGTGGGCACGCTGGCACTGCTCCTGACGGTACAGGCGTGTCGTGTGTGTTCAGTCCCGTGATCCTAGGGCTTTGCTGCTGGGTCCAGACACAGAGTCTCTGGGGGGCTCTGTAGCCCAGTGACGTCTGAGCTGACGATGGTCCTGGCCCTGCCCCTCCAGTGCCTCCTGGCCTAGGGAGCAGCTGCCCACCTCCATCCCTCCCTCTGATGTGGGCGGGACCCCCACCCATCCCTCTTTCTCCTAAGTTCGCTCCTTCCCCGACGCCCTGTTCCTAGCCCTCTTGTGTCTGTACCTCTTCGGCCCTGGGCCCTGTTCCCACACACGTCTTTCCTCCTTCATCCTAAAGAGTTTTTCTCTCCAGTCTCAACTTTGTTTTCTCCCCCTCTTTCCGTACAGCTTTGGGGTAGGACCCTAGTTGTGGATATGAAATCCAATTTTTACTACGCGTCAGGGAAGCCGTATCTCACACTGTGGAAAGGGCCTGCGGGTCCCGTCACATTCTTCCAGTGACACCCTCTGGCTAAATGAAAGGTGGTTGGTTAATCGTCGGCACGTTTCATGGACTGCCACCGCTGCAACGGGTGGCACTTCGTCTCTGTGCGCTCAGTGGCAGCCGCCCGCGGGCAGTGTCCCCTAGCAGGGCAGCCCACCTCCGTTGACTGGCCAGGAGCCTGAACACAGGTACGGACAGCCCGCCTGCCGGGCCCTAGAGAGCCAACTTGAGGCAAACCTTTGCAACATGTGTTGTTTGCAAGTTGAGAACTTTTTTTTTTTTAATTTTAAAAAATTCAGTCTTGTCCAGATAATTCAGAGCAACAGCCAGACTAGATATAAAGAGAAACACTGACTGCCGTTTCTTCTGTTGCTGTTGCTGCTGCTGTTGCTGCCGCAGCCGCTGCCTGGTGGGCCCGCCGTCACTTTGGGGCCTGCCATCTTCTGTCAGTCTGTCTTTCTGATTCTCTCGACAGCTTCTTCACCTAAGCTTTATTATCCTGGTTTTGTGGATCTGAGAGGACCGCCAGCTGGGCCAGGGGCACCCGCTCCGCCACAGGCGACCTGCGGATGCACCTGGACCCTTCCCGGGCCTCTGCCAGGCGTGCCGAGATGGCCCTTGTTTCCGATTCATAGAGTTTAATTTGAAAGTTAGTAAGCTCCTTTCCTCGTTAACTTTGAGTCAGGATGGTTAGATTTACAGCTGGCTGGGTACTTCCCAGAGGACGAGTGTAACGATATTGATTTTAGCGAAATGAGTCATATGCCGCCTGCCTGGTAGCGCAAGCTCAATCACCATGAGCCGACAGCACCAGCGTTACCTTGTCGGCGGCTCCCTACATGTTCGCGAGTCCGTGGATAGGAGCAAAGCGCGAAGGAGAAGGAAAGGTCACGGACAGCTTGCAGGCAGGCGAGGCGGGGTGCAGAGAGCGGGGCCCTGGGGTTGGGCAGGCCCAGCCTCGCTCCCAGCATGGCTGACTTGTGTGGCCCTGGACCAGTCCTCATCTCTCAGAGCTTTCAGTTCTCCTGGTATGAAGTGGACTAATTATACCTGCCTCAGAGGGTGCACGCAGGCCTGGAGGGGACAGGTGCCTGCTCCCTGCAGAGGAGGGCATGCCCTTCTTTCTCTTTGCTGGGGTCCCCTACTTGGGTTTCATCTGACCTGGATTAAATGTCTGTTACGGGCCAGGAACTGGGCTGGGGGCCGGACATCTGACTGGAAGAAGAGGACCCTTTGGGGACCCAGAGCCCTGCATGGCAATAGGGTCCCCCAAGGCAGGCGTTAGGAATGACAGGTGGTGTTGCCCCAGCCACGTAGGTGGTCACCTGGCTCTCCACCTGCGGAAGGAAGCAGGGCACCTTTGAGGAGTTCCCTGGCCAGCGTTACCAGCTGCCTTACCTTCTCGATATTGGTGATGGAAGCATGGGTAGTAATCATAGTGTCAAGGGAACAAATTGAATTTCTGCATTCTGTTTTAAACGTATTTTTGCCCTAATGACGATTTATAGTTTATTTGTATCGTTATTGACTCAAGGAGGAAAAGAAGTGATTTTTCCTAACTCCAAAAGGATCTGAGCAGTTCTTATACTGGTTGAGTTCATTATAACAAGATCAATAAAGACAGTGTTAGTGGATTAAATATTTTAAAACTCAATTTCCCATAAGCAGCATACAGTGAATACATAGAACTTTCTATAACAAACACATAAACAAGCCAGATAGTCCCAAGGTTAGAGGTTACATAACAAGGAACCATTGTATTCAAAGTAGCGTCACGAGGGAGGACATGGTAAACAAGGCACTCGACGCAGGAAAACGTGGCGGCGGAACGAAAGGACCTTCACCTTCGCCGCGGCTGGTGTCACGTTCTCGATAGTCTCTGATGAATATTCCCCACCTGTGTCCACATCTCCCCAGCACGCCGGAGCGGCTAGCCCCGGGTGCTGTATGCTCATAGGCAGACTCCGAGGCATCCCTGCTCAAGGTTCCTGCTCTTAAAATCCATAGCCCTTGGTTTTTGCTTTTAATTTAACCAAGGATGAATTCAGTAATTTGGGGTTTAGTTATTTCCAACAGGCAGAGCTCCCTGTTGCTATTTGCTGTGTCTGCCATGCCCTCCAGAGGGCTCTATGCGCCATGCGCACACGTAGGACGCACATGGATGGCATTACATATGCACGACGCGTGTGGATGCATTCCGTGCGCGTGTATGATGCGGGTGGTCGCCGGACAGCCTGGCGTCTACGACGGTGTGCGGGCTCGGGCAGGTCCTTCCTGGGGCAGGTCCGGGTCCGGTGACTCCCAGCCCTGCTGCCCCACTGCCTCCTGCGCCGAGCACCGCGCAGGACGGTGACGCATGGGGTACCGATTTCTGAGCCCCAGCCTTGTGCTAGACCTTCCCTGGTGGAATCTCCCCCTCCGTGTTGCCCGTGAGCTGTTGGGAAGCCTATTAAAAATTTTAAAATCTTTTCGTTTCGGACCCTTTTAGCAGATACAGCAAAGGCCTGGCTCTTAGAAACAAAAAGTAGGAAAAAGGATAGAAAGCTTGGCTTGTGTCGTAACGGGGACATGAAGGACTTGGGAGACATGGGGCCTCTTCCTTGTCTCTTTAGGAGGTTGAAGGAGAACATCCAGAGATACGTGGGTTTTTTTTAGCAGAAAAAGCTCAGCCCTCATCTTTCAGCGCTCAGCTTCTGCTTTTCCTCCCATCCTTTCCTCATTGTTGGCAAGACTGTGTCACTGCACTTTTCGAAAAAACATGGCTAATCCACTGCTGTTTCTGAAATAAGCATATGGTTGTACGCCATGGGCCAAGAAACAGGGAAGACTCTTCTCCAGGCAGATAGTTTATTTTTCCTCCTGGGCCTGAGGACCAGCTAGTGGCTCTGAACGAGCATGAGGCCCACAGTAGGCACCGTCGCCTCTGCCAGGAGAAGAGGCACTGCTCAGCGCCGGGGCCTGCTCAGCAGCGTGGGGGCCACGGTGGCAACCGCGTGCTCCTTTTCCATCGAGGGGACGTGATGGTGGTCCCTGTCTTCCTCCTCCACATGGGTCCCCTGGCTACCCGGCTGGGCCCGGTGCCCTGAGGCCTGAGCTGCAGTCGGATGCCTGCCCCAGCATCTCCATAAGTGCTCTTCTGAGTCCTCCTAGGAGGAGGGCACCTCTCACCGGGCATCGCACAGGTGGTTTCTGACCAACTATAGCTTGATGGGTTTCAGGGAAGAAGAGGAAGCGGGTTTCCAGTTAGGTTGATTCCCTGGGACGTGAGTTTTTGCTTGAGAGAGTTGCTTGTCTCTTGACCTAATGAGACGCAAAGGAGCCAGACTACTGTAAGTCTGCTCGTCTCTCTGATGCCTTCTTAGAAGGATTATTTATTAAAAAACACGCACACACACACAACGTTATAACAATGATATTAGTGTAACCTAAAAAGTTATCTTAGCACCCCTAGAAGTTGGTGAATCTCTTCCCAGCCTCTTTCTGTATCAATCCCTACATAATACTTCTGTAATTCAAGAATAGGCATCAGGCGTTCTGTCTCACCAAAGAGCATGGTTGGTGATTCCAGTTTGGGAAGGCTTTTCAACATTCCAGCAGGCGGAGACCCGCGTTTGCCTTAAATGCTTCCCTTGGGTTGGACAGCTAGGCTATTGTTTATAGTCCCTTCACCATTATGGATGATAGGACCTGAAGTGGCCCTTCTTAACATCGTAGTGACACAGGATGGCCCCAAAGACTTCATGCGCTGCCCATTTGAGTGGTACAGTTAAGGGGCCTGTTGAGCTTAAAGCGGTATAGAGGCTTTGTTTACAAAACCTCAAGTGTCTCCAGAGGTTTCTCTGATGACAAGTAACTGCAAACTGGGCCCCTGGAAGGTCCTAGAGAAAAATCAACACAGTCCTCCATCAAGGGAAAGGTGACACTTTAGTAAAGAGCTTTCCCAAAAGTTTGTACTATGGAAAGAACATTTTGAAAACAGATGTTTGGTTTCCATCATTCTGTAATTTGTCACCAAAAACTATGTGAATGTGTCACCTATTAACACTACTGTTTGCACCCTTAACTTGAGAGTTTTTCTAATCTGCTTTAAAATCCTTGAAATGACAATGTCAGTGGATTTTGAACTGAAAACTATGAGAATGCGATAATGCCCTGTGATTAGTTGCAGGAACATTCTTCTAACTTGAGGGGAGCTGGGGCCTCGCTAGTAAAATGCTCACAAAATCCTTTGTATCCACGGTGGACGGAGGCGGATGGCGTCCCCCTCGTCGCCAGCCATGAGCATCTTCCCCCTGGGTCTGTGCATCTCTGGGAAGGGTCTTAGCTCTGATGGCCTTAGAGAGTAGACTGAAGCCGTAACTAGGCTCCTTTCAAATCACTGAGCCAGAGAGTTCCCTACATTTGAAAAAAAAAATGGAAGCAGAGTCCATTTGGTAGCTCTCACTAAAAATGTTATAACTCATGTGATTTAACGATTTCAAAGAGGTTTGTTGATACTCTTAGAAAATGGCACATTCAAATATATTTTAAAATATTGGTTATCTTGTTCCCATCTCTCCTTTAAAATAGTTTATTTTTAGTGTCTTAATGCACATAAGTTACTGGCATGGAAGTGCGACGTGTAACTCACAAGCACACACACCTCCCTGCAATGTGTGCTTAAGGGCTGTCCCTTGCTCGGTGTGCTGCCAGACAAACGTGCAGACCACGGATCTAGGCAAATTGGATTTATAAAGGGTCCTGCTGTAACCTGAGAGTAGCAATCGATGACTTTCATTTCCTTACCTGGTGAACTGGTAGAGTCCTGGGCGGTGGGCGGGGGGGGGGGGGGGGGGGGGGGGGGGGGGGGGGGGGGGGGGGGCGGTCCTGAGCACAAAGCAGGGCAGCCTTCTGGAAGTGCTTTCTGAAATGAATGAGCAAACGTGGTTTCTGGGTTCCTGTGAGAGAAAATGATGCTTGAGATCTTGGCATCATGTTGGTCTCCTTGGCCACCAGCTTCATGTGTTCCTAACTGCCGACGGCCTCAGTCCAGTGGAGGACTTTCTGGGGGCCAGGGCCCGTCAAGGTCATCTCTCTGGGGCAGGGGGAACGCTTGCTGACCTCTGTGGCGGAAGCCACCTTCACGTTCTTGGTGGGTGTCGCATAGCAGGTGACATGCCTGTGTGATGGCCCGGCCCCTGGGGACCTGTCCGGCGGTGAGAACGGCTCCCGAGGCTGGTCTGGTTTCTGGATGCATTCTCAGCGGGCTCGCATTGAGTACACGAGGACTACGGCCTCTGCTCTGGGACACACGGTGGCACGACACAGAGGAACGAGTGCTGGCTTTGGACCCCACCAGACCTGGGCTCAGGGTCAGAGAGCCATTCCCCGCGTGTCCTGCCTAACCAGTGAGACCTCAGTGGGCCACACCGCCTTTTCTGCTGGCGCCCAGGCCCCGTGGGGTCCTGCTCTCACTGGTCGCCCAGAGTGTCGTGCTACCCCTCCCCACCACACCCTGAGCAAACCCTTCATGGTCATGGATGTAAGGTCACGGGTGTAAGATGGTGGATCCCACAGAGATCACTTTGGAGCATCTTGCTTTTTCTTTTTTAGACTCCTGGGTAAATAATCTCTGTATTAGCTGTGCAGCTTTGACAGTGTTACTTAATCTCCCCGAGTCTTGGCTTTTCTTCAGTTGTAGAGCAGGTTTCGAGCAGTTGTGTGGCTGAAGTGAGTTGATACACGGTGTTTACGGAACACAGGCAAGCTGGTGTTCACGGGTCCAGCCCTGGGGGGTGGTTCCGCCAGTCAGGGGCAGGGTTGGCCAGATAGTGAGGCTGACGTTGCTGCTGCCTCTGTTGTGCTTCCAGAAGGTCTCGTGGCCCCGTTGGGCCCAGAGCTCTAGGCCAGATGGCGTCTTAGTTTTGAGATATTTATCTTGTGGTCCGAGTATTTTCTTAACGCTCTCTTCTGTTTGTGTTGTAGGAACCCAGCTCTTCAGCGCTCAGAGTGACTTCAGAATTACTACCTTGAAATTTCACCCAAAAGACCACAGCCTTTTTGTGTGTGGAGGCTTCAACCCTGAAGTCAAAGCTTGGGATATAAGGACTGGCAAGGTGATGCCCGTCTTCTTCCCGTGGCCTCTCCGCAGGGGGGGCTTGCCTCGGGCGGTGTGAACGGCTGGTGGGGGGGGGGGGCAGCATTTAGGTGCAGGACCCTGGAGACGGGTGATTTCCAGCTGATGTTTCATCCGGGCTCAGCGAAACGTGTATGTGTTCTGAAAGACCATTCTATATTGAAACATCAGGGGTGCGACTCTGAAAACATTTATTGAGTACCTACTGTGTGCAGATGTTTCCAGATGATATAAAATGAATAAGCCTTTGGGTTCCTCAAAGGAATACTGTGTGGATGCCAATAGCTGGCATGGAGCAGTACTGTATGTGTGCGTGTGGGCACGCGTGTGCGTGCGCACATGTGTGTGTGAGGGAGAGAGAGAGAGATTGGGCAGGGAGCAAGGGAGGAACAGGCAGCCATTCAGAGGGGTGAGGGCTTTCTGCCTGATGTGAGGCAGGCTTCTTAGAGATTACGTCCCTTGTTAGGGTCGGAACTGTCAGAATCGTGCCTGTCTCTGCTCTTCCTGTCACCCCCACACCCAAGCCTTGAGCAGATCCTGTGGTAGCTGGCTTGAGCTGCCACTGACTCTTGCTGGGATAATTGCAGTAGGTTCCTATGTGGAAGCCCTCTTTCCCCACTCCTCATAGTTCTCAACACGGCAGCCAGAGTGTCTGTCACGGTGTAAGTCCGATGTGCCTCTCCCCTTGTCAGAATACTCCAGGCTCTGATCTCACGGTAAAAGCCAGTGTCCCCACAGTGTCCTTCAATGCCTGCATGAGCTTCCCTTCCCACCTTCTCATCATCTCCAGCCTCACTGGCCTCCTTGTCTTTCCTAGAACACAGTAGCACATTCCTGCCTCAGGGCCTTTGCACCTGCTGTTCCTTCCACCTAGAATGCTCTTTTCCCAGTTTTCTCTGTAGAGGGAAAACTCTACAGGGTTTTGTTCAAATGCCATCTCTCCTGTGAGGCCTTCTCTGACCACTGTGATGCCCCCCCCCCCCCCCCCCCGGCCCCCCCCCCCCCCCCGGCATTCACTGGTCCCCTTTGCCACCTCATTGTTCTCCCTACTATGTGTCATCACCTGGACTACTGTGGATTTTACGTGTTTATCTGTTTGCCTGTCTGCCTTCACTTAAACATAATCTCCTCCAGGGGAGGGAGTTTTTTTCTTTTTAAAATACTTTTTTAATGTTTAAAAAACATTTTTGAGGTGGGTGGGCAAGAGAGAGAGGGAGACACAGAATCTGAAGCAGGCTCCAGGCTCTGGGCTGTCAGCACAGAGCCCGACGCGGGGCTCGAATTCACGGACCACAAGACCATGACCTAAGGCAAAATCAGATACCCAACCAACTGAGCCACCCAGGTGCCCCTCCTGGGTAGGGAGTTTTTGTCTGTTTTGTTTGCTGTTGACTTCTAGCTCCTGGAATAATGCCTGGCATCTAGTAGGCACTGAGCAGGCGTTGGATGACCTAGTGAGGGAATGAGGGAGGGAGGCAGTCCTGCGGAATGTGTATGTATAGCAGGTAGGAGTATGAAATGTGTGCAGGGACCAGTGACTGGCTCGACCTGGTGGGGCCCAGACTGCAGGCAAGGGCACTGGCCCCGGGCAGAGAGGCTTTCAGTGCTGTGAGTCTTGGCTTGGGTTAGCAGTGAGAAGCCAGGGCTGGGGGTGGGTTCATGGAAGAGTCGTGAGGAAGAGCCATAGGCTGATTGCCTCTGGGGGTGCTCCATGATTCTAGGCTCTCTTGTTTTCTTTAAAAAAATTTTTTTTAATGTTTTATTTACTTCTGAGAGAGAGAGAGAGAGAGGGACAGACAGCATGAGCAGGGGAGAGTCAGAGAGAGAGGGAGACACAGACTGAAACAGACTCCAGGCTCTGAGCTGGCTGTCAGCACAGAGCCCAACATGGGGCTCGAACCCACAAACCGTGAGATCATGACCTGAGCCGAAGTTGGATGCTTAACCGACTGAGCCACCCAGGCGCCCCTAGGCTCTCTTGTTTTTGAGGTCTGAGAAGCACTGCCTTGGTCTGAAGGAGCCACACGGCCACTTGAGTCCTACAGGGTAGTTTATAATAAAACCCTTTGAACTTTGAAAACTTTGAAAGAAGATACAGAATGTCAGAGTGCCCTCCTGCGTTTAGGATTCAGGGGAGTCAGTGGGCCCGCTCTGAAGGGCTCTAGGCTACGGCAGTGCTGAAGGGTTCTCCCTAAAGGCTCCCCTCCAGGACTGCCTCCTGCCCCACCTTGGATTCCCCAGATTTGAAGGTCAAGTTGCCCGCTGTAGGAAGACACTGTCCAAACAGGCTGTTTGAAGGGACTGCTGGCATTTTGAGAACCTAAGAACAGGGACAGTTTCTTTAAAGAAAATGTGAAGTTTTATCCATAAGTGTCTTGCTTAAAGTGATTCAAAAGTGGGAAAATTAAAGTACAGAGAGATGTGCTCTTTTTTTTTAAAAAAAAAAATCAAACATTTTTCTTTAACAAAGAAACTTCTTCTTAGAAAAATATTTGGAAAAGAGAGAAAAATTACCCATAAAGACATGGACACAGTGGGATTAAAAAAAAAAAAAAACAACACCCAACCACAAGAACACTTGTATCTAGGCTGCATGTGTTGGAAACTCTTAGTCATGCTGTTTGAAGTGAGGCCTTTGATTACCCAGCCCTGCTGACGGCCACGTCCCTTAAAGGTGTGCTTACTGTTTTTAGCCTCAAAGACCGAACACGTAAGAGATTACTCACCAAGGACGCCATCTGATTTAAGAGTTTGTTAAAAATATTGGATTTTCTCCTAGGGCAGACGCCATCTGACAGGCTCTGGAAATGCTGGGGGAGAAGCAATTAGAAGCAGATGTTGCTGTGACTGGTATTGGCATGTTTGCGAGTGTCTCCCAAGCTAATCATGTGGGGAAAGGGATCTGCACAGCATTTGTTTCTACTTCCCCTTTACTAGCAAGCAACCTGACTGCCGCTCCTCCCCCTCTGGGTGACAGGGCTAGTTGTATTTTGCATCAGTCAGGCTCAGGGACAGCTCTCCTGCTTCACTTACGTTTCCTCTGACAGGCGGTGCATGAGTGTCTCAAGGGGGAGAAGCCGGAGGACCAGAGAGGAAAGGCACAGGCCCCCTGCCCTTCTGGCTCCCTCCCCGGGGTGGCTTCCACCGGGGTGGCTCCCTTTCCATCCTGGGGAGCTGCCGCCGTATGTGGCGCTGTCCCTGGTGCTGAACTCTCCAGCTCGCTCCTGTGTAGATGAACATCTGGGGCTGAGCAGCTTGGCTTTTCTTTTCTTTTTTCTTTTTAAATTACCTTCAGGGACAGTGGTGTAAACTGCAGGTGCAAACAGGAGGGACACTGAGCTTAGCTTACAATCAGGACCAGCTCCCCACCCTTTTTTTAAATATATATATATTTTTTAAATTTATTTCTAGGAGAGAGAGACAGCATGAGCAGGGGATGGCCAGAGAGAGAGGGAGATACAGACTCTGAAATAGGCTCCAGGCTCTGAGCTGGCAGTCAGCACAGAGCCCGACGCGGGGCTCGAACCCATGAACCGCGAGATCATGACCTAAGCGAAAGTCGGACGCTTAACCGACTAAACCACCCAGGTGCCCCCAGCTTCCCCTTTTAAATACAACAGGAGGGACTGTTTTGTTGTAAAAGTAATATGTAATCGTATGAAAAACTTGGACAGTAGAGGGACAGAAAAGAGAAGGGGTGGTCTAGCCAGCGAAGGAAACATTAGTAACATTTTAGTATTTTTCTCCCATTCTTTTTCCGTGTGTGTGTGTGTGTGTGTGTGTGTGTGTGTGTGTGTAAAATGTTGGTCTTATTTTTATACACAATTTTATATTTTGTTTTCTTACATAGCACTGTCAGGGTTTTCCTTGTTATCACAGACTTCTGCAGAATTTTCAGTACATCCCTTTGATGCAGAGTGCTCACCTGACTTGCTTCTTGCTGAAACTTCTGCCTGGTGCTCAGAGCAGAGTCTGACATAAACAGGCACTCAATAAATATGGATCAAATGGGTCGTTTCAAATGGTTTAACTTATTAAGCCATTTCCCTAGGTTGGATAGTTAGGTTAGTTCCTTTTTTTTTTTAATTTAAAATTAATAGAGGTGAAGGTGGAGATCAGGGTCAGCAAACTACAGCCCAGGGTTACATCCTGCTTGCCTTCTGTTTTTGTAGTTTTCCTGGAGCACAGCCACACACTCATTTCTTTGTCACCTGCAGCTGCTCTCAAACTACAGTGGCAGAATTGAGTAGTTGTAACAGAGATCACATGGGCTGTGAAACCAAAAATATTTACGACCTGGCTAACACCTGCTATGGATAGGTCTGGCTGTAACATCTGTCACCCTATTGATTGTAGAGATCCATCCTGATCTGGCTGACAAGGTGGGTGCTTCTGTACCCCCCCCCCCAATTATGGGCATCCTTGCAGAAACCTTGTGCTCAGAGGATTTCTTTTCCAGAGAGCTGTTCTTCTGTCAAAGTGTGTGAGTAGTTTCTTGCTGTTGTGATCATCTCCTAACAGACCGTCTGGGTCTACTTTATTATGCATTCCACTATAAGACATCCATTTGTGCATTTGGTGTTTTCCATATTTCCATATTTCCTTAAGCTTGGGTCCCAGAACTCAAATCACTGGATCAAAGCGAATCAGCATTTAAAAGGCAAGGGGTAGGTTCCCGAGGACAGAGCTGAGGCATATGCTGTGCAGGGCTAGTGAGCCCTCCACTGGAGCGTGACCACAGGGCCAGACAACTGCTTGCCACGGTCTGAGAGAACAGAGTCTGAAGAGTGGTTGGAACGGATAACTTTTAAGCTACTTTCCAGTGATACAATTTTATGACCCTTAGGCTGAGCCAAGTGATGAATGTTGGGATTCTGGATTTTTCAGGGCCAGCCCAATTCATTAGAGCAAATGGGCTGTTTGGCTTCCTACTCTTCTTTTCTTGGCCCATCTCTCTCTGCCTTGGGTTTGATGGTTGGAGCACATCTCATCCCCACAAAGTGCCTTGGCTTCATCTCCAGCAGGTCCAGCGGGATGTATTCCATGAGGGTCGGCCGGGCTCATATACTCGAGCTGGCGTAAAGCCAGCAGCAAGATTCTCTGACTTCTTTCTCCTGGCAGTGTGCTTGAACTTGGGTGTGGCCTGGAGTCCAGGATGCCTGTGGGCTAGCCTTCGTATCACTCTAGGTCCCTCTCTCCTGGAGCCCCTCCTTGCTTCTAGTGCTACTGGCCTGAGCTACAGGAGACCTGGGCTCTCAGCCTCCCTGTTCCCCCTGCTCATCTGGGCGATTGTAGGCAAACCCCTTAGACTACAGCCTCTCTCAGTCATGGTTTCCCTTTTGGTCAAGGGGCAAGGCACGGCCATCCATAAATCAGGGCTTTGCCCACTGCCCTTGTGCCAGAGAGCACGTGGGACTCTTGTTAGGATGCAGATTCTGTGTCAGCAGGTCTGCGGTGGGGATGAGGTCTTAGTCTGTGTTGGCTGCTAGAACAAAATACTATAGACTGAGGGGCTTCAAAAACAGACATTTAATTTGCACTGTTTTGAAGGCTGGGGGCCCAAGACCAGGGTGCCAGCATGGTTGGGTGCTGATGAGGGCTCTCCTCCTGGCTCGCAGAGGGCTCCTTTCTTGCTGTGTGCTCATATGATGGAGAGAGAGAGAGCTCCGGTCTTTTCTTCCCCTTAGATGGACACCAGTCCCATCATGGGGGCTGCACCCTCATGACCTCAGCTAAACCTCATCACCTTCCAAAGGCCTCATTGCCCAATACCATCATATTGAGGTTTAGGGCTTCAGCATATAGAGCTGGGGGGACACATTCAGTCCATTACAGATAAGATCTTGCATTTTTAACGAGCTCCCAGGAGATGCAGAGGCCATGGGTCACATGTCGAGAAGCCAGGGCCCAAAGGGCCTCTGCATGTAGAGGTTACTTGCTTCTGTCTTGTGAGCTCCCTTGGCTTTCATCCTTGCCTGGCCAGCCCTGTCTGTGACCTGTTTCAGTGACTGCTCTTTATCCTCTTACTTGACTATGAGTTCCCTCAGCCAACAGGTGTTTATTTACCACTGCCTGTGGGGGGCCGAGTTGAGTCACATCTGTGCCTCAGCATCTCTCACAGGGCCGGGAGGTGACCATGTCCCTCTGATCATGATGGAGCCTGAAGCAGCACCCACCCACTCCCAGCTGCAGGGCAGTGGCCGCCTGGGACCTCTCCAGAGGAAGCAGCCCTCCAACAAAGGCTAGCTGCAAGTCAGCTGCAGCTGGCTGGCCGGGAAGTGAGGCCAGAGGCAGAGGGCTTGGGCGATCTCGCGTCAGATGAGGTGCGCTGTTACGGTCCCGACAACGGGGTGGTCGGCTGGCTCTGAGCTCTTACGCTCCCTGGTGTTTGGTAGATGACAGTAGCTAGTCTCACAGGTCCCTGGCTCTAAGCAGAGCATGGACTGGGGGCTGTGGAGCCCCAGCGAATAAGATGTGGCCCCAGCTCTCCAGGGCCCACTGGCACTGTGGGAGATGCTCAAGGTAGTCACTTTGTAGTTAAAGTTCACTTTAAGGTGACTATGTAGCTTGAGCCAAGTTAGCATAGGCAATAAAATTCACCCTTGTATCATGAATCAAATTTGTAAGAAAAACTACAGAGACTTAGAAATCAAAATGCATATTTAGCGAATCACCCTTTTTTGCATGATTAAATCATGGAGCCTGAACATCAGCAGACTCCCTCCCGGCTGAGCAGGACCAGGCAATGGAAACAGGAGCAGCCCTGGCAGCCCTGGCAGATCTAGGACACGTGCCCCTGAGCTGGGATCTTGGCTTCAGCCTAGTTCCTCTTCCCTTCTGTCGGCAGTGCTGGGGCTTGCTCGGCCCCCAAGAAAGCGAGTTGCAGATGGTACTCAGCAGATCACCGCCCCCCCGCCCCCCCCCACCCCCCCGCCACACACCGGTCCTGGAATAAATTCTCATGGTAAGTTGGCTCTGACAGGCCAGCTCACGTTTGCTCCAGTGTTCCTTTGACACGAATCATCAATATTTCGTGTTTGTTCTACATCTTTTTCCTTCTCTTTTTTTTAAAGCTTATAAAGGGCTGTCTTGGCTTCCAGACCTCCTGTTAGTTTCTTGACCTCTCTCTGGAGCTTTGTCCCAGCCCCTCCGCCAGTGTGTGTCCCGGCATGCAGATGGCCGTGGGGGAGGCCGCTGGCTCTCCCTCCCGCCTGCCTGGACTCTCCCCTGAGCCCCTGACTCGTGTGTGTGGTTTCCCAGCAGAATAGAAACACCCCACGGACAGCAGTTTCGCCCTTTGGCTGCTCCACTCCCAGCACCGACCCGAGTGCGGAGCATGTAGCAGGCCCTGGGTGTGACTACCAGCAGCTCTTCTCAAGACCAGGCTTTTGTGCCCCACATAGGGAGCCTGTCCGGGAAGTGGAAGCCTGGCCACTGTTCGTTAATTTGCTCCTCCGAGCGCCTCCCCGGGCGTCCTTCCTGCGCGTGGGAATGCCACAGGCCGGCGGGCGGCCAGTAGCTGCTGTCCCGGGCTGGCCGGAAGCACCCTGAGGCCATCCGCCAACACTGTTGGCCGGTGGAGGCGTCAGGTTTGAAAACCCTCCAGGTGATTCGAATGTCTAGTCGGAGCTGTGAACCGCAGCCCTGGGTCCACAGTTTGGGCACCTGGGTGAACATCCTGAGTGGCGTCATGCACAGCTTCTGTCCTGAAGCGTGGACTCCCATGGCGGCAGCTGGCTGAAGGCCTCAGCGCCATCCGTTTCCGCGGCATTGCGGGCAGGTTGCTTATTTGCCCTAATGAGGTTTTGATTACTTTCCATTTGTCTCTTTCATCAGCTTTATATTAAAAAGACTTTTTATTTGGACTCTTTGTACTTTCTGCAGTTCTGAGTTTTGCCTCAAACCAAACTCTGCATGCAGATAAGAGTAGGAGACTAGCAGAGGCGGGGGATGGGGAAGGGCCTGGAGAGCCACGCAGAGAGGAGCGTGGCCGCTGCGTTCCTCGTAACTTTGGTTGGTTCCTGGCTTTTCTGGGCTCGTGTGGTGAGTGGGGGCGGGGCTGGGGTGCTAGGGCCGCCGCCACCTGCCGACCTCTGTACTGAGCTCCCCTGGTGCTCAGCAGTCGGGGGCAGCTGTCCCCCATCGCTCTGGTAGGGCACCCTGGTTCCAGAAGGTTAGTCCAGCACACGGTAGCGCTTGGCCCATCAGCAGTGGGGTAAGACCTTGCGCTCGGTGGCCTGACTCCCACTTCCTTGCGGGGCTTTCTGTTCACAGCATGAATGAAACTTGAGTCTTGTGTATAAATAAAACACCTTGTCAGGGAGTGCTGTGCACTTTGTTCGAATGTTCGCTCAGCCCTCCCGCGTGCAGCTCTGTGCCTGGCGCCAGGGCGGTGGTGGGCCCCGCAGCCGCTCCCACGGTGAGGCGAGGAGGCCTTACTGGAAGATGTGGCTCTCGGCACAGGGGTGGCAGCTGCTGTGACCCCTGGATCTGAACCCAGGGCTTGTTTGAAATTCTCTCTCCCACTACTGCCATTTCATTTATTGATGACCTAAGAATATTCTGAGCCCCCAGCAGACCAGGCATGTGGTGTGACAAAAGCCAGTTAGCCCTAGCCTTCCAGGCGCCCCAGGCCCGTGCGGAAGCCCCCACCAAGGACGCATGTTTCTTCGATGTTTGATGGATCGGTCCCTCACCGGCTGCCTTCACAGCCAGCTGTGAGGGGGAAGGGGGGGTCCCCTGCGCGTCCCCCTGGGTCCTCTGGAGTCTTGTGTCGAGCTGGGGAAATGGTTCCCAGAATTCAGAACCCCAGAGACCTGCCGCCCAGCCCTCCCCTTCTCTTCCGCTTCCTTCCGCACCACTGTCCTGGGGCTGACAGTCAGACTCTTCTTTGAGCCCCGACGTGTGAGCCGTCAGCCAGAGCTGGGTGTGACCCCAGGGGTCCCGCGGTCCTCCAGCGGGGGGTTCTGACACTTCTGACTCCCCCTTGATGACTACTGCCCTTAGAAACGCAGTAGAGTGTATCAGAAAATGTAAAGCAGATTCTGGACCTCTACTGATTGTGTAAATATAAAACTTATATGATCCTAATTTACAAGTCCTTCATAATGCATTTTGCCACTAACATAATCTGTGTTAACACTGAACACCTCTTCGTGAGGTTTTTAAATCTTTAATACTTTTATCGAAATTGGTTCACATTTTTTTACTTGAAAACGTATTTTAGCCTGCCGTAACTAAGAGTATCCAAAAGAGTCATGGGTTTGGTGCCCTAACTATTTCTGTCTTTATACTTTAAATACTTACTACATTTTGGGGGGTTATAGCTTTGTTGAGATACAGTTCACACACCATTCAACCCACTTACGTAAAGTATACAGTTCATTAGTTTTTACTATATTCGTGGAATTCCACAACCATCCCCCACAGGCAGATTAGAATGCTTTCATCACCTCAGAAAGAAACCTGTGTCTTCTAGAGGTCACCGCCCACCCCCCGTGTCCTCCCCCTCCCGTACCCCACCCAGCTCTTGCTTTCTCTGTGGATTTGCCCGTTCGGGCATTTTATGTAAACGGAATCACACAGCGTGTGGTGGGCTTCTTCCATTTGGCGTCGTGTTCTCAAGGGCCATCCACGTGGCAGCGTGAGTCAGGACTTCATTCCATCTTTATGGCTGAATACCATTCCCACCGTACGGATCGCCGTGTTGTGTCCGTGCACAAAGTGGCGCACATTTGTGTTGGTGCCGTCTTTTGCCTGTCATGAATACCGTGACAAACATTCATTTACACGTTTTTGTGTGAACGCCTGTTGTCGTTTCTCTCGGGTCCTGCTTAGGACTGAGATGGCCGAGTCACAGGGCAGCTCTGCAGGTAACCGTGCACAACACGCCTTTCCTCCCTTTCAGGTTCTGTGTTTTATTATTAGATTCTGTCTCCTCTTTCGTCCCTGATACTGGTATTTACGTTCTCTTGTATTTCTTTTTTTCTTAGAGTGCCTAAAGATTTATTGATCATTTCAACAAAACATTGATTTTTGTTTGTTTATTTATTTATTTTGAGAGAGTGTGCATGTGAGTGGGGAGGCGGAGAGAGACAGAGAGAATGAGAGAATGAGAGAGAGAAAATCCTAAGCAAGATATGTGCTGTCAGCACAGAGCCCGATGCAGAGCTTGAACCCACAAACCATGAGATCCTGACCTGAGCCAAAACCAAGAGTCAGACACTTAACCTACTGAGCCACCAGGCTCCCCATACTATTGATTTTCTGTGTCATTTTTCTGTTTTCAACTTCATTAGTTTCTGCTTTTATTTTTATTCTGTTCTGCCTGCTGTGGGTTTAATATGCTCTTTCTCTAACTTCTTAAGGTGGGAAATTAGATCATTGATATAAAGTTTTTCTTAATATAAGCATTTTCATGCTTCCCTCTAAGCATGTGTCCCCCCAATTTTGATATGTTGTGTTTAATTTTGATTCGATTCAAAATATTTTCTAATTTTATTTTTACTTCCTCTTTGACCTGTGGGATATTTACAAGTTTATTTAATTTCTGAATATGTAGAGATTTTCCAGATCTCTTCTTTCTGGTATTAATTTCTAGTTTGATTGTGTTATGGTCAGAAAACATACTTGGTGTGAATTCAGTCCTTTTATTTATTTATTTTTAAAGTTTTTATTTATTTATTTTGGGAGAGAGAGAGAAAGTGGGGGAGAAGCAGAAAGAGAGAGGGAGAGAGAGAGTCCCAAGCAGGCTCCACACTGTCAGCACAGAGCCTGACGTGGGCCTCAAACCCCCAAACCATGAGATCATGACCTGAGCTAAAGTTGGACGCTTAACCTACTGAGCTGCGCAGGTGCCCCTGAATTCAATTCTTTTAGATTTGTTAAGGTTAGTGTTATGGTCCAGAATATGGTCTGTTTTGTTCAGTGTTCATGCGCGCCCAGGCAGAATGTGTATGTTGCTCTTATCAGGTGGAGTGTTGTGTGAAGGGCAGTTTGGTCAAGTTAGTTGGTGGTGTTCGAGGAGTTCTTCTGTCCTTGATGGGGTTTTGTCTCTGTTTTTTCAGTTATTGACAGAGGAGCGCTGAAGTCCCCAGCTGTCCGGTGGGTTCATGTATTTCTCCTTTCAGTTCTATCTTTTTCTTTTTTTTTTAATTCTTTTTGCGTTTTGAAGCTGCCAGCAGGGCCCCACCAGCGGCCTGCTCTTGGGTCAGAGCTGTTAGAGAAAATAAGAAAAAGACAGCAAATGGCAGCTTACCTCTGTGCTGGCCACTTACCCCTCCCCCAGTGTCTGCTTTTGTTTACCTTGAGAGAATTCAGGGAGTTCCTTTTTGCATTTGGTGCAGAGTTGAGGTTGTGGCCAGTAGGGAAACACACTGGAGAGCGGCCCCCACATGGATTTTGAGCATGTTTTGCTTTTTGGCCTTGGATTTCCCCATTTTCACCGGCTGGATGCCACCTGCCCTGCACCCTGCACAGTGCCTCCTCCCTAGGAGCCTCTCCCGAACCCCACCTGGACTGGACTGCCCCTCCCTCCCTCGCTGTCGTCCCCTAACTGGGACATGAGTCACGTGAGGGCTGGGGGACATGACGGTCTTGTCCTGCTTGGCATCCCCAGACTTCCTGTGAGTTGGCCCAGGGCCAGGGGCTCACGCAGGATGTCTTGAGTAAGTGACTGTGAATCTGCAGCTGAGGTCAGCAAAGATCGTTCGACTTGAGGTAGGTTCATATAACCCTCATGCATCACGGCCCCGACACACAGACAGGGGTGCACACGGCCCCGCACACAGATGGGGGGGCACACGGCCCCGACACACAGACAGGGGTGCACACAGCCCTGACACACAGACAGGGGGGCACATGGCCCCGACACACAGATGAGGGGGCACACGGCCCCGACACACAGACAGGGGTGCACACGGCCCCGACACACAGACAGGGGTACACACGGCCCTGACACACAGACAGGGGTGCACATGGCCCTGACACATAGATGGGGGGTGCACACGGCCCCGCACACAGATGGGGGGGCACACGGCCCCGCACACAGAGTGGGGGCACACGGCCCTGCACACAGATGGGGTACACGGCAGTGTTGACAGCGCGCTGTTTTGGGCACGTGGGTCTCCCGTGTGCCCTGTCAGCCTGGCAGCCGCAGCCTTGCCCGGCTGCCCTGAAGGAGGACCGCCTGGGGCTGGTTGGCGGGTCTGGCGCAGGCTGAGGAGGGAGGGAGGGAGTGCGGAGGAGGCTGCCGTGCGTCCCGTGATGGGGTTGTGCCGGGCGGGCCGCTCATCATGTTGTGTTCAGAGAGGAAATGAAGGGTGGACGTCTCTCCTCACCCTCTGAATGCCCTTGTTACATCAAACAAATTTCCCGGTTTTTAATTATAGTCTTTGATTTAAATCTTCTCTTGAAAAGGTCTGATTATCTGTCTCACCTCATTCATTTACTCATTGAACATTACCTGAGTGCCTGCCGCGCCGAGGGCACCTTCTTTGTTTACAGGATCCAGAGGAGCTACAGGAAACACCTCACGCCTGGCTGTTGGCACCACAGTCCACCCAGTTTCTGGGCCAAGCCGGAAACCTCAGTGGCAGCTTCAGGATTGCCACCACCTCGACACCCTGTGCGTTCCCCTTCCAGGCTGCACGTGTGAAGTTGTGCATGCTGTTCACTGCACACAGGCTCCTGGCTGAGCGGGGGCTGGGGCTGGAATGCAGCCTAAGCTCTGCTGGCCATGCCCCGGGCGTGGGGTGGCCTCCACCCAAGGGGTGTCTTTTCCTAATAGGCACCAGGCTGCCCCCTGGGCCAGGGGTGGCCCTGCACCCTCCCCTCTGCTGCCCAGCATGATGAAATCCGCTCCCTCTCCATCCCCACGGCCTCGCCCTGGGACTGCTCCTCATCCTCTCTGCCAGGGCCACTGGTGCCCCTCACTGCCCCCCCTCTCCTGTCTTCCACACGGCAGCAGGGGTCATCGTCTGGAAACTCAAATCTGAGTGCATTCTGCTTCTACTTGGAGCTCTTTCCTGACCCTGTGGGGCAGGCCCAAGCCTCCCATCCAGGCGCGGGCGGCTCTGCACAACCCGGCCTGTCTCCCTCCTCAGCCTTGACCTCGCGCCTTCCTGGACTGTTTGGCTTGTTTGTTGTGGGTCGGTCTTAACTCTTAATATAAAAAGTAGGTAAATTATTTTCCAAGAAGATGGAGGAGAGGAATCTGCGAAGGAGCAGTCTGAGACCCTGGGCACAGAGCTGGGTCCTGAACTGGGGGGGTGGAGGGGCTGTCCCAGCTGCTGGAGGGTCCGTGTGACCTGGAGACACAAGTGCACCCCCCACTCAAAAGCGGGAGGGGGGCTCATTCTCTAGACATTCGTTGCGATCGCACAAGCGACGTGCTTTTTTAGGCTCCTTGGAAGATGGAAAGCTGTAACAGGGAAGATCGCTCACTCCTTCCAACGTGGCCGCAGCCACCACTGACAGCCGGTCCCGCTTCTTCCAGTTTTTTATGCGCGTATTTACATTTTTATGCGATTTTCTCCCAACTTAATATGATATCATTAGCGTTTTCTGTATTGTTGAGAAGTTTCTGGATGCTATATAACTTTTAATAATTAGCCAGTACACTGTAAGTAAGGTGTTTAACCAGGCTTCCATTGAGTATTTATCATATTTCGATTGTTTCCTTGATCACTACCCTAAGGCAAACATCTCTGGATGTTTGTAAATCTGGATGTTGTAAATCAGGAGGATTTACCTGTTCACCCTGGACAGTGGGGTTGGTGCCTTAGTTTGCCTGCTTTCAGCCTAAGTGAGGCTTGTGCCCGCTCACCTCCTTCCTGGGGCAGAGCTGATGAGCCGATGCAGAGGGTTGGAGGGAGAAAGTGGGGTGGCTGAGGGCAGGGGCTGCCACCTCATGAGACAGAAGGAGCTGGGCTCGAGGGCCAGGGCAGTGAGGACTGCTTCTTCCTGGGGCCCTGTCTTGGCTGCGAGTGTGGTCTCAGGGGTCAAAGTCCATTGTGCTCTGGTTTACCTTCCTCAGCCCTTGAGATCAGGCCTCAAACGAAGGGCCTAAGCTCTCATGGACTATGAGCACTGGGAAATGGGGTCCCCGCTGGGGGGCAGGTGAGTGGTTCTGAGGGCACACCAGGAGGGGCTTCTCAGATAAGGTGGCTCTCCTTATAGGAAGACGTTGCTGGGCCCTAGGTCTCAGATAGCTGTCAGTAGGGGCTCTCATCCACCCCCACTAAGTGCAGCTGTTTGGTTTGTGGGCCACAGGGACTTTGCACAGGAGTGGTGAAGCAGAGTGTGTGGCCCTGTTAACAACACCGGCAGGTAGCAGGGATGCTTGTCCCTAGGTGAGAGCCAAGGTCAAGTAGTGGCCTGCCCAGAGTACCCCCAGTGGCAGGTGCTGGGCTCTGGCTCTGGGCCCAGTGCGTTCCCTCTCCCCCTGATGCTGCCCAGGCCCTGGCCCCACCCAGAGGGTCCCTGGGGCCTGTCTGCCATCCTTTGGGCAGATACCACAGCTCTGTGCTTTCCCCTCATCTCTTCTGTATTCACTGGTCAGATAGGTCAGCTCCTGCTGGGCTCCAGGTATGCTCAGGGCAGGGGGATGTGAGAAGCAGGGGCAGACACGATGGCCAGATGGAGATGTGTTGGGCATGGGGCCTTCTCTGTAGCCCAGCCCAAGGCCAGTACCCTGGGAAGTGGCCTTTGTTGGTTCCCATGCCTCATCACAGACACAGACCCCTCCCCTCGATGCCCTGGTTAGGGTCGCCAGGGCTGAGCGGAACTTGGTACTAGGGGCTAGGCCCTAACCGTCCCTCTCTTGTCCAGAGTAGGTCTCAGCCTCTGTGCATTGCCCCTCCTTTTTTTTTTTTCCTAAATGTTTGTTTATTTTTTGAGAGAGAGACACAGAGTGCGAGTAGGGGAGGGGCAGAGAGAGAGGGAGACACAAGATCTGAAACAGGCTTCAGGCGCCGAGCTGTCAGCATAGAGCCTGACGCAGGGCTCGAACTCATGAACTGCGAGATGATGACCTGAGCCGAAGATGGACGCTTAACTGACTGAGCCCCCCACCCCACCCCCCGCTTCTCGAGGGTTGGGGACGCCCGGAACTGGTGCTCACAGGCCATGTGTAGCACAGGGACCCACACCCTGCAGGGCTGGGCTACCCTTGGCGGTGGCTGCATTGTTAGAACCCAATTTAATTCGTGGCTCCATTGTAAAGTGAGGAAAACCAATTTTTCACTTGAGAGGATCAGCAACATGGATACATATGTAATTGTCTCTTTCTGCTTTCTTCCTTTCCCCAGTGTTCTGTATCCGTAATTTAAAATTTCACAGTCTCCAACGCGACGGCTTCTCTGTGGGTATGTTCAGATCCGTTTCGGAGTCTGCAGATGCTAATTGAGCAGCTACTCTCTGCCTCTGGCTGGGCAGCCTGTGGTGTGCCGTGGGGGGGGGGGGGATGGGCCCACGGGCGGGGTGTCGTGCTGGCCCTGCCGCCACTCAGCTGTGCAGCCCTGCACAGGCCACTTTGCCTCTCTGAGCCAAGGCGTCCCCATCAGCACCCTGGGGCCGCTAATCCCAACCCCCTCATTGTGAGGCCACGTGTGAAGCACCTGGGAAGCTGCACGGCATACAGTATGTACTCACTTAATGCCACCTGCCACCCCATGTCCGCAGATGATCACCGCCACAGGGTTGTGCCCTCCACACGGCCAAGAGAGCTGGCATTCAGGAGCTGAGGGAGGCTGCCTCTGCCCACAGCGTGGAGTCTGGGCCTTCGGCTGAGGATGTTCTAGCCCAGTGTGGGGGCACAGGCCTCCCAGGCTGATCAGAGACGCCTCAGATATACCTTCCCCTTGGTCTTTGATTAATCTTTAAAAGAGACAAATCAATTAATTATTGCCTCACAAGTATGGGTGCTCAGAGTACGCGGGGCTGGGGGGGTGGTGAGAACTGGAAGCAGGATCTGGGAAGGAGCCCCGGGCACCCTAACAGCTGTCCTGGGGGGCGTGTGTGATGCCCCAAAAACCTGGCCAGCAGAACAACCCCCAAGACGGAGGAGCTGTCCAGGGCTGGTCAGTGGGGCTCCGGGACAGGGACACACAGTGACTGCTCCTCTCCAGGCATCCCCTTCAGGCCACCCTCCCCCCAGGCCTGAGGCCCACGACCCGCCTCCCCCCAGCCGGGTCAGGGATTAGGGCTGCGCTGTGGAGTCACACCTAGGAGGGCCGCCCGCGGGTACGTGTCCTGCCTCAGCTTGGGCCCCGTGAAGGTGCCGCAGGCAGGAGCCCAGGCAGCGCTGTGCTGGCCCCCGCCCTCCCGCGCAGCCCTGAACACGTGGTGCCTTCCTCCTCTCCGGGTTTTCTGAGGGCTGGTCTCACATACCTCCCTCTCCACCCCTCACCCACCGCTTTGGGGAAAAAGGCCTGAGTGGCCCTTGTGGGTCCTCCGCATTTGGTGCTTTCGTGGTCTGGGCCTCAGTTGCTCCATCAGTCAGGAAGGAGCTGAGCTTTGTGATGTGGTCTGGATCAGCACCGTGTCTGTGTCCGCCCCCCCCCCCCCCCCCCCCCCCCCCCCCCCCCCCCGCCGCCCCAGTGCCAGGGTTTAGCTGTGAAGGCTCAGCTGAAGCCTCACGTGGTGTCAGCTCCCTCTCTCGGGTCGGGGTGAGGGGGTGCTGGCAGAGGCCTTGAGGCAGCTCCCTGCTCCTCACCTGCTGGCTCCCAGCCACACCCTCCAGCTCCTTGGTTTAGCTTGATTTCAGGGGACCCTTCAGACCCCTACCGAACGCCTGCTGGGCGGCAAGCGGCCACGGGATGGAGGAGAACGAGGCTCGTCCCTGCCCTGAGCTCTGAGGTTACAGGCTGGGGTAGGAGGCGGATGCTGTTGGGCAGCTGGGACGGGGGGAGATGAGGGCCGCCATGGAGCACGGTGAAAGGCTCACGGAAGGAGCACAGGAGTCCGCTTGGCATCCTTGGGAGGCTTGGTTGGCAGAGGTCTTAAAGGGTACGTAGGGGTCTTCTAGACAGTAAAGTCCCTGTAGGGCATTTTAGGCTTAAAGAAGACATGAGGGCACAAAGGCATGAAAGGGCTTAACAGATGAGTGAATGGCAAAGAGTCAGTGTGGCTACAGTGCACACAAGGTGTGTGTGTGCCCGTGTGTGCGTGTGTGCCCGTGTGTGCTCACGTGCAGAGGAGAGTAGGAAACAAGGTTAGCCTGTCAATGTAGGGCCTTCATCTTGGCCTCTTTCTTATTTTCTTCCTTCCTTCCTCCCTCCCTTCCTTTCTTTTGTATGTTTTATTATTTATTTTTGAGAGAGAGAGAGAGGCAGAGCGTGAGCAGGGGAGGGTCAGGGAGAGTGGGGGACACAGAATCCAAAGCAGGCTCCAGGCTCTGAGCTGTCAGCACAGAGCCTGATTTGGGGCCTGAACTCATGAACCTCGAGATCATGGCCTGAACCGAAGTCGGACTCTCAATGGACTGAGCCACCCAGGCGCCCCAGTCCTGGCCATTTTCAAGTTGTGGCCCAGACCCGAACACCCCAAGGGAGGCTCCAGAGACAGAGCCCCTCCCAGCCATGCAGATGCCTAGTCTTCCCGACGCCGTCTTCAAGGAAGGCTTGGGGCCTCGGCTGGTCCTCCGGGAGCTTGAGCCAGCCCATCAGTCACACCTAAGTGTGACAGGGAAGGGTGTCCTCTCTCAGCGTAGGCTTATTAAAGCTCGCCATCTTTAAGCCTCATTAAGGCGTGTTAAATGCTAATGAATTTAGAGGGGGCATCTTGGGGCCTCTGTTTCCTTGGAAACATTTGAGAGCAGGTGCTTTATAATGAGCTGTACCTATTTTAAAAGTGAGCCATGAGGCCTGCTTTGATAGGCTGGATCTCAGATGTTGATGGGTAAGTGTGAACAAAGCCGGTGAGGCCAGTGGAGACGCTTGTGCTCTCTGAAATATCATTCTCTGGTGGTTTCTATAGAAACTCCTGGCACCTAGGTAGGAGAATTGCCGAGCTCAAGAGTCTCATTACCCAACATGTTGCCTCCAGCCCGGACAACTCAGCCCCAGCCTCTGAAGACCACTGGGGTCCTGTTAGCGGAGTGGGACAGGGTTCTGGACAGAACAGGACAGACGTGAGCTGCTGTAGCTGTAATTCTGCATTAATTGTGCCTGTTCCTTCCTACTGCCTGATTCCAGCAGGCCCCCACTCTGTGCGCTTCAGGCCTGGCCGACTCTAAGAAGAGCTTCTGTTAGCGGGGTGCCCTCCTCCCCACAGAGCACTGTAAAAGGACCTTGTATGACTGAGAAATTTAAATATATACCAGGGTGGAGAGACTCTTGATGAATCTTCATAAAGCCAGCACCCCGTTTTGATGATTATAAATTTACAGCCAAGCTTTAATCTATAATCATACCCATTTTCCCAGCAATCTCTTCCCTCCAGCCTGCACGGCTGGATCGTTTTGAAGCATATCCCAGAAACATGCTATCATTTCATTTGTACATACTTTTGTTTCTTTAAGAGGGAAGGGCTTCAAAAAAAGTATTCTAATAGCATTGTCCCCGCTAACATAGCAGTAATCCCTTAATGTATCTGGTCCACAATCAGACTTCCCCGATTGCCTCATAATTTTCAGCGTTTTCACACAGTTGCCTGATAAAGCTCTCAAGTCTCATTTAATGTAGAAGTTACCTTTTCTGTTTTCCTTGTAACTTATTCACTGGGGAATAGGTTGGCTGATTGTCCCCTTTCCTTCTGGCATCCCCTGTGGTGCCATTTATCACATTCCTCTGTTCCCTGTATGTCTCACCAGCTGGTGGTTACGGCTCTTACACTGTGGCATGCAGTGTAACCACTGAGGGTGCGTGCTGTTCCGCTTCGAATCTGACTTGGTGGGGCTGGAGTAGGGCCGGAGAAGATACATTTCAAATAAACTCCCAGGTTTATTACGTGGTGCTGGTCCAGGGCTGGCTTTTTTTTTTTTTTTTTTTAAAGCAAGGACCTAGATAGAGACGATAACATCCAAGGATGTTTTCCTTTTTTTCAAGAATATTTGTTCTGGGGCGTCTGGATGGCTCAGTCGGTTAAGTGTATGACTTTGGCTCAGGTCATGATCTCCTGGTCCGTGAGTTCGGGCCCCGCGTTGGGCTCCGTGCTGACAGCTCAGAGCCTGGGACCTGCTTCAGATTCTGTGTCTCCCTCTCTCTCTGCCCCTCCTCTGCTTGCTCTCTCTCTCTCTCTAAAGTAAATAAACATTTAAAAAAATCTTTAAAAAAAAAGAATATTTGATCAGATTCAGGTTAAATTTTTTTGGCAAGAACAGTTCATAGGTAGTGGTGCCTTCTTCTATCAGGAGGTACCTAATGCCTGGTTGAACCACTTTTAGGGACACTGGGATTGGTCAGGGGGCTCAGGTGTTATGAGCCTGGTGCCTCCATAATAAAATCCCATCAGCTTCTCACTTGATGGTCCTGGTAGTTACCAGTGGTCATTGCCTTGGTGTATACGTTCGTTAGAAGTTGCCAAATACTAGACTACTTCTGTAAGGAAAGCTTTGCTTTTCAACTTCATTACCCTGAGGACAGGAAAGGCAGGAGGAAAGCTATCTTTTCCTTTATTTGTAAATTTTCAGACTAATGAATTGTTTCACAGCATTCTGCCAAAGGACTAAATTATTTTCATGTTGTGCTTTTTTAAAAAAAGTATTATTATGAACTCATGGATTTGTAACATATTTGATATGTTTTAATCAGTTGTGTTTGTTTTTCCCTATACTCAAATTGCCCTATGTTTGTTGAGTGTCTTTTTTTTTTTTAATTCCCACCCCCCACTCCTGGCCCCTGACTCCTGTGTCTTCTTTTTCCAAATCAACTTTACTGAAGCACCACTGACATACAGTTAACTGCCGTGCATTAGAGCACACAATTCAGTTAGCTTTTTTTTTTTTTTTTTTTTTTTTTTTTTTTTT